>NC_063061.1:1318571-1631428 GCF_018812025.1 Megalobrama amblycephala
TTTGCAGGTTTTGGTCTTATCAAGTTGGACTTGAAAACAAGGTCAGAGAATGGATTGGTGAGTAGACAGTGGATTTCATGTCATACACATAATCAACAACGCAGAGCTTGATAAAATATTGACGTGATTTCTGCTCAGATGTCAATATTTCACTCTCAGTGGGACAAACACAGTTGAAACGCTGCTGATGTGAAGTTTTAAAAAGCCAAAATGATTAATGCTTGCTTTCTTTGGCCATGGGAAGCCAAGAATCTGCTCTGAGTTTAATGCAGACACTAAAAAATGTAAAGAGCACTTGATCTTTTGACTGTTTACTCGTGTTAGTATGAGCGAGAGGACGGGTAATGTCCAATGAAAGCTGATGTATGTTAAAGCTGTTGTTGGTGTGACAAATGATTTCAGATGATAATTGCTTTATTTGGATATAATTGTACACAGACATTTAAATTGCGTTTGTATATTCAATGATATATTTCTACTCCAATTCGTTGCTGAAGTATAAACATTTAAACGATGGGTTGTTTTCATGACAGATTTTTTAAACATACATTAAATAATGAAGTCATCACTAACAGGTTAATATAGTGAATATGTAATTTCAGGGCTCCAGTAGCACCGGTTCTACAGACGGAGGCACCAGCACCTGATTTGGATATTTAATTATAAAATCAATGCTGTTTTGAATTAATAAGAGCAGTTACTAATAATTTTAGGCTTATTTCTTGGAAATGCACATTTGACAAAAGCACTGAGCTTGAGTTGAGATGCAAATAAAATTAACTTTTATTAACAACAGTAACATGCAAAACCTAATTTTTACAGGGAAAAATTGTTGTAGTAGAGTGTTGTTGTCATGCCGTCATTTTACGCCGGACTGCTTCACAAACGAGGGTCAATTCAACACAAAAGATGAACATGACGGCACATGCTAGTGGATGAGTTGAATCAACTCCACAGCAACTACATCAATTTATCCACTAACCATTCAGAAACGTCTAAAAGTTGTAACTTCTTCCTGAGTCTCTCCATCAGTGTCGACTCCGGTTTGAACAATGTAAGGCTGAACACTTTCGTCATTTTGGCTGCGTGAGATTCTCCAGCTTTGTTGTTGTTGAGCTGTTAAAGCTCCGCCCTCTTCTGGAGCAGCAGCTCATTTGCATTTAAAGGGACACACACAAAAATGGCGTGTTTTTGCTCACACCCAAATAGGGGCAAATTTGACAAGCTATAATAAATGATCTGTGGGGGATTTTGGGTACACCATCTTGTGAAAAGGGGCATTATAAAAGTGCTACCAATTTTTGTTTTCCTACATCTTGGTGGTGGCACCAGTGCAACCTCTAACAAAATTTAATTGCACCCACAAGAAAAAAAGGTCGCAAAATGCAACCATTTGGTTACAATCTGGAGCCCTGAATATAGTTCATATATGCTCCTCTCTAGAGTTAATTTTTATAGCTAACTATTGAGTTTATGGACACTGAATGGCTTTACTGATGTTATGTGACATTGTTTACAATCTGTTTTACCGATGTCTTTCTGCCGTTGAAACACTGATTACACACCCTTTTTTCGTACTTGTTCTCACTGACCCATCAGCGTTGATCATGTTCTCCTGCTGCTGTAGGAATTCAAAAGCTCCGGCTCGGCTAACACAGAGACCAGCAAGGTAGCAGGAACGCTGGAGACCAAGTACAAGTGGGCCGAACACGGCCTGACATTCACCGAGAAGTGGAACACTGACAACACTCTCGGCACAGAGATCACTCTGGAGGACCAGGTGAGACACCTGACAAACTGATCCAGGACACATGAAATATGCTTGATGTGATATGAGTGACAGTCTTTTAACATTAATGCTGCTTTATTTTCCCCAGTTGGCCAAAGGGCTGAAGTTGACATTTGATTCCTCCTTTTCTCCAAACACTGGGTATGTGTCTCATTCAGCATATATATATATATATATATATATATATATATATATATATATATATATATATATATATATATATATATATTAGTCAGGCACTTGAATGTGTCATATTAACATTTTACTAAAATCAGGCTCAATGGAGTTGAGGTTTTTTATCAGTGAATAGCAGACATGTGTTTTGTTCATTGCATTACGTTTTCACTGATTTGAAGATTTATCATTAAAATAGATTACTGTTTTGATCGTGTTTTAAATTAGCAATGTTCAAAAACCCATGCATTATTTTTAACATCAACATTATCAACATGAAAAACAGGCAGCAGCAGGAATATTAGGCTGCTGTCACTTTAAGACTGAATGCACGGATCCAATATACTGATACTGTACCTGTGTTTTTTTTGTTTGTGTGTTTTTTTAGTTTATTTAAGATAACAATATGTTTACTAGGATACTTGCCAAGTCAGGCATGTTGACATTATTATGTGTGCATTTGCAAGAAGATGTAAAAGAGAACTCAATTCAGTTTTCGGCCGTTGTGTAAGAAGCGGCTTTCTGGGTGTGTGCTTCAGATGTTTGCACACACACAACTTCTCACACAGCGATTATCAAACTGAGTTCTCTTTCTCATCTTCTTGTGCTTGAATGTTTAAATTGGTAAGGCTAATAAATGTGTTATATCGGCTTGTTTCTTGCTATAGCCGAGATACCAATGGTTTTAAGTTGATCAAAAATTGATTTTTTTGGTCCAAAATATGTGTGGCGCTTCATTCACGATAGAGGCGGGTGGAGTTATGAGATTTGACTGTCTGTTTGAGGAGCCAATGGATTTATGTGATTTAGTCACAAGCTCTTTTTAATACTTTTCATTGGTTGAATATTTGCAAAATCCACAGACAGTAACTATTTTTCCACATGAGTCACACAAACACAGCACAGAATCACAAATACATTTCCTCTGACGACTTCCCATAGGAAGAAGAGCGGGAAGATCAAGAGCTGCTTCCAGCACGAGCACATCAACCTGGGCTGTGATGTGGACTATGACATCAACGGCACCGCAGTGCACGGAGCCGTGGTCGTGGGCTTCGAGGGTTGGCTGGCCGGCTACCAGATGACATTTGAGGCGGGCAGGAACCGGGTCTCCCAGAGCAACTTCGCTGTCGGATACAAGACCGACGAGTTTCAGCTCCACACAAATGTGTACGTACTGTCATCAAACCTGCAGCAGTGAGATGTAGAGCGTTCTCCATGTGTGTTGTTTTTCCAGTCTCAAGGTTAGAAAGGTGGGTTATTTTTATATACGTTTATTCCCTGGCGATTGGATTTGTCAAGGGCTTTGCAGCAGGAAGGAGCAGACGGATGTCACTGCCTACATATCATTAAGGCTCAAATAAAAGAGAGAGTTAGTTCTGTGCAGTTGTGTTTAGGGCTGCAAAAAAACAGAACTCCCGTTTTATTCAACGAATCTCTTGGTTACATCACATTTGCACTGTTAGTTATGATGAAAGCATTCGTTAGTGTGCAGAAATTGAGTTACAGTGACGAGATCACTGCTTTCATGAGCTCAACAACATGTCTGTGATCGACTACAGTGTTCATCACTGCAACCTTTCATGCCACGATCTAAATATAATGCCATAGATCTAAATATAATCAACACTTTTCATGATTTGTAATAGTAAAAACGTGCTAAAAGGTTTTGAGAGAGTAATACTTAGATATTTCATATTCAAAGATGTCAGCCAATCACAGCAGTGGGTGTTTACACTGAAGTCTCACACAGACACGCCCCTTAAAACAGAGCGTTCAAACCAGAGGGATAAAATCGGGGGAGGGAAAAATGCCTTTTATTTCTAAATTATGAGCATTTTTGGTGTAAAAATCATACTAACATTATAAGTGCATTCCAGGAAACATTATAAAACAATAAAACAACACAGTTCATGACCTATTCTAAATCATAAACTTCTTAGAGGCATTTCATTAATGTCTATTAATCTGTCTGACAGGAAACATCTTACGTTGTAAGGTACATATTGCAGATGAGCAAACAAACACAATTAGACGTCTGTGATGTATGAATGCCTGTTTCATGGTAAATATGCATTTAAAAATGGTGCAAACATGTAAAATAAAAATAAAAATCTGATTAATCAAAGCAATAAATATGCAATAAACTGTCAATTCATAGTTTTAATTAGCGATGTTTTCTCATTTTTGGATCAGTGTTATTTGAAACATGATTAAAGTTGAGATATTCTTTGGGATTCTTTGTGTGTTGTATGTCTAGAGCAGTCCACATCAATTTAGTACCATTTACTGTTTTAAAGAAAGATTGCCAGGTTTTAACATGGAAAGATGTGTCTCAATGATGCGTTTTCAAATCGCAGGAATGATGGAACAGAATTTGGCGGCTCCATTTACCAGAAAGTGAACGATAACCTGGAGACGGCAGTTAACCTGGCCTGGACCGCTGGAAACAGCAACACCCGCTTCGGCATCGCTGCCAAGTATCAGATCGATGCCGACGCTTCCTTCTCGGTATGTGTGGAGAAACTAAGTGAAGTTAGCATTGCCACTTTTCTTATCTAGTTATGTAATGATGCAACCTGTGTGAAGAGGCACTGAATAAATCCCCACCTCTAAATCACTCGTTATACGCCTGCGTCAAACCTACAGTGGCCTTTTGTGTTCATAGTCCCATAGTTTGCCCCATAGAATTGGTAATTGTGTATTTTCTAGGCACGTCATGATATATTACGATATAAAAATGTGAATCGCGATATTTAATTTACTAGAGGTTCTGACAAAATGTTAATTGCTGCAGTCTATTTAAAATGCTTAATTAATTTTAATGCATTATTTAAAAAAAATCGGTTTGAGTGAATGATTCAATGACTCAATCAAAAATATTTCACTTGTTTCATTACTGGATGAATCAGTGTTTCTGAACGAATCTCTTGAATGAATGATTCAGTGACAAATACATGTTTTAACAGTCACTTGTCGCCACCTACTGGTGTAACAATGTAATGATACAATCTTTATTTGAAGCGCCAGGTTACTTTCAAAGGGGATCTGCTCTATTTTGATCGCTTCTGTAGGCATCAGTGTTTATATCTGAGTTATAAACATTTATCCAAGTACTTCAAAATTATATTTGTTGTTAGTGACACTTTTTGTTTGTCTTACAGGCCAAAGTGAATAATTCTAGCCTCGTCGGCCTGGGATATACTCAAACCTTGAAGCCCGGTAAGTATGACTAGATGTAAATTATGTGCATAAAGTTTATTAAACCTTTTCAAAACGCCTATGCAACTGTTTAAACCAGGCGTGTCCAATCCTGCTCCTAGAGGACCACAATCCTGCAGAGTTGAGCTCCAATCCTAAATTAACCAGCTGAACAAGATAATCAAGCTCTTGATGATTGATAGAATTATTTAGGTGTGTCTGGCAGTGACGGCTCCAGGATTGTTTTCTTGAGCATTAATAGAGCATTAATAACTTGTTTCAGTGTGGACAAGCACATTTTGGAAAATGAATGAATCTGAATTAATATGCATGAACTGAACTCATCAGGGCATTGGACACCCCTGGTTTAAACTATTTAAAAAGCTTTAGTTTGTGGCGCAGTGTTAGTACTGATGTATATGCAGTTCCTTTTCTTTCAGTAAGATCTCCTGGATCTGAATGTTCCTTGTCTAACTTTTCTCATCTCTGGCTCAGGTATCAAGCTGACCCTTTCTGCTCTTCTGGATGGGAAGAACATTAATGCAGGCGGCCACAAGTTGGGTTTGGGTCTGGAGTTTGAGGCATAGGAAGCCGAGGATTGCAATAATCCTGACTTGATTTTTTTTTTTTTTTTTTTACCCACCCTCACAAACCTCGTCTCTCTTAGATCCCCTGTCCGAGGACAGACACTCGGTCAAATTATGCATTAGTGGTGGCTCAATACTTCAGAGTGTTACAGACGAAACTGCTATAGGTCACACAGAACGAAAGAAGAGCGTAAATGGCTTTAAAAATGTATTTTCAGTACATTATTGAGATTATTTATTTCAGTGTTGATCATGACAGACTGGGGGAAGAGCTGCTAGAAACAGAGACGTTTACATCAGAAAACACTAACACTAGGTGACAACATTCCTGATCCACGGTTTTCACCCCAGCAAACCTTGAAAGAAGGGACCCGTATATACACCGACTTCACGACTTTAGTTGTAGACACCAGACTTTTGGATGCGTTTCGTGTTTGTCTTGTCTGTGCGAGTGAAACCACACGTGTATCTTATCCATCATTGTTTTATTGCTGCATACTGCCTGTACCTTCTATGGCAAACTCTTTCAGCTGTCCCTGGACTAGAGGAGATTGGAAACAACCTTCAGATGTGCCGGGAAGAGCATTAAAGATCTGAATAGGTGGATGTAGTCTTCCGTTTTTAAATGTAGGAGTAGAATACTGTGGATTTGGCAGTATGGTTTCTTTAAGTTGAATAAAACATTTGAACCTGGACCACACTACTGGATTGAGCAGTTTGATTTCTTCTGACTTTCTTTCTGTTTCCTCTTACTTCCCAAAAAATGTAGTGTGAGTAGAGTTAGGCTATGTTCAGACTGCAGGCCAATCAGATTTTCCCCTCAAATCAGATCTTTTCAGGCTGACTGTCTACACTATTAATTGCAAGTGATCAGATAACATTTAATTCAGATTTTGTATGTGTGTTTGTGTGTGTTTTCAGTCCAGACTTTCACAAACCCATCTGGATTAGAAAAAATCTGAAAAAAAAAAAAAAAAAATCATGTTCAGTCTGAACATGGCCTTAAAGTACTTGTCCACTACTTTAGTTAAAGATTAACTTATTTAAAATTACTCATGAGTAGTAAAAATATATATAATATAAGATATATAAGATATAAAATAATTAGGGCATAATAATTTTAACCAAATCCTCAGATGTAAACATCAGTGATACAGCCTTACAAAACGCCCAACTTTTTGTAAATCGTCTTTTCTTTTCTAATAAACATATTAATAATAACTTTATAAGAAACTCTAATGACTGATTCATTGATTCCTCCATGTTAATTCAAAATGGCTTAAACCAAAGACAAGTCATTTCACTCGGTGGCCATATTCTCCAAAACTGTTCGCCAAGCTTTCGATTACATTTCATATTTGAAATCACCAATGAAGACAACAACTGTCTCATAAATTGTTTCTAAACGCTCGAATCATGACAAAAAAAAATGGATCAAGCTAATGCAAATGCGCGTCTCATGTGTCTTATTAAGCGCACATCTGACTGTTTCTATAGGAACCGGAGCTTCTGATGGCCGCTGCAGTGAAATAACACAAGAGACATCACTTGTATTGTTTTGAGAAAGTGCAACGCACAAAATGGCGGAATAAGTTCCACCTTCTAAATAAGAGCCAATCACTGATTGGTAAAGTCATTTTCTCAAAACAATACGAGTGACGTGTCTTGTGTTATTCTTTGCTTAAACCTCACCTTATACTGTATCATGGCACATTACCGTATAAATATATATTATTTCTAACAAACTTACAAAATTATTCATAGATGTTATCCCATAAATGCACACATTAGTAGATATATTAATACTGTTTGTGATAATTGCACTTTTTGCAACATATTCAGGTATATTTCACACTCATTTTTATTGCACTTTCTCTATTAAATTTTGGATTGATTTTTTTTTTTTTTTTTTGAACTTTTATTTTATTTTATCAAGTGCAGTCATACAGTATGTCACAAATGAACTTTTTTTACGGTACGATATTGATGATACAATAAAGTGTCCAGGGCAAGTCCACAAATAGAATAGCAGTCCATAGATGTCTTCCATCCTAACAATAATATATGTGAGGTAAGATCCTTATCTCTGCAGTACCACATATACATTTTGTAAATAATAACAATAATTTTTACAATGCAAATGACCATTGATAAATAAATGACAAATAAATAAGTAAATAAAATAATAATAGAAGTAAGAAAAATATAGTCTGCATAATAGTCATATCAAATGAAAATGTTGGGCAATGGAAGACCATTTATTTAGGAATACATCTGCTTTCAGTTGTAATATTGCTGTTATATGCTCCATGTTATAAACGTCTTGGATTCTTTCCCTCCATTGTGCAACTGTCGGAGGGTGTGGCTTCAGCCAGGAGGCTGTGATTACCTTATTCGCTATTAAAAGAAGGACTCTCAGCAAACATGTTTGGCTATTCTCTTCAAAGTCAGCTGGCAGTACCCCTAGCACAAAGTATGATGGTTCAAGAGGTAGATCTATACAGAGACATTTTTTTATTTCTTTTTGTACATTTTGCCAGTATTCTGATATCTTCGGGCAGTCCCAAAATATATGTGTGTGGACTCCCACTAAGCCACAACCCCTCCAACAACCGTCTGAAGTGTTGCTCCATTTTGATGTTATGAATGGAGTCCTAAAATATCTCATTTTAATTTTCCATCCAAATTCCTTCCAGTTAGGACTACTGGTTATCCCATGAAATCTCCCACTGCTTATCTGTAATTATTGTGTTCATTTCTAATTCCCATTTTTCTTTAATGTCTAAATTATTTTCTTTAAATTCTTCCCGCAATATTTTGTAAATATGTGAAATGAATTTTGACTTCACTATTCCTTCTGTTATTGATATGAAGAAACGTTCTATTTTTGTTGGTAGAGAGCAGAGCTTTTCCCATTCTTGATGATTTTGGAGGTAATGTCTAATTTGTAAGTACCTAAAGAAGTCTTGATTTGGTAAATCATATTTCTCTTTGAGCTGTTCAAATGATTTCAAGGCTGCTCCGTCAAATAGCTGGTCCAAAACCACTAGACCCCTTTCTGTCCATTTCAGGAATCCCATGTCCAGCCTAGCTGGGGAGAACTCACAGTTATTTGCTATCCTTATATCCTTATTTGCTATCCTGCTATCCTATTTCCTCTGGAAATAGTCATGGGAAGTTGAAGTTTTTTCCTCACAATTGACCATATTTTTAAGGTGTTTTTACTCCATACATTAGTAATCTTCTTTTTCCCCCATATGTCTTGGTTTAGGAATTGGATTGAATCCAATGGCAAATTTGGGCATTCACTCTGCTCCATTCCAACCCATATAGTGTCAATATCTTGGGACATCCACACAACCATGGATCTCAATTGGGCTGCCCAATAGTATGTTTTAAGGCTAGTCAAGTCCAAGCCTCCATTTTCCTTTGGGCAAAGTAGTCTTTTAAATTTAAGTCTGGGTCGCTTTCCTTGCCAAATAAACTTGGATAGCCATTTATCTAATGTGGTAAAGGTGGAGGCAGGAACATAGATAGGTAGTGATTGGAAGAGAAAGAGCAACATTGGTAAAATGTTCATTCTTATAGTTTCTATTCTTCCTATCAGGGAGAGTGGCAGAATTTCCCATCTTGTAAGGTCTGCTTTTATGTGGTCCATCAATTTCCTGTAGTTGGCTTTAAACAGTTTTGATAGGTCTGTCGTTATGATAATTCCCAGATATCTAAATCCTTGCGACCAGTGGAAATCAAGCCTTTCTGTAATTGGATTGGCCAATTTCCAACTAGCATCATTGCCTCAGCCTTTGATTGGTTGATTTGATAACCTGAGAGTTCGCCATATTTTTTTAAGGTGTCTAGCAGTGCAGGGACAGAAAGGACTGGATCCCTTATATAGGTCAGGATATCATCTGCATAAAGAGATATCTTGTGCTCCTTATTTCCCATGTCTTTTATACCTTTTATTTCCTCATTCTGTCTTATAGATGCTGCCAATGGTTCAATATTTATAGCAAAGAGCAAAGGGCTAAGACAGTCACCTTGCCTCACTCCCCGCTGTAGGTTAAAGAACTCAGAACAGCATCCGTTTACTCTGACACAAGATTTTGGATTTCTGTAAATAACTCTGACCCAGTCTACAAATTTTGGGTGGAATCCCATTACTGATAGCGTTTTGTACAAAAAATCCCAATTTACAGTGTCGAATGCTTTCTGTGCATCAAAACTTATTAACATTGATGTTTGTTTGTCTCTTTTAGCGCAAGTAATTATGTTTAGGGTTCTTCTTATATTATTAGCACCCTGTCTATTAGGAATGAATCCTGTTTGATCTGGCTTAATCAGAGTAGTAATATGTCTTTGAACTTCCCTGCTAAAATACTTGTCAGTATTTTTTGATCGTTGCATATCAGGCTGATGGGTCTATATCCTGCGCAGAGTGTTGGGTCTTTCCCTTCTTTATGAATCACAGAGATAATGGCTTGTGACCATGTCTCTGGAGGGTTGTTCTTGGAGAGGGAGTATCTAAACACCTTAGTTAATATGGGCGCGAGGTCATTTATGAAGCATTTGTAAAATTCTCCAGGAAGCCCATCGACCCCTGGAGATTTGTTGCTTTTCAATCTTTTTATACACTGTAAAAAAAATCCCAGTAAAATTTACGGTAAAAAAACGGCAGCTGTGGTTGCCAGAACTTTAACGTAAAAAATACAGTAGCAACGTAAAAAAAAATCTGTTAAATTTACGGTAAAATAACGTATTTCATTAACTGATATAATGTTAATTTACCAACCTAATGAAGTACTAATATCTGTTTTGTACCTTTATAATACACTGACATTCACCAAACACAGTGGTGATAAGAGTCACATGATGAATCAAAGTTCATCACAAGCTGAGAAGGACAACACTAACATACAGAAGGTGCACACAGTGTCATTCACACACACACTAAACACCATCATGGTAACATGCATGAAATTTTAAAAATGCAATAAACATTAATTTAACAACATTAGATGTAACATAAAACCCTAATGTACATAACTGATTAGAAAAAAATGAGAAAAACTAAGAAGAAACAGAGTTATTTCAACAAAAATATATCAAATGTGAAGTGTCACTGTCACGATCACCGTCAGTTCCTGTCACTTCCTGGACTACATTCCCCATAATCCTCTCTGCCAATCACCTGCACTCACTCCACTAATCACTACACTAATCACCACACCCAGCTGCCATGCATTACCTGGACTATAAAAGACTCACACACTCATCACCTGATCGCGAAGTCTTGTTTTCACTTGTGTAACATTTCTGAGCGTTTCCCTGTATCCTGTCTGCCTATCTGTTCTTGATCCTGTCTGGTTACCCGTTTATGATTCCTTGCTGCATACCTCTGGACTGTTTATTGTTTCCTGGACTGTGAATGATATCTGCCTGCCTCGATCTACTGCCTGTACCCTGACAACGATTCTGCCTAGCACTTGCTGTTCCTGTTTGCCCCTGCTTAGACCCTGCCTGTACGACCACGCTTACTTTTGTAATAAAGCTTGCAAATGGATCTCAGCCTGAGTCTCCCTTCGTTACAGAAGACTTCGCCACAACAACGATCCAGCAGCTTTTCTGGTGAACCCTGGTCTGGTAGGAACACTGCATTATTGTTACTAGGGCTCAAGCAGGGCTCACAATCGCTGGAGGAATATATTGCGAAATATTTGGACATTGCACATTATTCAGACTTGCTGGACTGTGCACTCATTGACTTTTTCTGTGAGGGTGTTAATCAACCTCTCAAAGAACAATTAGTTTGTAATGGACCACGTTTCTCCCTCAGTCATTTCCTGGAGTATGCTTTATGGTCTGTTGGCTGTCCATTTACTGTGGGTGTCGCGGAGAATCATGTAATGGCTGCCACTAAGAAGAACACTCACAAAATGGCGGCCACCATCACAACTACACCAGTCCATGTCTCAGTTGATCTACATGAGCAAAGTCAAGTCACCGTTGATCTTTGTGAGCCAAGTCAAGTCCAAGTTAAACTTCCTGAGCAACGTCGCGTCTCCGCTGATCGCCCAGAGCAACGTCGCGTCTCCGCTGATCGCCCAGAGCAACGTCGCGTCTCCGCTGATCGCCCAGAGCAACGTCGCGTCTCCGCTGATCGCCCAGAGCAACGTCGCGTCTCCGCTGATCGCCCAGAGCAACGTCGCGTCTCCGCTGATCGCCCAGAGCAACGTCGCGTCTCCGCTGATCGCCCAGAGCAACGTCGCGTCTCCGCTGATCGCCCAGAGCAACGTCGCGTCTCCGCTGATCGCCCAGAGCAACGTCGCGTCTCCGCTGATCGCCCAGAGCAACGTCGCGTCTCCGCTGATCGCCCAGAGCAACGTCGCGTCTCCGCTGATCGCCCAGAGCAACGTCGCGTCTCCGCTGATCGCCCAGAGCAACGCCACATCTCCTCTGATCGCCTAGAGTCACGTCACGTCTCTAGATCAGTCAGGGAGCAGAGAGGGTTGCGTTCCAGTGTGGCTGATCCACCGCTGACCTCAGCCCGAGCGGCTGGCATTCCTAAGCCTCCACCGTTCGCTTCGCTCTCAAGCCCGCCGGCCACTTCGCACTCAAGCCAGCCGGTCACTTCGCTCTCCAGCCAGTCGGCCGCTTCGCTCACAAACCCGCCGGCCGCTTCGTACTCAAATTCGCCTGTTGCAACGCCCTCAAGGTCGCCTGTTGCAACGCACTCAAATTCATCGGTTGCAATGCACTCAAGCGCCCTGGACGCGATGGATAAGATGGCTGCTTTGTCAGTGCCCACGGGCAAGATGGCCGCCCCTTCGGTGCCCACGGAGGTAGGGGGCGTTCCAGCCATTGAGTCCGCTCCAGAACCCGCTCCAACCGGTGAACCATCGCCTCATCCTCGGAAGAGGAGGAGGAGGAGGAAGAAGGCTTCTTCCATTCTTCAAGGCTCAGAAGCCTTTCAAGAGCCCGCTGTGGGGCCAGAGACCACTTCAGAGGTCTCTCCTGCTTCGCCCAAGCTACTTGCTCTGCCAGCACCGCTCAAGCTTCTAGCCCTGCCAGCGCCGCCCAAGCTCCTTGCTCTGCCAGCACCGCTCAAGCTTCTAGCCCTGCCAGCGCCGCCCAAGCTCCTTCCTCTGCCAGCACCGCTCAAGCTTCTAGCCCTGCCAGCGCCGCCTAAGCTCCTTGCTCTGCCAGCGCCACTTAAGCGTCTTGCCCTGCCGCCGCTGCCCAAATGCCTTGCTCTGCCGGCGCCACCCGAACTCCTTGCCCACGAATCCGCTACGGACCCCGTTGAAATCCCCAAGAACTTTTTTGGGGGGGGGGGCCGTATACCTAAGGGTGGGGAGCTTGTGGGTGGGGACTCTGCACAGCCGCAACCATCAGCGGGCTCCGAACTGCTAGGGCCGCCCATGGACTATAAACCCCTATGGCCATTAATGGACTTTGACCCGCCGTGGTCATCTTCGGACTCTGTCTTGCCATGGCTGCCCAAGCCACCTGACCTGCCGTGGTTACCCGAACCACCTGACCTGCCGTGGCTGCCCGAGCCACCTGACCTGCCGTGGTTGCCCAAGCCACCTGACCCGCCGTGGCTGCCCGAGGCTCCTGACCCGCCGTGGCTGCCCGAGGCTCCTGACCAGCCGTGGCTGCCTGTGGCACCTGACCCTCCGTGGCTGCCTGTGGCACCTGACCCTCCGTGGCTGCCCGTGGCTCCTGACCCTCCGTGGCTGTCCTGGAACTTGCATTGGAGACCCTATTCCCGTCCGAGCTCCAATGCACCCCCCTTCCCCTCCCTATTCGTGCCATTTACGTCGCGAGGACGTGCCTTCTGGAAGGGGGGCATTATGTCACGTTCACCGTCAGTTCCTGTCACTTCCTGGACTACATTCCCCATAATCCTCTCTGCCAATCACCTGCACTCACTCCACTAATCACTACACTAATCACCACACCCAGCTGCCATGCATTACCTGGACTATAACAGACTCACACACTCATCACCTGATCGCGAAGTCTTGTTTTCACTTGTGTAACATTTCTGAGCGTTTCCCTGTATCCTGTCTGCCTATCTGTTCTTGATCCTGTCTGGTTACCCGTTTATGATTCCTTGCTGCATACCTCTGGACTGTTTATTGTTTCCTGGACTGTGAATGATATCTGCCTGCCTCGATCTACTGCCTGTACCCTGACAACGATTCTGCCTAGCCCTTGCTGTTCCTGTTTGCCCCTGCTTAGACCCTGCCTGTACGACCACGCTTACTTTTGTAATAAAGCTTGCAAATGGATCTCAGCCTGAGTCTCCCTTCGTTACAGTCACGCAGGGAATTGTGGGAATGTCAATTTACGGTTTTTCACTGTAAATTTTACAATGAATTGTTATTTTTCACTTCCAAAAACTGTGAATTTAACAGTATTTTACAGTAAAATAACATTAAATGTACCATTAGATCTATTACAGTTATTTACCGTATATAGTACGGAAACTTTCTGTAAACCAATTGACAGTTTTTCACTGCAGCATTTTTCTTTTACTGTTAAAATCATGGTCATTTTTACAGCGTATAGCCTCTCTAATTTCTGTTTCTGTAATTGGTGTTAAAATTTTGGATTGATTTCAAGATAGAATGACAAAACTTTACATTTTGTACCTTATGACATTTTACTTTATCAAACCCATATTATTCTGAAGAACAAAATTACATCTTTTAATTATCTTGGCAAAGTTTTACATTCACAAGAAAACCTCATATATAGTCTTTTGTTACTGATCTCATGACATACTTTGAAACTTTCAAACATGAAAACACAAAACAAGAAAATTTAAAAGCTTTTCAGATTTATGTAACCAAACATATGGGTCGCTTCTACAGAAATGGTGTAAAATCTTGATTCTTTTGCAGTTAACATGTTTATAAGGCCACAGAATGTGTGAATTGTATGTACAAATGAAACTGATGACCCTGATTTATGGTTGTGAACCTGGAATGTAAGAATCAAGTCAAATCAAGTTATTTCTATAGCGCTTTATTAGCATATTCATAGAATCCCATATACTAAATGAGGCAAGAGTGTAGAGTTACATTCAGGCTATTTTAAGGCATTTCAAGATATTATATGTATAAATATGTAATTTTGGTGATCAAAGATGAGTTTTGAGGGATCAAATTATTGGTTACAGGGGGACTTTAATGGTGTTTTTCCACTGCATGGTGCAACTATAATGATCCGTCTATAATCCCACCCACTTTGAATCAGTACTAACAGCAGTGGAAAAGCAATCCGAGCCATACAGTACAGTGGAAAAGCACCAACAGTGTCACACTCAATTAATTGTTGTGAATCCACTCTAAAATATCTGCTATGGTGAGATAATTATGTAGGGTTAATATCGGACACAATAAAACAGAAACAACAATTAATCAATTAAAAGTACAAAACAAAAAAGTCACTGTGATGTAAACCAAGCAGCAACAACAAATGATTCTCATTCTTTGAGTTAACACATACATTTTAGTGTTTTTAAACATTAATTACATGCAGCATTATTTTCATCAAATATTTCATATTAGGGGTATGAATTCATTTATTGTAATTGACAGGTGTGATGATCAGTGGAGTCGAGTTTTTACCTCCATTATTAAAGCCTGGGCTAAAATATGGACAGAGTTTGTCATTGAAAGACTGATCAGTGAAAGAGTAGATATGAGAGCTGGACTCCACATCATAAAAGGAGACCAGACCCTCTTCATAATCCACAAACACACAGACCCGCTGCAGCTTCACGCTCAGAGACAGAGAGACAGGAGGACCAGCAAAGGCTTCATATTCATTCTCATTCCTCAGAACCACAGTCCAGTATCCATTACTGGGACTCAGTGAGATCTTTCCCTTCCTGATAATGGATTCTCTGGCCACTCCTAACTCCCATCTAGTCTTTTCCTTCACCTGCACCTCAAAATAAAATCTCCCTGAGGAGAATCTCTCCTTTCCCAGAACACATATACATTGATCAAATCTCCCTGGTTTGTCTGGGAGTTTCTGCTTAATGTCTCCACATCTCACTTGTTTTCCATCATCAGACAGGATGAGGTTTGGATGAGCTGTATCAGGATCCAGAGTCACATCCACTGAGAAAACAAAGAATAAAAAATTCAAAATTCAAAATACAAAGATTCAGTGATGATAATGTTTTTAATATTTAATCAGGTCAGTAATGAAGCTGTGAATGTAATAATAGTGCAGTGCAGACACACACACACACACCTGCATACTGCTGCATCCTCTTCACCTCTGTAGAGACAAATGACAATAAAACATCATCAGATCTATGAGATGTGTGGAATTATAGACAAGCTATAAGGTTATATTTAAAGAACTGAATAAACATCATGTTTTATCTGATCAATGTGTGTGATCATGTGTGTGATCTGATCATCATAAACGTACTCCACACGGCTCCGGGGGGTTAATAAAGGCCTTCTGAAGCGAAACGATGCGTTTGTGTAAGAAAAATATCCATATTTAACAAGTTATGAAGTAAAATATCTTGCTTCTACACAAGCCACCTTCCGTATTCAAGTTACGGAGAAAGTGTAAAACTCTTGCAGTTGCATCCTACGCCTTCCCTATTCAACTTAAGGAAAAAGCTTAACTGACGCGATGCCACTTTCTTTGTAACTTGAATACTGAAGGCGGTCTGGCAGAAGCTAGATATTTTATTTCATAACTTGTCTGGATATTTTTCTTACACAAATGCATCGCTTCACTTCAGAAGGCCTTTATTAACCCCCCGGAGCCGTGTGGAGGACGTTTATGATGGATGGATGTGGATGGAGACACTTTCTTCAGCTTCATACATGTGACCCTGTTCACTGCCATTATAAAGGTCGGATGTGTCAGGATATTTATTAAAATATCTCAGATTGTGTTCATCAGACAGAAGAAAGTCATATACACCTATGATGGCTTGAGGGTGAGTAAAGCTTGGAGTAAATTTCATTTGAAAGTGAACTAATCCTTTAATCTACATTTTCCAGCTCATTTTCCATTAGAAACATACATACAGCTGCAATCATACAAACTATGGATTTGATGAATATATATCTGTATGGTGTATTTGATACTGTCGTACCAGTTAGCGTGAGTTTCTCCTGTAGAGTGTCCTGCAGTTGAGTCAGAGCTTTCCTCAGAGTCTCCAGACTCTCATCAGTCTTCATACTGATCTCAGACCAGTTCCTGGTGTTTCTAGGGCTGCACAGGGATGAGTAGGTCTACAGCAGAAGAGAGGAGAAATCCTTCAGCATGGGGAGTGTCATTACCATTGATCAGAGAGATGTTGAATTACCTGTAGGAAGTGGAGGTGATCGTCAGTCTGTGAGAGCTCCTCCAGCTCAGAGTTTCTCATCTTTAGCTCAGTGATCTCCTGCTCCAGCTCTTCAATGAGCTCTTCCTCCTGTTTCTCTGCTGCTTTCTGCTGCTCCTCCATCATCTCCAGCAGTTCAGTCTGACATCTCTCAATGGAGCGGATGAGATCAGTGAAGAGCTCGACACGGGCTGCTTTCTCCTTCTCTGTGTTTCTCTGCTCAACCAGGTCAATCCACAAATTATTAGTGGTGTTTGATAAGACAAGAGTATATACAGGTCCTTCTCAAAAAATTAGCATATTGTGATAAAAGTTCATTATTTTCCATAATGTAATGATAAAAATTAAACTTTCATATATTTTAGATTCATTGCACACCAACTGAAATATTTCAGGTCTTTTATTGTTTTAATACTGATGATTTTGGCATACAGCTCATGAAAACCCAAAATTCCTATCTCAAAAAATTAGCATATTTCATCCGACCAATAAAAGAAAAGTCAACCTTCAAATAATTATGTTCAGTTATGCACTCAATACTTGGTCGGGAATCCTTTTGCAGAAATGACTGCTTCAATGCGGCGTGGCATGGAGGCAATCAGCCTGTGGCACTGCTGAGGTGTTATGGAGGCCCAGGATGCTTCGATAGCGGCCTTAAGCTCATCCAGAGTGTTGGGTCTTGTGTCTCTCAACTTTCTCTTCACAATATCCCACAGATTCTCTATGGGGTTCAGGTCAGGAGAGTTGGCAGGCCAATTGAGCACAGTAATACCATGGTCAGTAAACCATTTACCAGTGGTTTTGGCACTGTGAGCAGGTGCCAGGTCGTGCTGAAAAACGAAATCTTCATCTCCATAAAGCTTTTCAGCAGATGGAAGCATGAAGTGCTCCAAAATCTCCTGATAGCTAGCTGCATTGACCCTGCCCTTGATAAAACACAGTGGACCAACACCAGCAGCTGACATGGCACCCCAGACCATCACTGACTGTGGGTACTTGACACTGGACTTCAGGCATTTTGGCATTTCCTTCTCCCCAGTCTTCCTCCAGACTCTGGCACCTTGATTTCCGAATGACATGCAAAACTGAGCAACAGTCCAGTGCTGCTTCTCTGTAGCCCAGGTCAGGCGCTTCTGCCGCTGTTTCTGGTTCAAAAGTGGCTTGACCTGGGGAATGCGGCACCTGTAGCCCATTTCCTGCACACGCCTGTGCACGGTGGCTCTGGATGTTTCTACTCCAGACTCAGTCCACTGCTTCCGCAGGTCCCCCAAGGTCTGGAATCGGTCCTTCTCCACAATCTTCCTCAGGGTCCGGTCACCTCTTCTCGTTGTGCAGCGTTTTTTGCCACACTTTTTCCTTCCCACAGACTTCCCACTGAGGTGCCTTGATACAGCACTCTGGGAACAGCCTATTCGTTCAGAAATTTCTTTCTGTGTCTTACCCTCTCGCTTGAGGGTGTCAATGATGGCCTTCTGGACAGCAGTCAGGTCGGCAGTCTTACCCATGATTGCAGTTTTGAGTAATGAACCAGGCTGGGAGTTTTTAAAAGCCTCAGGAATCTTTTGCAGGTGTTTAGAGTTAATTAGTTGATTCAGATGATTAGGTTAATAGCTCGTTTAGAGAACCTTTTCATGATATGCTAATTTTTTGAGATAGGAATTTTGGGTTTTCATGAGCTGTATGCCAAAATCATCAGTATTAAAACAATAAAAGACCTGAAATATTTCAGTTGGTGTGCAATGAATCTAAAATATATGAAAGTTTAATTTTTATCATTACATTATGGAAAATAATGAACTTTTATCACAATATGCTAATTTTTTGAGAAGGACCTGTATTTACTATAGCTCATAATTCAGTGTATTAAGGGTTTATCAAAATAACTCCATCCTGAACCGACTGCGCTGAATGATTCCTCAAATCATTTTCTTCTTGTTGAGGAGAGATGTCACAGGCTATTACTTTACTAAGTGATCAAAGTGATCAACTCTGCTTGGAGTGCATATGGTCCCTCACTAAATAGTGTTAAAGTAAAGTTCAAATTAATGAGATAATTAAGTGATTAATTAAGCAATGAATGAGTGTTAGTGATGAACACCTGCTGTTAACAAGCTGAATCACTGAAGAAAAGATAATTCTCCTCTCATGAGATCTTGAGAGATATAATGTCTTTTATCTTCAGCTGATTTCATCTAAGCCTGCGTCTCAATGTGCATACTATCCATCCTAAATAGTATGTGACACTAGTAATATTCAATACTATTTAGGGCGGATAGGGTGGATAGTATGCACATTGGCATGCAGGGTAAGACTGTGGCTGAAGTCAGTTGTAGTTCTTGTGTTTCTCTTTTCGTCATTGATTCTGCTTGTTAACAGCAGGTGTTCATCACTAATGCTCAATCATCACTTACTTAATCGCTTAATTATCTCATTAAATTTAACTATGCTTCAGTTTTACTTTAACACTATTTAGAGAGGGACCATATGTACTCTGAACAGAGCTGATTTAAGAGGTGATTTTGCTGTGAACTTACAAAAAAACTTTAATGTTTTGAAGCAACCAGAATACTTTTTGTAGGCCAAAAAACAAAATAACGACTTTATTCAACAATATCTAGTGATGGGTGATTTCAAAACACTGCTTCATGAAGCTTCGAAGCTCTACGAATCTTTTACGTCATAAGTGTTTCGAAATTTCAATAGTTCACGTGACTTTGGCAGTTTGATACACGCTCCGAACCACTGATTCGAAACAAAAGATTCGTAGATCTTCGAAGCTTCATGAAGCAGTGTTTTGAAATCACCCATCACTAGATATTGTTGAATAAAGTCGTTATTTTGTTTTTTTGTCGCTCAAAAAGTATTCTCGTCGCTTCATAACATTAAGGTTAAACCAATGTACTCACATGAACTGATTTAAATATGTCTTTAGTAGCTTTCTGGGCATTGAAAGTGTTAATTATCTTGCTGTCAATGCAGGCCTCACTGAGCCATTTCATCAAAAATATCTTAATTTGTGTTCTGAAGATGAACGAAGGTCTTGCGGGTGTGGAACGACATTAGGGTGAGTAATTAATGACAGAAATTTCAGCTTTGGGTGAACTAACTTTTTAAACCAAATCAATTAAGATCAAGGATTCTTTCAAAGACTTGTCGCTTGTAGCCACCTATTGTAACCTGCAGAAAGAGTCACTGTAAAATCCCCACCACTAAACACTGATAGTCTGTCTGGAACAAACAAAGACAAGTGGATTGATACAAAAGCCCTGTCCAAATACCCACACTTGCGGTCTTGGCCACTTGAGAGCTTGTGCACAGAAGTAAGTGTGCAAGACTGTCCCATGTCTTAAAAAAGACCAAGTGCAGTGCCCTTAATGCACACTAAACCCACACTATCTTGAATACCGCTTCGGAGCGCTATTCGAGGCTAAGTGTATCCCATCATGCATTATGTTCGGGAACTCACATGCCCCGAAACACACACTTGCAGTCTTCATGCCCACTTGAACACTTGAGCCAAATACAGGAAATACGTAATGTAAGTCGACAAGTGGTCAAGTACAAAGACCGCAAGTGTGGGTAATTGGACAGGGCTAAACTGTGAAATGTCCCCTGAACTAACTGATCTAACAGAATTACATAATTGAACTCACTTTTCTGACTTCTGATGAGTGTTTGATGTCTTGAATCTTCTTGATTCTGTCCTGGATCGTCTGCTGCACACCTTTCTGTGTTTTCATCAGTTGAGCCTATAGACAGAACAACACAGACACATTTATCATAACAGAGATTTACTGTCCTGTCAGGAAACTTACTTATTATTTCACAGGATTAAATAAAATGTGTGTTGAGGCCTTAAAAGCCCATTAAAAGTAGTTTTAATAGCAACTTCTACCTTCTTCTCCTCACTCTCCTCTTCTATAGAAACAGTGTTGTGGTTCTTGTGGTCTGTCACGTCACACATCGGACACACACATGTCTGATCATCTCTACAGAACAGCTCCAGAGGTCTCTCATGTTTCTGACATATATAGTCCTCCAGATTACTCACAGGATTGATCAGTTTGTGTTTCTTTAAACCTGCCACTCTCAAATGACGCTCCAGGTGAGTTTCACAGTAAGAGCTCTGACACACCAGACACGACTTCAGGGCTTTCTGCTCTCTTTCCTCACAGATGTCACACAGAACTTCAGTTTCTTTCACAACATCAGTTGTTTTCTCAGGAATTTTCTTCTTATAGTGATCTACAACCTCTCTGAGTGTGGTATTAATCTTGAGATCAGGTCTGTGCTTGAATGTTTCTTTACAACATGGACAGCTGCAGGTCTGGCTGTTGTCCCAGCACTTATTCAGACAGGTCTTGCAGAAGTTGTGTCCACATGAAGTGGTGACTGGATCAGTGAACACGTCCAGACAGATAGAGCACTGAAGCTCCTCAGTCAGTGGACCACTAGAGGATGACATATCTGGACAGAGAAATTATGAGAATTAATGACCATCAATAGTGGTCAAATGTAGAATGTGAACATTGTGCAGAGCTTGAATCTGGACAACATGTGGCTACTCTGAAGAAGCTTAAATATAAGAAGTCATGCAGTGATTATTTTTTCTTAATTTACCTGGAGGCAGATTTATACTCCGTCTCATGGTCTCTCTTCCTTTTGATGATATTGATGCCGATTCTGCCATTGCTCTTCCCCTATTTAGCCTTTTCAAGAAGAACCACAACAAACTAAACTAGGGACTGTTGATCAGAAAAGTAATAAACGGATATGTTAGGACTAAGTGTAATTAGGAGCCAAGCACTGAAGGTGCGTTCGCACCTATTGTAATCATTAGTATTCTTCTTCTTCTTCTGCTCTTGAGTCTATGGCAGCCTATAGAACTGTATGGTTAACTAATCAGATTTTGGAATCTCGAACTCAATTCCTCACAAGGGCTAGAAACAAAATTTGTCCTCCGTTTTCTTTGACACAAGATGATTTGAAGTCATGAAACTATGAAGTCATAAAACATTTCCTCCATTTTGAAATTTCTGAAAAACCTACTTTTTCATTTTTTCCAATGCTCCAATTTTCATTAAAATGAAACCAGATCATCTTCAGACCATTCCCACAAAAAGTTATAGAATTCAAGTCGATCACTCAAACCGTTTTCAAATAATTCACAAAACATTTTATGTAAAGCTTGTGAAAATAAATGTAAGGCTGTATCTCCGCAATGCTTTATCGTAATCAGACCAAACTTGGTACATCACAAGCATCACCTGAAGTTACATGCTGCGTTTCAATGCAGCGCCACCTACTGGTCTGGATATATGAAAAATTTATATTTTTGCTTATAACTTATGAACTTGAGTTAAATTATATCCAATTTTCCCATATCGACCATTTTGTATTTTGTAGTAAAATGCTGTATTTTATGAACACATCAGCATATCGTTACAAAACTTTTTGAGCCCAGTGATAAAATAATATATTCACATGCTTAGAACTTTTATTGTGGTTGACTTATTTTCATGGGAGTCATCTCCTTAGATTCCTGAATCCTTGCCGAGTCCAACGATACCAAACATGCTTCTCTATAGTTTGTGCAACGTTGTGATTGAGCATTCAAACAACTTTCGTGAATATCTTCGAAACCGTTAGTCCGACCAAGACAAACCACCCTATAAAAACATAGCTCAAAAAACATTGCTGTCATTTTAATTACAAAATCCAAAGCTGTAACTGCAACAGTTTTGCATATTGCTATATTTTACAAACACATTGGCATATTGTTACAACACTCGCTCGTCCTGATATTGCTGAGTTAGATGCATTCCTGGGTCAATATATTTTGTTGATCCTGGAACAACATTCAAGTCTGAAAATTTAGTCTTAACCCTATTCCTATCCCTAAACCTAACCCTACCCATAAGTTATCCCAAAAATCAGAGGGAAGTGATAGATGAATAACACTGATGTAGAAGCACCAATTCATGATTTTAAGCCTAAACTCTGTAAACTTGTCCCTCAAATCTGATTGGTTGATTTAAATGTTGACCCAGGAACATGATGAACTCAGCAATATCAGGTTATGCACAACACTCAGTGTCTTCGGCAACATGCCCAAAAGGTACTCAAAATGTTTTGGGGCAGCACATCAAAAATTGTAATTAAATTATAAGAAATGATACCTCATTACAACTCATTGTATTTCATTTCTTGCTCAAAATGATCTCCAAATGTCTTTATTTACTAATTTTTGCAGCTGATCTGCTTGCTTCTATGATTTCTTCTGTTGTGCTTGGTCCCTTAACTGCTGCAATATATATATATATATATATATATATATATATATATATATATATATATATATTAGTTTTCATGTTGTGTGAAAAACAACAAACTTTACATCCAATCAGTCAAATGACATTTCAGTGCAGTGAACAGCTAAAGTAGTTGAGTATTTGACATGCTCAGGCCTGGTTCTGTTCAACTTATTTCAGTTTGTCATAAATCCCACTAAACTAGAGCAATTCCATCAGAAACCTGTTCAGCACAGTCTATCACTTACCTGTGAGTATCAGATGTGTTCCCAAGTCTCTTTGAACGCCTCAATAAATATTCTGTTGTTTAAAGAAGTTGATCGTTTCAGGTGTCCATATTGTTGTTGATCAAGCAAGTTTCACTTTCTCTTCTACTGTGATGTCAGAGCTCCTCCTGTATTTACACATTTACATTTGTCTCAGTGTGTTGGGTTCATGCATGTCTGTATGAGTGTTATGGTATATATATATATATATATATATATATATATATATATATGCAATACATACACACACACACACATATATATATATATATATATATATATATATATATATATATATATATATATATATATATATATATATATATGCAATACCCCAAATAGATTTAAAAAAAAAACCTGACAAAATAATAAAATAGTAAAAATAAAATAATGATGCTGCCATCTTTCAAAAATAATTTTTACATACAGCATACAGCACAGTGGAGAAGCACTAACAGTGTCACTCAATTAATTGTTGTGAATCCACTCAAAAATATCTGCTATGGTGAGATAATTATGTAGGGTTAATATTGAACACAATAAAATAGAAACAACAATTCATCCATTTAAAGTACCTAAAAAAAAAATAAAAATAAATCTGTATTCAGATGCTGTAATCACTTTGATGTAAACCAAGCAGCAAAAACAAATGATTGTTGATGGTTTTGGAAATGATGGTTTTTAAACATTAATTACATGCAGCATTATTTTCATCAAGTAATTCATATTAGGGGTATGAATTCATTTATTGTAATTAACAGGTGTGATGATCAGTGGAGTCGAGTTTTTACCTCCATCATTAATGCCTGGGCAAAAATATGGACAGAGTTTATCATTGAAAGACTGATCAGTGAAAGAGTAGATATGAGAGCTGGACTCCACATCATAGAAGGAGACCAGACCCTCTTCATAATCCACAAACACACCGACCCGCTGCAGCTTCACGCTCAGAGACAGAGAGACAGGAGGACCAGCAAAGGCAATATATGTATTCTCATTCCTCAGTCCCACAGTCCAGTATCCATTACTGGGACTCAGTGTGATCAATCCCTTCCTGATAATGGATTCTCTGGCCACTCCTAAAGTCCATTCAGTCTTTTCCTTCACCTGCACCTCAAAATAAAATCTCCCTGAGGAGAATCTCTCCTTTCCCAGAACACATATACATGGATCAAATCTCTCTGGTTTGTCTGGGAGTTTCTGTTTAATGTCTCCACATCTCACTTGTTTTCCATCATCGGACAGGATGAGTTTTGGATGAGCTGTATCAGGATCCAGAGTCACATCCACTGAGAGAACAAAGAATATAAATTACAAATTCAAAATACAAAGATTTAGTGATGATGATAATGTTTTTAATATTTAATCAGGTCAGTAATGAAGCTGTGAATGTAATAGTGTAGTGCAGACACACACACCTGCATACTGCTGCATCCTCTTCAACTCTGTAGAGACAAATGACAATAAAACATCATCAGATCTATGAGATGTGTGGAATTATAGACAAGCTTTAAGGTTATATTTAAAGAACTGAATAAACATCATGTTTTATCTGATCAATGTGTGTCTTTTTTAGCACCGCTGTTCGAGCTACAGGCCTGATATTTCAGACACATCCCTCTTCTCATAAAGTTCAAATCTGCCTCTTAAACCCATGATGTCTATTCATTTGACATTTCATACACACCTAGGATGGCTTGAGGGTGAGTAAAGCTTGGGCTAATTTTCATTTGAAAGTGAACTAATCCTTTAATCTACATTTTCCAGCTCATTTTCCATTAGAAACATACATACAGCTGCAATCATACAAACTATGGAATTGATGAATATATATCTATATGGTGTATTTGATACTGTCGTACCAGTTAGCGTGAGTTTCTCCTGTAGAGTGTCCTGCAGTTGAGTCAGAGCTTTCCTCAGAGTCTCCAGACTCTCATCAGTCTTCATACTGATCTCAGACCAGTTCCTGGTGTTTCTAGGGCTGCACAGGGATGAGTAGGTCTACAGCAGAAGAGAGGAGAAATCCTTCAGCATGGGGAGTGTCATTACCATTGATCAGAGAGATGTTGACTGACCTGTAGGAAGTGGAGGTGATCTTCAGTGTGTGAGAGCTCCTCCAGCTCAGAGTTTCTCATCTTTAGCTCCGTGATCTCCTGCTCCAGCTCTTCAATGAGCTCTTCCTCCTGTTTCTCTGCTGCTTTCTGCTGCTCCTCCATCATCTCCAGCAGTTCAGTCTGACATCTCTCAATGGAGCGGATGAGATCAGTGAAGAGCTCGACACGAGCTGCTTTCTCCTTCTCTGTGTTTCTCTGCTCAACCAGGTCAATCCACAAATTATTAGTGGTGTTTGATAAGACAAGAGTCAGTGTTACTATAGCTCATAATTCAGTGTATTAAGGGTTCATCAAAATAACTCTATCCTGAACTGACTGCGCTGAATGATTCCTCAATATTTTAGATTATTTACATTATAGACACAGTACTGAAAGTTACTTTGTCTATTTTTGCTTTGCCAGTAAAAACAGTTCCTACACAGCAAAATCACCAGAGTTAAATCAACTCTGCTTGGAGTGCATATGGTCCCTCTCTAAACAGTGTTAAAGTAACACTGAAGCAGAGTTAAAATTAATGGGATAATTAAGCGATTAATCAAGCAATGAATGAGTATTAGTGATGAACACCTGCTGTTAACAAGCTGAATCACTGAAGAAAAGATAATCCTCCTCTCCTGAGATCTTGAGAGATATAATGTCTTTTATCTTCAGCTGATTTCATCTAAAGCCGGGCACACATTTAACGACTAGCTAAAACATTCTAAGACTGTGCTCAACATACAGCGATTGTTTCCTGCGACTGGAGCCGATTTATATACTCACACGTGGAATTTGAATACCTACTGTAATCGCAGACTGAACGCAACTGGCTCTTGAGCGCAATCAGTCATAAGTATCAATTTACATTCATAATCGGACTTACAATCGTTAAGTGTGTGCGCTGCTTAAGACTGTGGCTGAAGTCAGTTGTCGTTCTTGTTTCTCTTTTCATCATTGATTCTGCTTGTTAACAGCAGGTGTTCATCACTAACACTCAATCATCACTTATTTAATCGCTTAATTATCTCATTAACTTTAACCATGCTTCAGTGTTACTTTAACATTATTTAGAGAGGGACCATATGTACTCCAAGCAGAGTAGATTTAACTCTGGGGATTCTACTGTGAACTTACAAAAAACCTTTAATGTTATAAAGCAGTGGTTCCCAAACTTTTTAGCTTGGAGTACCCCCTGAAGGGATTACCATCCTTCTGCGTACCCCCTCTCTTCCACTTCGACTGCAGTCACACCTTTACCATTAAGGGACAGTATAAGTAAAACTTTTAAATATTAAACTAAAACCGTCAGTAGGTGGCAGCAAGTCACTGTTTTTATGAGTGAGTCATCGAGTCATTCATTCAGTAACGAAGCAAGTGGCTGTGAATGAATCATTGAATCATTGACTCTCACGATTCGTTCAAAGCCGCAGAATTGTTCGCAAAACACAGACGTGTGTTGTAGTTCTGCTGTGGTTTTCGTTAGAACTATTATTTCATTGCAAAATAGAGTAAATACTGAAAGTACTGTGTTTAAAATGTATAATAATGTCACGTTTGCAGTCATGTGGATATTTGGGAACAATTGCATTCTTGCTCGTTATCAACATTAAATACAAGAACTCACATAAGGTATGTTTCTGTATCAGAGAAAGTTGAGTCTTAAATCGAAATGAATCCATTATCTGTGTCTATATTTGTTCTTCATGCGAGTAAGTGCTCAATCCCCACTTTTACAAAGGTGCATTTAGCGCGATTTAAGGCAGCAGAATCTGCACGCAATCTATGATATGCATGCTGCTTCTGTGGATACAGTCATTTTTGACGGCAAATGATGAGGTAATTTGATTAAATGTACTGGATTTATGACATTTTGACATTAGAAATACATGCTCGATTTTAATATTATTTTAAGGTAGAATTAAATGAACTATCAGCATTTTGTTCACGTACCCCCTGTTGTCACCTCATGTACCCCCAGGGGCACGCATACCCCAGTTTGGGAACCGCTGTTATAAAGCAACCAGAATACTTTTTGTAGGCCAAAAAAACAAAATAACGATTTTATTCAACAATATCTTGTGATCTGTGATTTCAAAACACTGCTTCATGAAGCTTCGAAGCTCTACAAATCTTTTGTTTCGAATCAGTGGTTCAGAGCACCAAAAATGATTTTGGTAAACGAGGCTTCGTTACATCTTAAGTGTTTCGAAATTTCAATAGTTCACGTGAATTTGGCAGTTTTATTCATGCACTGAACCCTTTAAACACGCAAACCTTTAAACCAAATCAATTAAGATCAATGATTCTTTCAAAGACTTGTCGCTTGTCGCCACCTACTGGTCTATCAATGTAACCTGCAGAAAGAGTCACTGTAAAATCCCCACCACTAAACACTGACAGTCTGTCTGGAACAAACAAAGACAAGTGGATTGATACAAACTGTGAAACGTCCCCTGAACTAACTGATGTCATAAATATTTAAGAAAACTGAATTATATAATTTAACTCACTTTTCTGACTTCTGATGAGTGTTTGATGTCTTGAATCTTCTTGATTCTGTCCTGGATCATCTGCTGCACATCTTTGTGTGTTTTCATCAGTTGAGCCTATAGACAGAACAACACAGACACATTTATCATAACAGAGATTTACTGTCCTGTCAGGAAACACACAATTGTTTTCATGTGTGTTGAGCCCATTAAAAGTAGTTTTAATATCAACTTCTACCTTCTTCTCCTCACTCTCCTCTTCTATAGAAACAGTGTTGTGGTTCTTGTGGTCTGTCAAGTCACACATCGGACACACACATGTCTGATCATCTCTACAGAACAGCTCCAGAGGTTTCTCATGTTTCTGACATATATAGTCCTCCAGATTACTCACAGGATTGATCAGTTTGTGTTTCTTTAAACCTGCCACTCTCAAATGACGCTGCAGGTGAGTTTCACAGTAAGAGCTCTGACACACCAGACACGACTTCAGGGCTTTCCGCTTTCTTTCCTCACAGATGTCACACAGAACTTCAGTTTCTTTCACAACTTCAGTTTTCTTCTCAGGACTTCTTCTCAGGACTTCTTATAGTGATCTACAACCTCTCTGAGTGTGGTATTAATCTTGAGATCAGGTCTGTGCTTGAATGTTTCTTTACAACATGGACAGCTGCAGGTCTGGCTGTTGTCCCAGCACTTATTCAGACAGGTCTTGCAGAAGTTGTGTCCACATGAAGTGGTGACTGGATCAGTGAACACGTCCAGACAGATAGAGCACTGAAGCTCCTCAGTCAGTGGACCACTAGAGGATGACATATCTGGACAGAGAAATTATGAGAATTAATGATCATCAATAGTAGTCAAATGTAGAATGTGAACATTGTGTAGAGCTTGAATCTGGACAACATGTGGCTACTCTGAAGAAGCTTAAATATAAGAAGTCATGCAGTGATTATTTTTTCTTAACTTACCTTTAGTCAGATTTATACTCCGTCTCCTGGTCTCTCTTCCTTTTGATGATATTGATGCCGATTCTGCCATTGCTCTTCCCCTATTAAGCCTTTTTAAGATGAACCACAACAAACTAAACTAGGCACTGCTGATCAGAAAAGTACAAATAAATCATTTTCTCCTCAAAATAAACAGATATATTTTAGGACTAAGTGTAATTAGGGGCCAAGCACTGAAGGTGCCCACAAAAAGTTATAGAATTCAAGTCGATCCTTCAAACCGTTTTCGAATAATTTACAAAACATTTTATGTAAAGCTTTTGAAAATAAATGTAAGGCTGTATCTCCGCAATGCTTTATAGTAATCAGACCAAACTTGGTACATCACAAGCACGACCTGAAGTTACATGCTGCGTTTCAATGCAGCGCCACCTACTGGTCTGGATATACGAAAAATGTATATTTTTGCTTATAACTTATGAACGGAACAAAAAATAATAATAATGGTCTTGTTAGATTTGGGGCAGCATTCCAAGTTAAATGATATCCAATTTTCCCATATTGACCATTTTGCATTTTGTAGTAAAATGTTGTATTTTATGAACACATCAGCATATCGTTACGAAACGTTTTGAGCCAGCGCCACCTAGAGATAAAATCAAATATTCACATGCTTAGAACTTTTATTGTGGTTGACTTATTTTCATGGGAGTCATCTCCTTAGAGTCCAACGATACCAAACATGCTAGGTTTCTCCTTATAGTTTGTGCAACGTTGTGATTTAGCATTCAAATAACTTTCGTGAATATCTTCGAAACCGTTAGTCCGACTGAGACAAAACCAACCTAGGAAAAACATAGCTCAAAAAACATTGCTGTCATTTTAATTACAAAATGGGGGGAAAAAAATAAAGCTGTAACTGCAACAGTTTTGCATATTGATATTTTACGAACGCATTGGCATATCGTTACAAAACTGTCTTCGGCACCATGCCCAGAAGGTACTCAAAATGTTTTAGGGAAGCACCCCCTTGTGGTCAACAATTGTAACGAAATTATATTATAAAAAATTATACCTCCTTACAACTCATTGTATTTCACATTTTTGCTCAAAATTATCTCCAAATGACTTTATTTACTAATTTTGCAGTTGATCTGCTTGCTTCTATGATTTCTTCTGTTGTGATTGGCCCCTTAATTGCTGCTTGCAGCTATATTTCTATATCTATAGTTTTCATGTTGTGTGAAAAACAACAAACTTTACATCCAATCAGTCAAATGACATTTACAATACGATTCTGAAACCATTTCAATGCAGTGAACAGCTAAAGTAGTTGAGTATTTGACATGCTTAGACCTGGTTCTGTTCATCTTATTTCAGTTTGTCATAAATCCCACTAAACTAGAGCAATTCCATCTGAAACCTGTTCAGCACAGTCTCTCACTTACCTGTGAGTATCAGATGTGTTCCCAAGTCTCTCTGAACGGCTCAGTAAATATTCTGTTGTTTAGAGAAGTTGATCGTTTCAGGTGTCCATATTGTTGTTGATCAAGTAAGTTTCACTTTCTCTACTGTGATGTCAGAGCTCCTCCTGTATTTACACATTTACATTTGTCTCTGAATTCGGTGTGCTTTAATTCATGCATGTTTGTATGAGTGTTATGGTGTGTGTGTGTGTGTGTGTGTGTGTGTGTGTGTGTGTGTGTGTGTGTGTATATATACACATACATATAAGCAATACCCCAAAAAGATAAAAAAAAAAAAAAAAAAAAATCTCTGACAAAATAATAAAAAATATTAAAAATAAAATAATGATGCTGCCATCTTTCTAAAATCATTGTTACCCCCTTTAATAGGGGGTAACAATAGGGGCCTCCAAATCTCAGGTGAAAATTGTAATTTTGACCCCTGTACAGGGCTCAACACTAAGGATTTTTTCTACTGGCCCCACAACAAAAAATTAATAAACTAACAGAAAAGAAAATGGGCTTATAAAATAAGCATAGCTATTGTTTTCATTATTTTTGATACATGTAACCTTAATAAATAAGGTTATGACACCTAAAGCTACTAGATTAACTCACTTAAATTTTAAATATTGTTAGATAAATAAACAAGAAGTAATAAAATAGTAATAAATAATCAAATTACAAGTACTAGCACAAATGAATACAACAGAACAAACATATAATGTAATAAACAGTGCTTTTCAAGTTTTTCATAGGTTTAAACAGGAGATTTGCAGGTACAGAAATTGTAATCTAATCTAACTATATAACTATAAATTAAACTTTATTAAAGTTAATCAGTCAAGAGCAGTTACAGATGCATAAATAATGTTTTGAAATGCTGAAAATATAAAACATTAAATGCTGTTATTTGAAATTATTTAAAAAATGAAGACACTATAAATGTGAAATTAAACCCGCCAGTAGGTGGAAGTGAATCACTGTTAATGAGCGAATCATTGAGATTCAACCGATTCATTCAAATGACTGATTCATTCAGGAAGTGTTGCTCAGAGACGCAAAACAATTCTGTGGACTTTGGAACTATTTTCGTTAGTGAAATACAGACGATTTGGTTTCTAAAATGTAAGTTACTTAATATTAAGCTCTTGTTCAGTAAACTGTACGCTGAATAAAATCAATATCACATTTGTAATTGTTGATATTTGGAGAAAAACGACGCTGTGTAATATCTTTTATGTTCTCATCTCTGGCTCAGGTATCAAGCTGACCCTTTCTGCTCTTCTGGATGGGAAGAACATTAATGCAGGCGGCCACAAGTTGGGTTTGGGTCTGGAGTTTGAGGCATAGGAAGCCGAGGATTGCAATAATCCTGACTTTTTTTTTTTTTTTTTACCCACCCTCACAAACCTCGTCTCTCTTAGATCCCCTGTCCGAGGACAGACACTCGGTCAAATTATGCATTAGTGGTGGCTCAATACTTCAGAGTGTTACAGATGAAACTGCTATAGGTCACACAGAACGAAAGAAGAGCGTAAATGGCTTTAAAAATGTATTTTCAGTACATTATTGAGATTATTTATTTCAGTGTTGATCATGACAGAATATTTTACAGATGTTTAATTTTTGGGGGAAGAGCTGCTAGAAACAGAGACGTTTACATCAGAAAACACTAACACTAGGTGACAACATTCCTGATCCACGGTTTTCACCCCAGTAAACCTTGAAAGAAGGGACCCGTATATACACCGACTTCACGACTTTAGTTGTAGACACCAGACTTTTGGATGCGTTTCGTGTTTGTCTTGTCTGTGTGAGTGAAACCACACGTGTATCTTGTCCATTATTGTTTTATTGCTGCATACTGCCTGTACCTTCTATGGCAAACTCTTTCAGCTGTCCCTGGACTAGAGGAAATTGGAAACAACCTTCAGATGTGCCGGGAAGAGCATTAAAGATCTGAATAGGTGGATGTAGTCTTCCGTTTTTAAATGTAGGAGTAGAATACTGTGGATTTGGCAGTATGGTTTCTTTAAGTTGAATAAAACATTTGAACCTGGACCACACTACTGGATTGTGCAATTTGATTTCTTCTGACTTTCTTTCTGTTTCCTCTTACTTCCCAAAAAAATGTTGTGTGAGTAGAGTAAGGCTATGTTCAGACTGCAGGCCAATCAGATTTCCCCCTCAAATCAGATCTTTTCAGGCTGACTGTCCACACTATTAATTGCAAGTGATCAAATAAGATTTGCGTGTCCAGTCCAAAACTCCTCCATCGCACAGGAAAATGCTTAAATCTTTGGACATACCATTTAATTCAGATTTCGTGTATGTGTGTTTTCAGTCCAGACTTTCAGAAACCCATCATTATTAGGAAAAAATCTGATTTTTGCTGGCAGTTTGAACATGGTCTTAAAGTACTTGTCCACTACTTGAGTAAAAGAGTAGCTTATTTAACATTACTCATGAGTATTGAAAAAGATATATAATATATGATATAAAATAATTAGGGCCATCCAGAGGCATAATAATTTTAACCAAATCCTCAGATGTAAACATCAATGATACAGTCTTACAAAATCCCCAACTTTTTGTAAATGGTCTTTTCTTTTCTGATTGACGTTTTAATAACAACTTTATAAGAAACTCCAATTGCACATTGAACTTCACGAGTGTCTTGTTATTATTCTTTGCTTAAACCTCACCTTATACTGTATCGTGGCACATTACCATATCAATATATATTATTTCTAACAAAGTGAAATAACTTACAACTTATTATTCATAGATGTTATCCCATAAATGCACACATTAGTAGATATATTAATACTGTTTGTGATAAATGTACTTTTTGCAACATATTCAGGTATATTTCACACTCATTTTTATTGCACTTTCTCTATTTCATTTTGGATTGATCTCAAGATAAAATGACAAAACTTTACATTTTAACCTGACATTTTACTTTATCAAACCCATTTATTAACCTATATTATTCTGAAGAACAAAATTACATCTTTTAATTATCTTGGCAAAGTTTTACATTCACAAGAAAACCTCATATATCGTCTTTTGTTACTGATCTCACGATATACTTTGAAACTTTCAAACATGAAAACACAAAACAAGAAACCCATAAATATAGTTAAAATTTCAAAGCTTTTCAGATTTATGTAACCAGACATATGGGTCGCTTCTGCAGAAGTGGTGTAAAATCTTAATTCTTTTGCAGTTAACATGTTTATAAGGCCACCAGAAATGTGTGAATTGTATGTTCAAATCAAACCGATGACCCTGATTTATGGTTGTGAACCTGGAATATAAGAATCAAGTCAAGTTATTTCTATAGCGCTTTATTAGCATATTCATAGATCCCCATACACTAAATGAGGCAAGGGTGTAGAGTTACATTCAGGCTATTTTAAGGCATTTCAAGATAAAATATGTTTAAATATGTCATTTTGGTGATCAAAGATGAGTTTTGAGGGATCAAATTATTGACTGCAGGGGGACATTAATGGCTCTTTTCCACTGCATAGTACAAATCAGTACTAACGGCAGTGGAAAAGCAAACCGAGCCATACAGCACAGTGGAAAAGCACCAAAAGTGTCACACTCAATTAATCGTTGTGATATCTGCTACATATGGTGAGATAATTATGTAGGGTTAATATCGGACACAATAAAACAGAAACAACAATCAATCAATTAAAAGTACAAAACCAAAAAATCACATTGATGTAAACCAAGCAGCAAAAACAAATGATTCTCATCCTTTGAGTTAACACATACATTTTAGTGTTTTTAAACATTAATTACATACTGTCAGGCAATAACACGGATTCAGTTGCAGGTAACAGAAAAGTTTATTTTTGCTCTCACTGAGCGCAGGGGGAAAAAGAAAACAAACAAAAGAGAGAGAATGTCCAAAACAAGGTCCTAGCGTCGCTTGTGACGCAGCGTGGAAGTCACTCTGCCCAGAGCGTTGACAGTGACGCAGCGTCGAAATCTCACCAATTCTCCAGGAGAGAGCGTTGAGATTGCTGAGAGGGGCTGGAGCGATACATCCAAGTCTCAACTGACACAAAGATAGTCAGGGCAGGGAGAAGAACAAAAATGTCTGGCAGAATGAGAAACAACTGATCAAAACAAAATAAATAAAACAAAGCAGCACTTGGAGTCTAAATACACGATACAGCAAGACAAGACAAACAAGAGAAGGTCAAGAGCGAAGCGTTGGCTCAAACATACAACAACGGTCTGACAAAAGACTGAGCACAAGAGGATCTAATATAGGGGAAAGCTAATGAGGGATAAGTGGCAACAGGTGTGACAGAGAACACAATAGAAGATAAGGTAACGAGTGGGAGGGGAAAAACGCCACACTGACAGCAGAGCACATGGAGAGCTGTCAAAACAACAGATCAGCATGAAGACAACAGGGCACGCAGACACAGGACAAGACAACAAAACTGGGCAAATCAGACCGAAGTCATGACAGTACCCCCCCCCCAGGAGCGCCACCAGGCGCAACCGGGAGGGGCTCACCTCGTCGCCGACGGAAGTCCTCAATCAGAGTCTGGTCCAGAATGTCCCGAGCCGGAATCCAACTCCTCTCATCAGGGCCATAGCCCTCCCAGTCCACCAGATACTGGAAACCCCGACCACGGCGTCTAACGTCCAAAAGCTTTCTCACAGTATAAACTGGGGAGCCATCCACTAGACGAGGGAGGGGGGTTTAGGGGAAGAAACAACAGGATTAAGAGTAGACCTAAACACAGGCTTGACCCTGGACACATGAAAAACAGGGTGAACCCGACCAAGAGTGTGAGGAAGCTTGAGCTGTACTGCCACCGGACTCAGGACCTTGGTGATGCGATATGGCCCAACGAACCTGGGTGCCAGCTTCCGAGAAGGCACCCGGAGAGGCAGGTCCTTGGTGGATAGCCATACTTTCTGACCGCAAACATACTGGGGAGCCGGAGTCCGGTGACGGTCAGCCGCCTTCTTGGTCCGTCTGGAAGCCCGGGCCAAGGCCTCCTCAGCCCTTCTCCAGGTGCGTCGACACCGACGGACAAAGGCCAAGGCAGACGGGACCGCGGCTTCGGGTTCCTGTGCAGGAAAAAGGGGAGGTTGATAACCCACAGAACATTGAAAAGGAGACATACCCGTAGACGCCACCGGAAGGGAGTTGTGGGAATATTCGACCCACGGTAGCTGCTGACTCCAGGAGCTCGGACTATGTGATGCCAGGCAGCGGAGAGCTCGCTCGAGATCCTGGTTGGCTCGCTCAGCCTGCCCGTTGGTCTGGGGGTGAAAACCTGAAGACAAACTCGTTGAGGCCCCGATCTGTCTACAGAATTCTTTCCAAAACCGGGAGACAAATTGTGGTCCTCTGTCGGAGACCACATCAACCGGAAGGACCATGGATCCGGAAGACATGGTCCACCACCACCTGCGCTGTCTCCTTGGCGGAAGGGAGTTTAGGTAAGGGAATAAAATGGGTCCGCCTTGGAGAAACGGTCCACCACCGTCAGAATCACGGTGTTACCTCTCGACGGGGGAAGACCAGTGACGAAATCAAGGGCCAGGTGTGACCATGGACGAGAGGGAATGGGTAAAGGCTGTAACAGACCAACAGGAGACTGGTTAGACGTCTTATTTTGAGCGCACACTGAGCAAGCCAACACGAACTGCCTGACATCTTGGGCCATGGATGGCCACCAAAATCGCTGACGGATGGCAGCCAGCGACCTCCGAACCCCAGGATGACAGGCTACTCTGGACTCATGCCCCCACCGAAGGACCTCAGGGCGCAGCGCAGCCGGCACAAACAATCGACCCCCTGGACACCCCCTTGGAACTTCCTCCCTCCGCACGGCCTCCCCCACCCGCCGCTCGACATCCCAGGAAAGGGACCCCACCACCATCTCCCTCGAGAGAATGGCTTTAGGGGCCGCCTCCTCCCCAGGATCCTCGAACAAACGAGAAAGGGCATCAGGCTTGACATTTTTGGAGCCTGGCCGATACGAGAGGGAGAAGTTAAACCGGCCAAAGAAGAGTGCCCAGCGGGCCTGGCGAGCATTCAACCTCTTGGCCGAACGGACGTACTCCAAATTCTTGTGGTCCGTCCAGACCAAGAAGGGCCTGCGCTGCTCCCTCCAACCAGTGGCGCCACTCCCCCAGAGCCAGCCTGACTGCCAGCAGCTCCCTGTTACCTATGTCATAATTTCGCTCGGCAGGGCTCAAACGGTGAGAAAAGAAGGCACAAGGGTGCACCTTCCCATCTCTGGGGAACCGCTGGGACAGGACCGCGCCTACCCCGACATCGGAGGCATCCACCTCAACAATGAATTGCCGTTCAGGATCTGGAAGACAAAGAACAGGAGCAGAAATGAAACGGGACTTAAGATCATCAAAGGCCTCCTGAGCCTGGGCATTCCATCTGAACGGTACCTTAGGTGAGGTGAGTGCTGTTAAGGGTGCAGCAACCAGGCTAAAGTTCCGGATGAATCGCCTATAGAAGTTGGCGAACCCCAAGAACCGCTGCAGCGCCTTCCGAGAGTCAGGGGTTGGCCACTCAGCCACGGCCCTTACCTTAGCAGGATCGGCTTTGATCCCCTCCGTTGAGATTATATGCCCCAAGAACGAAACAGACTTAGCATGGAACACGCACTTCTCCGCCTTGACGTAAAGCTGGTTCTCCAGCAGCCGTTGGAGCACCTGACGGACATGTTGAGTGTGTACCTGCAAGGAGGGAGAGAAGATGAGAATATCATCAAGGTACACAAAGACAAATCTGTTCACCATGTCTCTCAACACGTCGTTCACCAGGGCCTGGAAGACAGCTGGGGCGTTGGTGAGCCCAAAGGGTAGAACCCGGTATTCAAAGTGTCCCGTTGGGGTGTTAAATGCTGTCTTCCACTCATCCCCCTCGCGTATGCGGACCAAATGGTAGGCATTACGGAGGTCTAGCTTGGTAAATGACCCTTGGCTCCCTGCAGCAATTCAAAGGCTGATGACATCAGAGGCAGAGGATACCTGTTCTTTATGGTGATGTCATTAAGACCCCGGTAGTCAATGCAGGGTCGCAGGGAGCCATCCTTCTTCTTAACGAAGAAGAACCCAGCCCCAGCGGGTGAGGAAGAGGAACGGATGAGGCCGGCATTTAAGGATTCCTGAATATACTTGTCCATGGCCTCTCTCTCAGGACCAGATAGGGAATACAGACGACCCTTGGGCGGAGAAGTGCCTGGGAGGAGATCGATGGCACAGTCATACGGTCGATGAGGAGGTAAGGATGTGGCCCGGGACCTACTGAAGACCCGACAAAGATCACGGTACTCCTCCGGGACTCCGGTGAGATCGACCTCCTCAACCTGAAAAACAGAAGACACAGAGACAGGAGACAAGGCAGCACCCAAACATGACGCAAGACAAGACTGGCTCCAAGAGAACACAGAATTACCAGACCAATCCACGTGAGGGTTGTGCTGCACCAGCCACGGGTGTCCAAGAACAACGGGAGCGCCCGGGGAATTTAGGAGGTACAGCTCGATCACCTCACGGTGATTGCCAGAAACAATAAGACTTATGGAAGGTGTGGTGTGGGTAATGGAAGAAATGAGGAGACCATTGAGGGAGCGGACAGAGATAGGAGAGGAAAGTGGAATGGCAGGAATACCCCACAATGCCGCAACAGAGACATCCAGGAAGTTGCCTTCGGCGCCCGAGTCGATCAGAGCAGAACAGGAATGGACAGTGTCTTCATACTGAACAGAGACCTTTAACAGTGTATGTGAGATGGGGGAGTCATGACAAGGAGTAGTGCCCACCAGGATCCCCCGGGTTACTGATGGGCTCCGGCTTTTAAAGGACACCGGATAGCTCGATGGCCTGGCTTCCCACAGTAGAGGCACAGGCCTCGAGTCAAACGATCCTGCTTCTCCTTAGGGGTGAGTCGAAGACGCCCCACTTGCATAGGCTCAGGGTCCACTGAAGGAGACGAGGAACAGGAAGCAGCACCGGAGACACCCTCCTCCACCATCCAGGAAGATTGAGTTGTCCACCGCTGGCGTCGACGTTGAAGACGCCCCTCCACACGAAGCGCCAGCTCCACAAGGGTGTCGAAATCATGAGGCAGGTCGTGAGTGACGATCTCATCCAGGATGTCGTCATTCAACCCCTCCCGAAACCTTGCACGTAAAGCCGCCTCGTTCCAGTCACAGGCGGCCGCAAGAGTTCTGAACTGGATTGAGTAGTCGGTAACAGAATGTCTGCCCTGACTCAACCGTGCCAACTGGGAGGCTGCCTCATCGCCCTGAGCAGAGCGGTCAAATAGCTTTATCATCTCAGCTCGGAAGTCCTTGAATGTTGCACAAAATGAAGCTCGAGCATCCCACACAGCCGTTGCCCAGTCACGGGCCCTTCCTTTCAAGAGGGTGATAACAAATGCTACCTGGGACTCCTCTGTAACATAACGGCGAGGCTGGAGTGCGAAGACAAGAGAGCACTGGGACAAGAAGGCCCGGCAGGAGTTGGGATCCCCGTCATAGGGTGGCGGATTGTTGGCATGGGGTTCAGGCTCAGCATGAGATGGAGCATGGCCAAAAGTAGCAGCTGACCTGCTGGCCAAAGCTTCCCGCTGGAGTTCATGTATCTGTTGATTGAGATCCGCTACTTGAGCTGTCAGGCACTCAACCTCCCTTGAAGTGGCAGTTAACTGACTGGAATGCTGTCCCAGAAGAATTCCCTGTTGACTTACTGCAGTTCGGACTTGGTCTGCACCTGCTGAATCCATCTTTGGTCAGACCGTTCTGTCAGGCAATAACACGGATTCAGTTGCAGGTAACAGAAAAGTTTATTTTTGCTCTCACTGAGCGCAGGGGGAAAAAGAAAACAAACAAAAGAGAGAGAATGTCCAAAACAAGGTCCTAGCGTCGCTTGTGACGCAGCGTGGAAGTCACTCTGCCCAGAGCGTTGACAGTGACGCAGCGTCGAAATCTCACCAATTCTCCAGGAGAGAGCGTTGAGATTGCTGAGAGGGGCTGGAGCGATACATCCAAGTCTCAACTGACACAAAGATAGTCAGGGCAGGGAGAAGAACAAAAATGTCTGGCAGAATGAGAAACAACTGATCAAAACAAAATAAATAAAACAAAGCAGCACTTGGAGTCTAAATACACGATACAGCAAGACAAGACAAACAAGAGAAGGTCAAGAGCGAAGCGTTGGCTCAAACATACAACAACGGTCTGACAAAAGACTGAGCACAAGAGGATCTAATATAGGGGAAAGCTAATGAGGGATAAGTGGCAACAGGTGTGACAGAGAACACAATAGAAGATAAGGTAACGAGTGGGAGGGGAAAAACGCCACACTGACAGCAGAGCACATGGAGAGCTGTCAAAACAACAGATCAGCATGAAGACAACAGGGCACGCAGACACAGGACAAGACAACAAAACTGGGCAAATCAGACCGAAGTCATGACACATACAGCATTATTTTCATCAAGTATTTCATATTAGGGGTATGAATTCATTTATTGTGATTGACAGGTGTGATGATCAGTGGAGTCGAGTTTTTACCTCCATCATTAAGGCCTGGGCTAAAATATGGACAGAGTTTGCGAGTGAAAGACTGACCAGTGAAAGAGTAGATATGAGAGCTGGACTCCACATCATAAAAGGAGACCAGACCCTCCTCATAATCCACAAACACACCGACCCGCTGCGGCTTCACGCTCAGAGACAGAGAGACAGGAGGACCAGCAAAGGCTTCATATTCATTCTCATTCCTCAGAACCACAGTCCAGTATCCATTACTGGGACTCAGTGTGATCAATCCCTTCCTGATAATGGATTCTCTGGCCACTCCTAAAGTCCATTCAGTCTTTTCCTTCACCTGCACCTCAAAATAAAATCTCCCTGAGGAGAATCTCTCCTTTCCCAGGACACGTATACATGGATCAAATCTCTCTGGTTTGTCTGGGAGTTTCTGCTTAATGTCTCCACATCTCACTTGTTTTCCATCATCAGACAGGATGAGGTTTGGATGAGCTGTATCAGGATTCAGAGTCACATCCACTGAGAAAACAAAGAATTATTACAAAATACAAAGATTTAGTGATGATAATGTTTTTAATAATTAATCAGGTCAGTAATGAAGCTGTGAATGTAATAGTGTAGTGCAGACACACACACCTGCATACTGCTGCATCCTCTTCAGCTCTGTAGAGACTAATGACAATAAAACATCATCAGATCTATGAGATGTGTGGAATTATAGACAAGCTTTAAGGCTATATTTAAAGAACTGAATAAACATCATGTTTTATCTGATCAATGTGTGTCTTTTTTCGCACCGCTGTTCAAGCTACAGGCCTGATATTTCAGACGCATCCCTCTTCTCACGAACATCAAACCCATGATGTCTATTAATTTGATTTTCTGCTTTTGTGGTTTTGGTGAAACTGGTGCATTTTCATTTTAAAACACATAACTTTTGCTACGGTTACCAAGGCCCAGAGTTGGGAGGGGTACTTTTTAAATATATTCTGTTACAGTTACAAATAACTTCATAAAAAAAAATTATTTAGTAACGTAATCCAAGCACCACAATATGAAAGTAATGTAATCTGATTACTTTTGGATTCCCTTAAGGTCACATATGTAAATAAAGTCAGGTAAAAAGCAATACCATCAAAGTACATTTATTTAATTATGAAATTAAAATAAAAACTTCTAAAACTAAGCAATCGTGTCTTGTTTCACCAACTACCAACTAGAAATTACACACACACACACACTATATATATATATATATATATATATATATATATATATATATATATATATATATATATATATATATATTTTACACTCTAAAAAATGCTGGGTTAAAAACAACCCAAGTTGGGTTGAAAATGGACAAACCCAGCAATTGGGTTGTTTTAACCCAGCGGTTGGGTTAAATGTTTGCCCAACCTGCTGGGTAGTTTTATTTAAACCAACTATTGTTTAAAAATTACTGTATTGCTTAATTAAAATTAACCCAAAGTATGTTGGAAATGAACATTTATTAATGTTCAATGAATAATTATTAAACAATAAACATGTATTAGATTGCTTATTAATACATTTATATTAACAAACTATTAAACTATTAAATTTATATTAATAAAATATTAAAGCTTATTAATAAACATTCACCTTTTGTCTATTATTGTTGCCTTTAATTGCATCTGGTTTTTAATTTCCCAACTATTTTGGGTTCATTTTAAGCTAGCCATATAGCAATTTTTAAACAATAGTTGGTTTAAATAAAACTACCCAGCAGGTTTGGCAAACATTTAACCCAACCGCTGGGTTTGTCCATTTTCAACCCAACTTGGGTTGTTTTTAACCCAGCATTTTTTAGAGTGTATATATGGCTACAGTATGGCTTTATTATTATTTTTTATTTAACATGTACAAGGAAAAAAACATATAGTTTATACACAATATTAAAAAGTCTTCACATCTACATATTAGTCTATTTCAAAACACATGTCGATCAAGGCCATGACCTGTCATGATTTCACTGACTGACCCTGAGGCTTTAGCGGTGTGAGTTCCCCTTAGTGGGGACTTTATAGTGTTAAAGGATTAGTTCACTTTCAAATGATAATTAGCCCAAGATTTACTCAATCTCAAGCCATCCTAGGTGACAAATTTTTTTCTTTCTGATGAACATAATCAGAGAAATATTAATAAATATCCTGACGCATCCGAGCTTTATAATGGCACGTGTACAAAGCTGAAGAAAGTGTAATTTTCATTGAAAGTGAACTAATCCTTTAATCTACATTTTCCAGCTCACTTTCCCTTAGAAGCATACATACAACTGCAATCTGTCAACTAAACTAAACTAAACTAGGGACTGCTGATCAGAAAAGTACAAATAATTAATTCTCTCCTCAAAATAAACAGATAGGTTAAGGCTAAGTGTAATTAGGAGCCAAGCACTGAAGGTGCGATGGCACCTTTTGTAATCATTAGTGTTCTTCTTCTTCTGCACTTGAGTCTATGGCAGCCAATTGGCAGTGTTGGGGAAGCTACTTTGAAACTGTAGTTTGACAAACTACAAGCTACTTATAAATGAAAGTAGTTAAACTACAGTCAAGCTACCCTTCCGAAAAAGTAGTTAGCTACACTACAAGTTACTAACAAAAAGTAGCTAGCTACATTGAAACTACTTTGATTTTTTTTTAACTGTTAGTGAAGCATGTTTAAGTAAATATTTGGGGTTTAAAACAATGCAATGCACAACAATTATTATTTCAATGTGTACCGTTTTATTTTGTTGTGTATATCAAAAGATACAATACTGAAATGTAACCTATATCTCTGACTGTCAAAGTACCAAACTGCTACAAATGTCACACCAATGCAGGCCCGGTTCTACGCACCTAAGCACCCTCAAACGCAAGCAAAAGCAAGAGCACCCTCAGTTGATACTGTAAGAATATCATATTGGCGAAACAGGTTTGGCAAATGCTCCAGTGCCTATTTGTGTTTGCGCTCTGGAGAATTTCAAATGTTTCTATTTACAACACGATTTTGCAGCGGTGAGCAACATAGCCAATCACAGACACAACTGTTGATCTCTTGAATGCAGTGGCCAATCAGGGGTGTTTAAGTTAGTTAGAATCACCGGAAGACACGCCAGAGTTTTTATTCAGCACTCTTTGCATGCTTTATAATACATTCAGAATTTTAATACAAGTTTTGTTTTTCATGCTATAAGAGGACCGACGACCAACTGCACTCTGCAGTTTCACAAGTGATATAAATACAGTACATACAAATGCAGGATTCACGCTCAAAATTACTACCATAACCATAACATGGGACAAAAATATGAAGTAATAATAACAATAAGCGATGTGCAGACAAGAAAAATATTTGAATTTTTGTATCAATATTTTTTAAATTCTAATTATTTGTAAAAATGAATGACTTAAAAAATCTCACTATGGTGGAGCCGTTGTTTACACATTACATCTGCACTTTACTATAGCATCCTGACTAATTTCAGGAGCACCCTCAGTGATTCGATTCTGGTACCGGACCTCCACCCATGCAAGAACAAAATATATGCAACTTAAAGGTGCCCTAGATTGTTTTTTCACAAGATGTAATATAAGTCCTAGGTGTCCCCTGAATGTGTCTGTGAAGTTTCAGCTCAAAATACCCCATAGATTCTTTTTTATTAATTTTTTTAGCTGCCTATTTTGGGGCATCATTAACTATGCACTGATTTTTTCAGCGCACCGCCCCTTTAAGAGATGCGCTCTCTCTGCCCCACGAGCTCTCGACTATATATACATCGCATAAACAAAGTTCACACAGCTAATATAACCCTCAAATGGATCTTTACAAGATGTTCGTCATTCATGCTGTATGCATGCTTCGAATTATGTGAGTAAAGTATTTATTTAGATGGTTACGTTTGATTCTGTGTGAGTTTGAGGCTATGCTCTGTGGCTAAAGCTAACATTACACACTGTTGGAGAGATTTATAAAGAATGAAGTTGTGTTTATGAATTATACAGACTGCACGTGTTTAAAAATGAAAATAGCAACGACTCTCGTCTCCGTGAATACAGTAAGAAATGATGGTAACTTTAAACACATTTAACAGTACATTAGCAACATGCTAATGAAACATTTAGAAAGACAATTTACAAATATCACAAAAAATATCATGATATCATGGATCATGTCAGTTATTATTGCTCCATCTGCCATTTTTCGCTGTTGTTCTTGCTTGCTTACCTAGTCTGATGATTCAGCTGTGCACAGATCCAGACGTTAATACTGCCTTTCCTTGTCTAATGCGTCGAATGGGCTGGCATTATGCAAATATTGGGGTCATACATATTAATGATCCCGACAGTTACTTAACAGTCGGTGTTATGTTGAGATCCGAGTGTTTTCCGGAAGTCCTTCAAACAAATGAGATTTACATAAGAAGGAGGAAACAATGGGGCTTGAAACTCAATGTATGTCTTTTCCATGTACTGAACTCTTGTTATTCAACTATGCCGAGGAAAATTCAAATTCTGATTCTAGGGCACCTTTAAATTGGACAGAAAAATGCAGGTTAAACTCACAGCACATGCAGTGATGAAGCTTTGAGACGCGAATCATGTGCTTCTTGCATGAACATCATTCTGAAACCCGCGCAACCGATTTTATTAGATCAGCCTTTTCTCGTGTGATAAGCGCACTAGGCTCGCATTTTTATTTTCTGTTCAATTGACGGATGCTTTGCCAATGCAATGACGCAAAACACAGCGTTAGTGATTTTAGATTCATTACGGGACAGATTAGACTATGACGGGTCACCACTGTATAAAATAGTTCGCATACATTTGATATAGACTGCAATAAAGCAGGACAATCAATTTAAAAAGGCTATTATTCACCTGTATGTGCTTGAAGTCTTCGACACAGACAGCGTTTTAATCTGTTTATAAATTAGGCATAACCTTTACTAATCGATTCGTGTGAAGTGTAAACCCACTCCTGTCCTCTCAAAATCATCAGACGATCTCTTCTTGACTTGGTGAACTGTAAATCCGCAAGATGCGTGATATAACAATAGATGGCAGTAATGCACGATTTTAGTTCGTGATCTGAAGACGCTGTGCTGCTTCAATGCATCGCAGAACGGAATGTAGCTTGTAGCTTTTGGTCGCTCTACACCGCTACTTGCTGGAAAATGTAGTTAACTACTGGAAAAGCTACACTGTTTTAAAAGTAGCTGAACTATGGAAGCCCGTTTCCGCCACTAAAAAAAAAAAAAAACACTCAAAAAAAAAAAAAAAAAAGCCACTAAAAAAAAAATAAAATAATTAATTGCGACTTTTTATCTCAGAATTCTGACTTTATATCACGCAATTGCGACTTTATATCTCAGAATTCTGACTTTATAACTCGCAATTGCGACTTTATATCTCAGAATTCTGACTTTATATCACGCAATTGCGACTTTATATCTCAGAATTCTGACTTTATAACTCGCAATTGCGACTTTATATCTCAGAATTCTGACTTTATAACTCGCAATTGCGACTTTATATCTCAGAATTCTGACTTTATAACTCGCAATTGCGACTTTATATCTCAGAATTCTGACTTTATAACTCGCAATTGCGACTTTATATCTCAGAATTCTGACTTTATAACTCGCAATTGCGACTTTATATCTCAGAATTCTGACTTTTTAACTCGCAATTGCGACTTTATATCTCAGAATTCTGACTTTATAACTCGCAATTGCGACTTTATATCTCAGAATTCTGACTTTATAACTCGCAATTGCGACTTTATATCTCAGAATTCGGACTTTATAACTCACAATTGCGAGTTAAAAAGTCAGAATTCTGAGATAAAAAGTCGCAATTAATCTTTTTTTTTTTTTTAGTGGTGTTTTTTTTTTTTTTTTTTTTAGTGGCGGAAATGGGCTTCCATACTGAACTACATACAAGCTACTGAAAAATTTAGTTAAACTAGTAGCGCCGCTACACTGCCATTTGGTTAACCAATCTGATTTTGGAGTTTCTAACTCAATAGCACCACCAACTGCCCAAAATTTCACATACATTTATGCTAATAACTTTTGAACCATAAGAGCTAGAAACTAAATTTGTCTGATTCCTTGGGACAAGATGATTCGACGTCATGAAACATTTCCTCCATTTTGAAATTTCTGAAAAACCTACTTTTTCTTTTTTGCCATTGCTCCAATTTTCATTCAAATAAAACCAGATCACTTTCAGAACACGCCCACAAAAAGTTATAGAATTCAAGTCGATCCCTCAAACCGTTTTCGAATAACTCACAAAACATTTTATGTAAAGCTTGCAAAAATAAATGTAAGGCTGTATCTACGCAATGCTTTATCGTAATCAGACCAAACTTGGTACATCACAAGCACGACCTGAAGTTACATGCTGAGTTTCAATGGTCTTGATATATGAAAAATTTATATTTTTTGCTTATAACTTATGAATGGTTTGTCAAAAAATCATAATAATGGTCTTATTGTTAAATGATATCCAATTTTCCCATATGGACTATTTTGCATTTTGTAGTAAAATGTTGTATTTTATGAACACATCAGCATATCGTTACGAAACTTTTCGAGCCAGCGCCACCTAGTGATAAAATCTAATATTCACATGCTTAGAACTTTTATTGTGGTTGACTTATTTTCATGGGAGTCATCTCCTTAGATTCCTGAATCCTTGCCGAGTCCAACGATACCAAACATGTTAGTTTTCTCCTTATAGTTTGTGCAACGTTGTGATTTAGCATTCAAACAACTTTCGTGAATATCTTCGAAACTGTTAGTCCGACTGAGACAAAACCAACCTAGGAAAAACATACCTCAAAAAACATTGCTGTCATTTTAATTACAAAATGGGAAAAAAAAAAATAATAAAGCTGTAACTGCGACAGTTTTGCATATTGCTATTTTACGAATGCATTGGCATATCGTTACAAAACTGTCTTCGGCACCATGCCCAGAAGGTACTCAAAATGTTTTAGGGAAGCACCCCATTGTGGTCAAAAATTGTAATGAAATTGTATTATAAAAAATTATACCTCCTTACAACTCATTGTATTTCACTTTTTTGCTCAAAATCATCTCCAAATGGCTTTATTTACTAATTTTGCAGTTGATCTGCTTGCTTCTATGATTTCTTCTGTTATGATTGGCCCCTTAATTGCTGCTTGCAGCTATATTTTTATATCTGTAGTTTTCATGTTGTGTGAAAAACAACAAACTTTACATCCAATCAGTCAGTCAAATAACATGTACAATACAATTCTGAACAGCTGAAGTAGTTGAGTATTTGACATGCTTAGACCTGGTTCTGTTCAACTTATTTCAGTTTGTCATAAATCCTACTAAACCAGAGCAATTCCATCTGAAACCTGTTCAGCACAGTCTCTCACTTACCTGTGAGTATCACAAGTCTCTTTGAACGGCTCAGTAAATATTCTGTTGTTTAGAGAAGTTGATCGTTTCAGGTGTCCATATTGTTGTTGATCAAGTTAGTTTCACTTTCTCTACAGTGATGTCAGAGCTCCTCCTGTATTTACACATTTACATTTGTCTCTGAATTCGGTGTGCTTTAATTCATGCATGTTTGTATGAGTGTTATGGTGTGTATACATAAGCAATACCCCAAATAGATTATTATTTTTTTTTTTATAAATAATAATAAAATAATTAGGGTTATCCCCAGTAGCATAATAATTTTAACAAAATATAACTGATACAACCTTACAAAATCCCTAACTTTTTTTTTTTTTTAATGATGAACGTTAAACTTTATAAGAAACTCCTTTAATGTTGGATCCAGTCCTCCATGTAAATCAAAATGGCTTCAAATTTTTTTGCAACAAATCCCGCGTGAAAATAGAGGACTTTGCAACCCCAGTCACAACGCAGCGGCTACACGGAGCATGCGCGCTGATGACGGCGTCATTCAAGATGGCGACGTTCCGGAAGACTCGATGCAGGGATTCAGCTATGGGAATATTCGCAGTTTTAATGTCACTGCAGATCTTTTCTGTGAGCTGCGCTTCTCTGTCACCAGCAGGTTAGTAGAGGATTTCCCTTCAGGCATCGACGGGTTGCTCACTGCGGCCAGGGGTGTCATAACATAATGCTCATACAATCGAGCCCAAGTTTCGTGTCAAAGTTAACCTGTGACTGAAGTTGCGTCCCAAATGACGCACTATACACTATGCACTATGTTTCCTTTTTGCCACTTAAATGTCTTTCTCATCAAATGTTTGTGTCTCGATTCCAATAAATTTACATTATGTCATATAAACCATATAAAACTCACACAAGATTCTTGATTCCGATACCGGAAGTCTCGTGCTCTTTGTGACGTGGTCAGTTTGTCAACTGTCATGGCTTTGTAAACAAAACGCGAACTTTGGGTTTTGACTCCTGAAATTGTGTACAGTTAACTCATGGAGCCGCATTGAGATCTTTATATCTCTATATCATATCTTAAAATGAAGATTGCACAAGAAAAGTTTAAGAACCAGAATTTAAAATTATATTAAGAGATCTTTAATACTTCTTGAGTTTGCAAACAAACACAAGTGCTTTTCCCCATTTTTGAACTGTCACTGTTGGCATATAATGAAACAAATTTTACTAATAGACCTACCAATCTGACAAAATAATAAACTAATAAAATAGTAAAAATAAAATAATGCTGCCATTTTTCTAAAATCATTGTTACCCCCTTTAATAATTTGGCTCCATTGTTTTCATTGTTTTTGATACATGTAACCTTAATAAATAAGCATATGACACCAAAAGCTACTAGATGAACTCACTTGAATTTTAAATATTGTTAGATAAATAAACAAGAAGTAATAAAATAGTAACAAATAATCCAATTACGAGTACTAGCACAAATGAATACAACAGACTACAATGCTTTTCAAGTTTTTCATGTAGGTTTAAACAGGAGATTTTCAGGTACAGAAATTGTAATCTACTGTATAACTATATAACTATAGATATATAATATAACTATATAACTATAGATTAAACTTTATTAATCAGTCGAGAGCAGTTACAGATGCATAAATAATGTTTTGAAATGCTGAAAATATAAAACATTAAATGCTGTTATTTGAAATTATTTAAAAAATGAAGACACTATAAATGTGAAATTAAACCCGCCAGTAGGTGGAAGTGAATCACTGTTAATGAGCAACTCATTGAGATTCAACCGATTCATTCAAACGGCTGATTCACTCAGGAAGTGTTGCTCAGAGACGCAAAACAATTCTGTGGACTATTTTTCCACTATTTTTCATTGTTGAAATACAGCGAAACAGGCAATTTAGTTTGTAAAATGTAAGTCACATGATATTAAGGTCTTGTTCATTAAACTGTATGCTGAATAAATCAATATTACATTTGTAATTGTTGATATTTGGAGAAAAACGGTGCTGTGTAATATTGGTAAATATCTTTTATATTTATATCATTTAATATATACGGGGCATTTTTGCCCCTTATCTTGAATTCTGATGCATTCTAAATGTATTTTAATAGACTAAATCATGCAGTGAAAGCGTACACTCTAAATATGCACGCGCACTAGTCTTAACCTACTAGACTACGTCACGTAGAACATGCGTGCACTCAATGAGTGTGTTTTTGTTTGGTTTTGTAAATTGAGGGACATACTCAATCATTTCAGATCGTTAAATCAACAATTACGATATCATAGACAATATATATCGCACACCCTACAGCACTGGCCTGATCGGGCAAGTGACCGTTCCATCTACTGTCCTGAGCTTCGTTCACACTGGCCCCGGGCCATCGGGCAGTCCTTATTGTCGAGCCCTGCTGTACAAAATAGTGGATTACTCAATAAATATTCTTCCATGACATTTAATATTTTGGCTTTCATTATTGTTTTTGTCATTCTACAGAAAAAATATTAACAAAATTAAAAAATCTGAGCCTGGGAAGTTTCTGAAATTTCTTTTAAAAATGTCGCAAATTTGTTGACTTTTGAAAATTAAGTTTTGTTTTGTTTTTTCTACCAAGGAAGGAGTGGTTTTGATGCACAGATGTTTTTATTGTCTCTTATAACAAAAATTCTATTATTGCCCCTTAGCAGATTTTGACTCTTATATTGGAATTACTCCGTAGAGATAGTGGTAGGACAACTTACATCACCATCTACTGTCGATAATGGGGAATGCATTAAAAGCAGAGGCAGGAAAATCCCTCCCCATCCCTGCCAGCATATCAAACCCTCCAAACTTTGTTTCCAACCATTTATGTAGTTCCGATTTGATATGTTGAATCTGAATGCTTTAATTAAAAAAAAAAATCAGTTTGAGTGAATGATTCAATGACTCACTGATGAATACTTCACCTGTTTCATTAATGGATGAATCAGTGTTTCCGAACGAATCTCTTGAATGAATGATTCAATAACAAATAAATTTTTTAACTGTCACTTGTCGCCATCTACTGGTGTAACGATGTAACTGATACAATTGTTATTTGAAGCGCCATGTTTTGCTCTATTTTTGCTTCCGTAGACATCAGTGTTTATATCCAAACTATAAACTTTAACCCCAGTTCTGTTTGTGAAGCTGTTTCATACTTGATGATGGCTCAGCGGCAGCGCCAACGCAGATCCGAATGTTCGCTGCACTGTAAACCCGAATAAGTTGGCAAAACTCAAAACATTTTTAAGTTAAGAAATTCAAAGTTTACGTAAGCATGGCAGATTTTTATTTTTTACTCAGACATTTTGATTGTTCTTAACTTTAAATGTTTGAGTACACTAATTCATACAAAACTTAAAATTTTCATGTAACCTCGATTTGAAAATTTTTATTGGTGTAAACTTAGCTAAGCTAAATTATGCTAATTTGCTAACATGTTAACAAATAATACAATAGCATGGTATAGCACCTCTTGTCACCATGATGTTAACTCTCCAAAAACCCACATTAACAGAAACTCTTCTAACTCTTCTAATCACTACTGAATCTCCCACTTAACATTAATCTTGCACACGCACACACACACAAAACTGCATAACACTTAATTTTAGCATTTACTCTCCCTTTCGAGTGCCATGGGCAGAGCATGCTGGGAAATAGAAATCTCAGCCCAGTTCCAGTTAAACTTAAGTTTGTCTAAATTAAACGAAATAAGTTCACACCCAAAACAATGAAACAGTTCAGTTTACTCAAAATATATCAGTTCTGTGAACTGAAACAAAGTGCTAAATACTAGAGTTACAAAATTCTGAGAATTTTCAAAGCTGGAAACTTTTCATGGGAATTAATGGGAATATTGCCATAAACAGGAAATTTGCAAAATTGCAGGTTAGCCTATAATAGGGAACTTAAATGTAGTTGAAAAAAACATCTTGCAGCATAATTTTGGTTAAAACAATCAGATTTAATGCAATTTCAGTTTAATTTTTAACCTGCACATTCCTCAATCACATTCACACAGCACATGACTTACTGCAGGGATATTAAGGCCACACCCCCTGCATGCACTGTGCATCCCCCAGTCCATAACATGCACATTTGATGAAAAATACAGAAAAAACTGTAATATTGTGAAATATAACTACAATTTAAAATAATGGTTTTCTATTTTAATATACATTAAAATATTAGTTATTTCTGTGATGCGAAGATGAATTTTCAGTGTCACGCGATCCTTCAGAAGACTAATATGTTAATTTGATACTCAATTAGCAATGTTGGAAACAGTTTTGCTGCTTAATATTTTTTATAACATGAGATACTTTTTTTCAATGAATCCTGAAAAAGTATTGCAGGTTCCAAAAAATATTAAGCAGCAAAACATTGATAGTCACTGAGGATCAAATCAGCATATTAGAATGATTTCTGAAGGATCATGTGATACTGAAATAAATAACACATAACAATTGCTGCAATAAAATATATTTTACATATTTACTAAATTAGAATTAATTGAATGCGAAAAATAATTAACTGGTATTTCATGTTATGACCAAACAAAATGTGTATATTTATGTTTGTATATGATGCATTTTATATAAATATTATACATTTTATATACATTTCCCAAAATTCCAAATAATTCCCATAAATTCCCATTAAGTTGCCAAATTGGAATATTTCCAAAATTCCCCAGGTTAAGTTCCCATGGAAACCACCCCTTTTTCAACCCTACTAAATACTCATAAAAGTTAATTCGACTGAACTAATTTGTTTAATTTAAGTTTGTCCTACTCAAACCAATGAATTATTTTGAGCGTTAGGGTTCACAGTGTGTGATCATACTTGTTAAAGTTTTAATAGACACAGGTGAATCATTGTCATTTAGGAATAAAATCATGTGGGTGTTTGAATCAAGATTGCAATATTTTTTAACGATTAATCATGCAGCTCTACATGAAAATGTGGCCTGTCATGTCCTCGACAGATGTAAAAGTAATGTGGCTTGTTTTCCACCCACAGCTGTTGTGCAACAGGACGCTGTTAAGGAAATAACTTCAAACATCACAGTAGATCATCATAAGGAAGTGTCGAATACCCAGAACGTCAGTAATGGGAGCAAATTGGGCAAGGTTATGAATGTGACGGCAGCTCCCGCTATTGTGGCCGACAGCAGCACCAAAGCAGCAGTCACTCCCACCGCTCCACCTACGACCACTGCCGCAGACCAGCACAAAACCGCTCCAAAACAGACAACACCTGCCAAACTTAGAGCACCAGAGACTACCGCTGCACCTGCAGACACGCCAGCCGCCGTCTCCACCCCTGCAGGAGGCAAAGCAGAGAGCACCGTAGATTACATGGGTGAAAGCACGTCTCTAGGACTGGCTCCAGAATTGAAAGGCAACATAGATAATGAGGATGATGATGATGATGATGATGGTGATATTGATGATTACATGGGTGACATTGAAACACCTCAACACACCCAGGGTATGGGGAAAGACAACACTCCCCCTGAGAGCGCTGAAAAAATACATGTTCAAATCAAGGACACAACCATCTATACAACCCAGGATGAAGATTCCCACTTCTTCTTTCATCTGGTTGTCATCGCCTTTCTAGTTGCCATTGTGTACATCACCTACCACAACAAGAGAAAGGTATGTGGCAACTTGTTTGATAGGATGTGGCATTGCAAAAGAAAATGGGCTTCTCTTTGATCTAATTGCATTATTTGTAGTGCATTTATGTCATTTCGTTTTCAAATTAGCGCCAATTCGGGGGCGGAAATTGCTTGAATGGTGGGTTATTATTCGTAATGGAAAAAAACACAACTAATCCTTTGCATGTTCCCTGTTAGCCCTGGCTTTAAATCCAAACTATTGCAAAAATCCAAACATCATCTGCTATCGTCTTGTCAGTCAGCTCCTCACTCTGCACGCTTTCACTGCGTGATTTGGTCTACTAAAATGCCTTTAGAATTCCCCAGAATTTAAGATAAGGGACAAAAATGCCCCTGTATATCTTTCATATTTATATAATTTAATATAGTTAACCAATATTAAACAAAGAGCTCAGTTTTTTGTTCAAATATCAGCATGATTACAAATGTGATATTGATTTATTCAGCGTATAGCTGAATACTTAATATCAAGTGACTTACATTTTAGAAACCAAATCATCTGTTTCGCTGTATTTCGTCAACGAAAAATAGTTCCAAAGTCCACAGAATTGTTTTGTGTCTCTGAGCAACACTTCCTGAATGAATCAGCCGTTTGAATGAATCGGTTGAATCTCAATGATTCGCTCATTAACATTGATTCACTTCCACCTACTGGCGGGTTTAATTTCACATTTAAAGTGTCTTTTATTTTTTTTTAAATACTTTAAAATAACAGTATTTAATCTTTTATATTTTCAGCATTTCAAAACATTATTTATGCATCTGTAACTGCTCTCGACTGATTAACTTTAATAAAGTTTAATCTATAGTAATGTAGTTAGCTGTACATTCGATTTCTGTACCTGAAAATCGACATGAAAAACTTGAAAAGCACTGTTTATTTCATTTATATGTTTGTTCTGTTGTATTTCTTTTTGCTATAATTCATAATTTGATTATTTGTTACTATTTTATTACATACTGTTTATTTGTCTAACAATATTTAAAATTTAAGTGAGTTAATCTAGTAGCTTTTGGTGCCATAACCCTATTTATTAAGGTTACATGTATCAAAAACAATAACTACACTTATTTTATAGACCCATTTTCTTTTCTTTTACTTTATTATTTTTTTGTTGTGGGGCCAGTATAAATTCTGGCAGGGCAAGTAAAAATTTGAACCAATTTGAAAAATTTGAAAAATCTTTAGCGTTGAGTGCTGCTTTATAATTTTTATTTTTATTTTTAACAAAAAATGACGACGACGGTAGGGGGTGGTGCTGCGGTGGGCAAGTGATGTAATCTGTGGTTTGCAGCTGAACACCAGTAACACAGACCATTGCAGAAAGCCGCAGCACAGATCAGCAGCAGGAGACCGATTTCATTTATCACGATAGTGAGGAGCTGACTGACAAGACGATAGTGGAAGATTTTGGGATTTTTGCAGTATTTTGGATTTAAACTCAGTGCTAATAGGGAACCTAGGGAAAATTAGCGATTTAAAAGCGAGGTGCTCCCCATCCCAGTGATACGGGTATTACCGGTGTTGTCACATGTCAATTAACTGGTGAGAGAATTTCATTACCATCACAACCCTATTTAGAGGCCTCACGAATTTGCATATCAAAAATGATATGATGCCATTTTAGAGTTTTGGGAATTGAACCTCACTCTGAACAGCCGATAGTCATGTGAAGACTAGACGCTTCTCTTCTGCAGTGCAGTGCTGATTTGGTTCACGCCAAGGCTTAAGTTGCACAATGGACAAAAAAACACATTGGTTTTCCAGTTATTTAACATTCATGTCATGCCAAGTTACACGTAGAGTTAATGATAGGAGACGAGTTGCTTCATTTTTGTGGAAATGAAGAAGAAAAACAGAATATAAAAAACTCTGTTAACAGCCAGTCAGTGCATGTCGCTAAAAAGTGATTTCTGCACGTCTGAATGAACGGTTTCGTCTCGCACACGTGTCACTCAGGGTGTTTTCAGCGTCTGCCGTCTCAATATATGTGAGGGCATGAACATATGAACTGTATCTCCAGAGCTGCTTTGAGAGTCTCTTCACAAACTTTTCACTGTTTCGTGTGAGAAAAAGTACTGTCAAGTCAAATACACACTGAAACTGAAACTATGATCTTCACGACAAACCGTCAAAATAAAAGTTTGGTTTAATTTCAGGAAATTATGACAGAAATATATCACTACTGTAGCCTAACATGTACTTCTCTAAGCAATAATAATATTATTCCTAAGGAATATCATACAACATAGATATTTTTTTTCTTCCATAATTTTAGTTTTAAATTTATACAGTTCTGTTGTGCAGCATCTTATTTAACAAAACAAAAACAAAAAATGCAATGTTTTGTTGTAAATTGTTACATTTTCATTTGATTACATTTTTAAAGCTTGATTAAATTGTCAGTTTATATACATTTTGTATTAAATCATAAAACACAGAATCCCAAAAAAATTAAATGGAAAACACTGAATTTAAGGAAAAATAAAACAGATTTCTAAATTAAAAGGTAGCTACTCTTATGCAGTTTACATTTACATTCATTTTCCAGGTCATTCTCAAGGCCCTTCCCCATTAATGAATATTGTGATAAATATTGATATCATATGATATGGGAAAGATATTATGATATTTCTGGCCATATCGCCCAGCCTTAGCACATATAATTAAAATTAGAGATGCACCAATATATCGGCCAATAATCCATATTTTCAATGCTATGTAAAGCATTTGTGCTTTGTGTAAAGAAAATGCTAAGAAACCAGTTTGATGTTTAATATTAATAGTATTATATGAATTAATAACATTCAGAAAGTTAATAAATATTAATTTAATTTTCAGAATGTAGTAAATGTGTTTATATTAACTTGAGTAATGTGTTTGTTTATAACGAATACCAGTTACTCTGAAACAAGTTGAAGTGGAGAGAATAAAGTTTTTATTTGCATTTCTTTCAAAATATAGTAATTAAAAATATAATGTGAACCCCAAACTATCGGTATCGGTAGATATCACTCTGAATAATTGGCTATCGGTAGAGAAATTTAGCAATTAAAATCACTTGGCTTTTAAACAGCAATGCTTAAAAATGCATGCAAATGAGTAGCTTTCTTGATGGCGCGGCACAGCAACGTCATGTGAGCGTAACTGTGATAAAGATGATAGTCCATAATCTCATCCGGTTGACAAATTTCGACCTGTTTATTGTGTCTATAGTTCTATCAGTGATTATGACCAAAAGAAAATAAACTTAGATGATGTTCAAATTTTATGCCATTGTTGTTATGGTATTTTCTCTCATCAAAAAAATGGTATCAAATATCGATTTTCTAAAAAAAGTATTGTAAAGTTAGAAATTTCAATATCATGGCAACACCAGTTCACACATATGTCAGATCAAGCAGTATATAAAATCAAGGTGATGAAAGGCATATAAATGTATTTGCATTGAATGAAGTGTCATCATCATTGCTCCGTATCTTTCCTCTGGTGTAGCTGATGCTGCTGGCTCAGAGTCGCCGCTGGCGGGACGGCTTCTGCTCACGCGGGGTGGAGTATCACCGCCTCGACCAGAACGTCAACGAGGCCATGCCTTCGCTCAAGATGACCGACGATTACATCTTTTGACCAACTGAAGAAGAGGAAATGCAAACGGTTGATTTTGTCTACACATGGTGTCTTATTTAATCAAGGGGAGGAGGGATTGTGCTTTCACAGTCGTTTGTTTATTTCGTGTGCATTCTTCAGATGGGCTTTTCTGCTTGTGTTTTCTTTGGTGTCTGACAGCAGATGTTTTGAATGCTGCTGATGTGTGTAAAGTTTTCAGACTGTTCTTCAGCAGAACGTAATTTTTACATGTCTGCTGGATCATTGTTAAAAAAAAAAAAAAATGAAGGTATGTCCCTATAGATGTTTGATTATAAACTTGCTTTCTGTTACATAGGCCAAGCACAAAATACATTAATTTGCTTCCATTACAGTGGTTTGTTGACCTCTGTGCTGTGAAGATGTGTGTTAGAGCTGCACAATTAATTGTTAAAAGATCACAATCTTGATTCAAACACTCACACAATCTTATTCCTAAATGACAGCGATTCATCGCTCTATTAAACCTTTGACAAGCGAACAATCAGATCTGCGTTGGCAGAGAGAGAGCAGTTGTCACGCATAGCTATGAAACGGCTTTTTAACCACACAGTATCATTAATTCTGTGGAACAAACATTCAAATTATTACAGAAGTACTGGGATACAAGTTCGTAGTTCGGATATAAACACTGATGTCTACGGTAGCGATCAAAACAGAGTAAATAACTTTTGGAAGTAACTGATGCTTCAAATTGTATCATCAAGATTGTATCATTACATCGTTACACCACTAGGTGGTGACAAGTGACTGTTAAAAAATGTATTTGTCATTGAATTAGTCATTCAAGAGATTTGTTCAAAAACACTGCTTCATCACGTCTATGAGTGAGTCATTGAATCATTCAAGACCTTTGTTCAAGAATGCTGATTCACCCAGTAATGAAACGAATGAAGTCTTTGAGTGAGTCATTGAATCATTCATTTAAGACATTTGTTCAAAAATGCTGATTCACCCATTAATGAAACAAGTGAAGTCTTTGAGTGAGTCATTGAATCATTCATTTAAGACATTTGTTCAAAAATGCTGATTCACCCAGTAATGAAACAAATGAAGTCTTTGGGTGAGTCATTGAATCATCCAAGACGTGTTCAAAAATGCTGATTCACCCAATAATGAAACAAATGAAGTCTTTGAGTGAGTCATTGAATCATTCAAGACAATTGTTCAAAAATGCTGATTCACCCAGTAATGAAACAAGTGAAGTCATTGAATCATTCAAGACATTTGTTCAAAAACTGATTCATCCAGTAATGAAACAAGTGAAGTCTTTGAGTGAGTCATTGAATCATTAATTTAAAACATTTGTTCAAAAATGCTGATTCACCCAATAATGAAACAAGTGAAGTCTTTGGGTGAGTCATTGAATCATTCAAGATGTGTTCAAAAATGCTGATTCACCCAGTAATGAAACAAATGAAGTCTTTGGGTGAGTCATTGAATCATCCAAAACGTGTTCAAAAATGCTGATTCACCCAATAATGAAACAAATTAAGTCTTTGGGTGAGTCATTGAATCATCCAAGACGTGTTCAAAAATGCTGATTCACCCAATAATTAAACAAATTAAGTCTTTGAGTGAGTCATTGAATCATCCAAGACGTGTTCAAAAATGCTGATTCACCCAATAATGAAACAAATTAAGTCTTTGGGTGAGTCATTGAATCATCCAAGACGTGTTCAAAAATGCTGATTCACCCAGTAATGAAACAAATGAAGTCTTTGAGTGAGTCATTGAATCATTCAAGACATTTATTCAAAAATGCTGATTCACCCAGTAATGAAACGAATGAAGTCTTTGAGTGAGTCATTGAATCATTCAAGACAATTGTTCAAAAATGCTGATTCACCCAGTAATGAAACAAGTGAAGTCTTTGAGTGAGTCATTGAATCATTAATTTAAAACATTTGTTCAAAAATGCTGATTCACCCAATAATGAAACAAGTGAACAAAAAAAAAAATGTGCTTCTCGATGTATCCAGATTGGTGCAGCTCTAGTGTGTGTTCAGCACAGATCATATGTTGAGAACTCATGCTGACTCCAGAACAGCAATACTGTCATTGAATGTGTGTTTGCTGCAGCCGTCTCGGGCTGGTCCCCTTTATGTTCGTGTTATGACTTCAGTGAAGTTGTTTTATATTGCACATGATGTCTTGATGATCAGGGTCTGTCGTTTGCCAAAATCAAATTTGTTTTTATTGTTTCCTTGTCTTTCTTTGAAGCCGCTTTGTGTGAGTGTTGCCCAAAATCAAACACGACTGTAGCAGCAGCAGAAGTCGTCATATCAGTGTGTGTGTGTGTGTGTGTGTGTGTGTGTAGACCTGCTTCAGCTAGAACACTAATAACATATATGAGCCTTTTCCCTCGTCGGAGCACATGAAGGTTGTGTCTGTGCATGAATACCGCACTTCTTCAATAAAGCACCTCTGTATGCAGACAGTCACTGAGTGTGTCTTTCATTACGATATTGGATTTTAAGGCGATGCTGTATTATTTGTACACAATGCTGTATCAGTGAATGACGTCATGTGCATGACAAAGCCTCAACTTTTTTGTCGATTATTATTTTTTTTTCTTTTTCAGTTTCCCACTGTTTTAAATCACGTTCAGCCACATGTTGGTTGATTATTATGCATATAAGCTTGTAGGTGATTACAGCATAATTTCAGATTTTAAATGAATAATCATGTTAAAGTCATCATCAGTCATCTCAATCTTTTATTCAAACCACCAGATCTTTTTAATCTAAATACTAAAATGTGTGTGTGAAATGTATGTGTTACTGTGTGTTTCTCATTATATTGAAGGCTTGAATACATAGATATGAATAAAAAAGAATAAATGCAAAAAAAGAAAAATGTCATTTGTATTTTTGTAATTTGTATTCAATAGATTAGTGGATAAATTTGTTAAATTGAATTGCAACATTTGTGTGTGTGTGTGTGTGTGTGTGTGTGTGTGGCCACTGGGAGGCAGTAGAGTCCATGGAAACCAGTATACCTTGAGATAGAAAGCAGGGCTGTAAAACATTCTCAGTACATTTCCATGATTTCTCCCATATGCGTATTATAGATATTATATAGGTTGCAAAATAGTTATCTGATAAAATATGAGCATAAAATGTATATTCACAGAAATTTACAATACATAGTTTTTCCAATATTTTATTAATTTCCAAAACTTTGTGATGCCTGGACATCATCATTTTAAGATTGATATTTTCAGTTTTTCCACAGCTGGGACCATACTGAGTGTTTGTAATCTTGTTTATGACACTGAATATAGTAAGCTAGAGTATCTTTCTCTGTCTGTCTATAGATTCATACACTTGAATGTTATATTCTTCATTTACTTCATATATTTCAGTGTGAGGGAAAACTATGAAACATTTACCTGAACTTTAGCCTCATATCTTTAGCTTTGTACAAGATATCAATTGCAACTCGCTGATCACATGGTAAATTAAACATTAAAAATATCTTCATTTGTATTTTGAAGATTAACCAAAGCAGGTTTGGAATAAGTAAAGGATGATTTCATTTTTGTGTGAGCTATCCTGTTAAAAATGTAATATAATAAGCACACATGGCAAAACTGCACCAGAAAAAAAAAGATTTGATAAGAGAACTGATATTACCCATATCCTACAAAATTAAAAGGCAAGAAATGTGTAATATAAAATATTTAAAGTCCCCCTGTGGTGAAAATCAAGTTTTTAATGTTGTTTATATGTCTGTGATGTTTTTAATGTGCTAAATTCATCAGTGTTTACTGTTTAAACTGCAGTGATCTAAAGACAGTTTCAAAGATACGTCTGTGATGTCACTACCTTCTAACCAATCATGTCAAAGTGGGGGCGGGCTTTAGCATATCATTAACTATGTCCGCTCAAGGGAGCCAATATTATTGTTGATATGAAAAATTGGGTAGATTTAGCAATACGGCGGGTGTTTTACGATGTTATGATGAACTATCAGCCTTTCTCCATGATGTTCTGAGTCGTTCAAAGCGTTTGTAAGGAGACTTATTGTTAGAAGGCATCTGTCTGACTCTGAGATGACGAATGTGAACATGGTTTGTGTTTGTGAACATGGTTTTAGGACAGTTATTTTCTGGGGGACTTTAAAAACTATTGGATAAAAATGATTACATAAATTTCATTTCATTTTCAAATGAAAGGTTGATTATACTTTAAGTTTAAGTACATCAAATAGTTTTTTTTTTGTTCATCATGGCATAATTCCAGGTGAGGGGTTTTCAAGGACAATAGGTTGGGAAGCACCAGGACATGAAACACTGATTCGTTTGGATCCAGTGTGATCTTTGAGGCGCTCAGCCGACGCTCCGGCACATCTCCTGTCTGGAGGGCACGAGGGGCAGCTTTCATCTGCCACAGGCCCTGTCCGACATCTCCGGGCCCTTTGCATGGCTCTTAATGAGATCATTCATGTCCCACAATACATCTGCAGGGAGGCAGGAAATTGCTTTCCAGCCTGAGCAGGAGCTGCTGATGGGGGCTTGATTGTGGTCAGGTGGAAAAAAAACACAAGTCTTCAAGACGTGTGATTGAAAAACAGCCACTGAAGGATCTGAAACAACACAAATAATCTTTTTTGATTTAGAGAAAAGACTCAGATAAAACACCATGTATAGATTTCTGGTGTTTTCTTTCCTCTGAGTGGAATCTGATCAATTAAAGTGTTTTATTCGTAGCCAGAGACAAATCTCCTGTTGAGTTATCCACATTTTTAAACAGCTGCAATACAAATGTCTTGTTTTTTCATGCAGTGTTCCCAGAGCCGGCCCTAAGCAGAATTTTATTTGAGGGCCTCTCAACGCCACCAATACGACTGACTATTGCTTGATTATTCACACACTATAAATCATTGAAAATACATATGTAGAAAATTATTTTTCATTTGAGATTATTTTACACTCTAAAAAATGCTGGGTTAAAAACAACCCAAGTTGGGTTGAAAATGGACAAACCCAGCGGTTGGGTTAAATGTTCGCCAAACTGTTTTATTTAACCCAACTATTGATCAAAAATGACTATATGACTGACTTAAAATGAACCCAAAATATGTTGGAAATTAAAAATCAGACACATAATTACTAGAGGCAACAATAATAATCAAAAGGTGAACATTTATTAATAAGCAATTTAATAAAAAGTTCATTGTTTAATTATTATTCATTACATTTATTAATAAATGTTCATTTCCAACATATTTTGTGTTCATTTTGAGCAAGAAATACATTAATGTTTAAACAATAGTTGAGTTAAATAAAACTACCCAGCAGATATTTAACCCAACTGCTGGGTTAAAACAACTGATTTGCTGGTTTAAAATTAACCCAATCGCTGGGTTTGTCCAATTTTAACCCAACTTTGGTTATTTTTAACCCTGTATTTTTTTAGTGTTTTATATACATTTACATTTGATTTACATTTGATATTTAACAATTTTGTTAAATATCAAATGTTCAGGATTCAAGTTTAAAAAAATTATAAAACTATATTAAAAGCCACTTAATATTCATTTCTGTTAAATGACACTTGTCTATAATTAAAATTTACACAATTCAAATTCAAATTGTATTGTCATATTTGTAGATCCATATTTCTACAGTCTAAAAAATGAGATCACAAACCCAGCGATTGGGTTAAATGTTTGCTCAGCCTGCTGGGTAGTTTTATTTAACTCAACTATTGATTAAAAATGACTGATTTCTTGCCCAAAATATGTTGGAAATGAACATTTAGTAATATGTTAAATGAATAATAATTAAAAACGAACATGTATTAAATTAATTATTAATAAATGTTCACCTTTTGATTATTATTGTTGCCTCTAATAATTATGTTTGATTTTTAATTTCCAACATATTTTGTTTTCATTTTAAGCCAGACATATAGTAATTTTTAAAACAATAATTGGGTTAAATAAAAGTGTCCAGCACGTTGGGTCAAACATTTAACCGCTGGGTTTGTCCATTTTCAACCCAACTTGGGTTGTTTTTAACCCAGCATTTTTTTTTAGAGTATACAATTAAAAAAAAAAATACAAAATGTTTTCAACCCAACAATTTCAGTGATTTGAACAATTCTGACAATTCTGAACATTAAACCATTCCCTGGCTGCTTAATGAATGATTTTTAAGAAAATGAATATGTGAAATGAAAATGAAAAATGTCCAAAGAATTTTAATTTGTCAAACAAGCTTATAGCAGATATACAGCCGTAATCAAAAGTACTGGCAGTGACATGCTTCAGTTGTTGTGATGCTGATTCATGTTTCTAGATTATTGTTCAGAGTGATCAGATGCATTTTAAATAATTGCAAAAAGTTTCATTGGCCAAAAAATGAACTTTAATCCAAAATTTGTTTTTATTTATTTTTTTGCACAAAATTCCTAAATTTTTGGCCCTGGCAAAAAAAAAAAAATGACCAGCTAACATGATTTCACTAATCATTTCATCAGCACAACGAGTGCTAGTCAGGTGAAATCACTCTGTCATTCTGATTGGATAATCAGAGAAGACAGATTCCTATAAAAGGAGGGAAGAAGTGCTTCCAATCATTGTGTTCTTGTGATAGCAATGGTTCCTCCAAAGAAAGACGTGCAGCCGTCAATGCTTTGCATCAAAATGTCCTCACATGCAAGAAAATACTGCAAAGAATATTACACCTGAAAGAACCAGAAGATTTTTTTTTAAGGGAAAAATTAAATAATTAAATAAAAATTAAAGGATTAAAAGGGATTTAAGGGAATAAATAAGAGAAAAGGACGGTAAAATAAGTTCTAGGTCTAATTATAGCCTATAGTTGTGTTGTAAAAAAAAACATCCATGACCATGTGTGGGGCTGCTTTTCATCCAAGGGAGTCTCTCTCTCTCTCTTTCTCACAATTCTGCCCCAAAACACTGCCAGGAATAAAGAATGGTATCAAAAGTCCTCAAGAGCAATTTCTCTCCAGGAGCAATTTGGTGATGATCCATGCATCTTCCAGCGTGATGGAGCACCATGTCAAAAGGCAAGAGTGATGATGAAGTGATCATTACGTTGAAATTTTGGATCCATGGCCAAGCGACTCCCCGGATCTTAATCCTAATAAAGTGAGAATAAATCACTGGGTTGTTTTTACCCAGCTGGCTGGGTTAAATGTTTGACCCAACATTCTGCGTTGTTTTTTTAAACTCAACTATTAATTCAAAATTACTATATCGCTGGCTTAAATGAACCCAAAATATGCTGAAAATTAAAATCACACACAAAATTTCTTGAGTAACAACAGTAATAATCAAAAGGTGAACATTTATTAATAAGCAGTAAGACCCAGGAATGCACACAAATATAGGCAAGAGTTAAAACAATGTGTACATGTGTATGTGAAAAAGTGCAAAAAGAATGAAGAACTCAACAATTATACAGCTTATACCATTAAACAAATTTGCTTTTTAAAAATGGATTTTTTACGTTTGAAAACAAAATCAACCGTATTTTGCTTATTTTTTTCTCACGCCAAGAGCACTGTGTCCAAAACCTCTCTCTCCTCTCCGCTTTGATTAGTTTCCTTCTATTTCCCACATATATCCCTGTCGTAAGCGCAGCAGTGTGTATTATAAGGAGTAAAAATCAAGGAAAAACATGTTTCCATCGAGACAACTGATGCTGCTGACTGACATCTCATTAAATCAAATGATATACAGCACTGAAAAAGACTTTATAGACTAAATAAAAATGTATACAAATCTTTATTTTAGCAAAGTAAAGCACCAGTTCACCTGAATTGAGATCTGCTCTCTCCTGACGAGGATGCAAAAAGCTCTGAGTGACCCAACAGCTGGGTTGATGTTGTAGTAAAGCCACCGCTGGGTTGTTGCATCGGAGAATTTTTGTTGCAAAATTCTCCACACTCAAAAAAATGATTTTTGATGCTGTTCACTTTATTTAAACAATTTATTTTGATTCAAAACCATTGTATCAGGTTTCTGGTTTAAATGTGATTGATTTGTGTTAAATTGACTTGAAACGATTACTCTTTGACTTAACTTGATGTTTTCATATTGGAATAACACGTTTCAATCAAGTAACCCAAACCAGCCAACCAGGAGTTAATCAAACAGGACTTTTACTTCCCATCATGCTTTGCAAAGGGGCTGAACTGAGAGAGTAAATGTTGAAATAAAGTGTTATTTTAAGCTTTTTTTTTTTTTTTTTTGCAAGATGAGAAAATGGAGTGACTTGTGCTTGTGTTGGGGACCAGCTAACAAAACTTCTTTTCATTTTAATAATGAAGTGATCGCTATGGTAGTGCTGTTTCCTAAAAGCATCACAAACTTAAGTTGACTCTAGCTGTATTGGTGGCAATGGATCTTCAAATCAACTTAGGACATCATTATTTGCATTAATCAATTTAAATTTAACTGAAGCAACAAGATGAAGTTTTGTTAAATTAAAGTGCATTACCACATAATACAAACATTTTCATTCTTCTGACGTATTAAGATGATGTTTAAACTACAAATGTATATTGTGTTCATATCAAAATTCAAAGCAATCCAAGTTTACTTAATTTGATTAGATGCATAATGGGTTCTACGATTAAATCGTGTTCATTCAACAATAACCCTTGCGTGATTATTTGTCAGTTGTTACATGTGCATGTTCCTGTTTCTTGCTCTGGTTTTGCTCTTCCAGTTGAAATTCCTCCATTTAGATCCATGTTTTTGACTGCCATCCTTTGGTTCCCTCATTATACAGATGTGATAAGCCTCTTAAACGGTAACACAAACCTGTTCCTCTTTCCTCTCAGGCCTGCTGCTTGAAAGTACCTTTTGACCTTCATCACGTAGAACATTTTCATGACACTTTTTACAAAAAGGCATTTTGTACATTTTTATCACAAGCAAATTAATTAAAATCAGCCTGTCTCCTCACACACACACACACACACACACTGATGCCATTTGACCAATGATATGACATGACATTTCATTTGTCTAATTAGGTTTACTAAGAGTTTTTGATTTTATAGTTTTTTATTGTATAGCTCGAAAAGTGCTACATTTCTTTCAAATAAATTAGTCTAATAAAATAAATTAAGTTCAAATCTAATGCAGAGCCATTTTTACGTGGCTGCAGTAAGTGGTGTTTTATTTCCTCTACAGTATGAATTTTCTGCAGCGCTCTCACTTCTGGCACTGACTCTTCTCTCATTAGTCTTTCCGTTGAGAATCCAGGTATATCACCATATATGGTGTAATATCCTCTGTTGAAACATTAACATTAATGTCTCTCTGACTAGGAAGGCCAAAAACTTCTCGTAAGCATGAGACACAGATTGTGACATTGTGCGCATTGCACTAACACCAAATTTGCTTCAGTTTTGCATACACACCGCTATTTATTCCGCTCATTACTGATGCATTATCAGTTCCTAGCCCTGACATCTTGTTGATATCTAGAGAGGACAGGCAAGACTTTAGTGATTCAATGATTCCATCTGCTGTGTAGTTTTCTAGCTCCACTGCTGCCAAGTTACAGCTAATAATGCAGATTTCAGACAGACTGAAGCAGTGGATCACGATGTCTAGAATTAAATTAGTAGATTAAAAGACTAAATGATCCCTCACCAAGGCCTGTGACAAGTTCACTGATCAGTCACAATCACACTTTCAGTGCATTTGGTCTGGTGTGATTTGATGGCAGCAGCATCTTTAAAACATGCTTTGCATAAATCTAAGGAACACTGAGTTTCTGCATCAGTGAGATTTCTGTGTGATGTTGATGAGTTCATACGCACCTGCCTCTGATGGGGGAAAGGCCTGGCACTTGTGATGTGATTGGTTTTCAGCATGTTTATTTAGACTTCTTAGCATTAAGTGTGACTGCAGTATTTCCCAAAAGTGCAGGCTGAAGCCAGTGTTTTAATGCAGGTTCTTGAAACCAGACATTTCTGAAATGGTATTAACAGAGAGACAGGGAAGAGACAGACATATTGGTAGATGCAATATAAACCAAATAAATACATATTATGATCATGTATGATTTGTGTGTGTTCTTCGAGTGAAGGGTTACCTTCACTCGTGCGGTTTTCCCGCAGAACTGGAGTACTGTTAAACTGTTGCTGCGGGTTGGTTTTACATATTGCGTAAAATATATTTGACTGAAATGCTTGTGTTGAAATATTTTATAGAATGTACATTTCTTGAAGAAAAGGTAGTGGCAAAACTCAGTACTCGCTTGCTAGGGTGTTTCTAGGCAATTGCTAAGGTGTTCTGGGTGGTTGCTAGGGTGAGGCTAGGGTGTTGCTAAGGAACTTGGGGTGGTTGCTAAGGTGCTGCTAGGCAATTGCTAAGGTGTTCTGGGTGGTTGCTATGGTAACCTGGGTGGTTGCTAATATGTTGCTAGGTGTTTGCTAAGGTGCTGCTAGGTGGTTGCTATGGTAACCTGGGTGGTTGCTAGGGTGTTCTGGGCGGTTGTTAGGTGGTTGCTATGGTAACCTGGGTGGTTGCTAGGGTATTAATAGGCAGTTGCTAAGATACTTGGGTGGTTGCTAAGATGTTGCTAGGCGGTTGCTATGGTAACCTGAGTGGTTGTTATGGTGTTGCTAGGCTGTTGCTAAGGTACTTGGGGTGGTTGCTGGGGTGGTTGCTAGGCTGTTCTGGGTGGTTGCTAGGTGGTTGCTATGTTTTTTAGGTATGGGAATGGCATATTTTGAGTAAATCTAAGTTGAAAACCTACATTTTCTCTCAGGCTTACAACTGTTTTTGACTTTTAACATTAAATTTCTTTCTAATTAGTGTTTCTGATTAAAACTCCCTCTATTATTGCTTTGCGGTCTTTCTTGTTTTTTTAGATATTAATCCTGTTGTACAGCATAATGGCCAACTACTGTTGTTCCTATTGTGTTGTATAAAAAAATACTGATTGATTGATTGATTGATTGATTGATTGATTGATTTTGGGATATGTTCATTGAGATACGTTTGGGCTATTTTTGATTCGCCATAGGGCTAGTTTTGTTACGCAGACCTGGCAACCCTGTTCAAGTGGTATCTGGTATGTTTATAAGAATAATGTGTATTATGGCAAAGGTAGTGTAACCCAGCATCACTTATAAATCTAAAAATAATATTTTTCTGCCTCATACAGTGGTCAGAATCCACATTGTTCTTCCAGTTGTGATCTCTCTTTTAAGTCATTTTGGGTAAAAGTGTCAGCTAAATGCGTAAATGGAAATGTATTTCAAACACTTTCTGGTGTCTGAAAGTTTTTTTTTTTTTTTTTGAGCTGAAAAAATTTTTTTTTTAAATATTTTAAACACTGATGTTTGCTGGTAGTCTGACTCCGTGGTTATAAATAAGAAATGAAAAACGGCACCAAGACTCTTCTGACAGATATGGGTCCAAGTTGTAACAGCCCGGTTGAAATAATAAAGGATTTAGCTCCTCCACTGATGTTGTACTATTTCTTCTCTTTGTTTATTGTTCTTATTAATTCCACAACACCGTCACAACACCGTCACAACACCGTAAGAGCTAGAACAGATGAATAAACAATATTGTAATTTGTAAATAATTCACATTCATGTAAATGAAACAAAACAATTGACCATATAGCAAAAAAAATTACGAAATTAATACTAACATTTATCCTAAACAACATAAAATTACTCATAAATCAAGCAAATACATATAAAACAATAAAAAAGACAAAGTACACTATATCTATGTAAGTATAAATATACATGGATACCTTGTTCTCCTTTCCAACCAGGTGCTAAACAATAAAGAAAGATACTACAAAAATAAAACAACAAATAGAGACTAGATGCCTAATTTACTTTAAAGTATCCTTAATACTATTATCACGCTCCGTGAATCCGTAACCGCATGGTTCCGTGTCTCCGTCTGTCTGCGATCTTCCGTGTATGCGCCTGTTCACTCAAGCGGTCAGTTTTTTCATTTCCGCCAAGCCGCCTTTCAAAGTAAAGGTCTCTAGGCATAATAACTTAAAGCGGGGAAAATAACATTCCAAAATAAAATAAACCAAACTATTATTAATTAAAATATAGAATTACTATAAATATCAGAATTATGTATTAATCTGCAAAACTAATTAAAATAACTGAGGGTTAGTTACACTCCCACCAAATCATGAGGGACTAAATTGTTAAACTTTAATCATGAATGATTTCTCTCCTTTTTTTTAATGAATTAGCCATTGTTACTTAGCCTAGATTTAAGGAAAACAAAGAACCAAGCATATTCTATTATGAACTGTTTTACTCAAAGGATATGTCAAGGAGTTTAAGCTGCTTCCAGCAACAGGACCAGCTTCTGCACTGGCCGCTCAACTATTGATGGCTTGTGCAGACGTTTACCATCCTTCCCCAGTTTTCTGTCACCAAAACGTATCTTCACTCTTCTCACCAAACCATCCTTGTCAACGACAGTCTCAATAACTTCTGCCAAACGCCACTCATTCCTGGGCAGATCGTCTGCCTTCTCCAGAACTATATCCCCAACTTGCATGTTCCTTCTTGGTGTAAGCCAGCATTGTCTTGTTGCAATGTTAGACACATATTCCTTCTGCCAACGGCCCCAAAATTGCTCAGCTAAGTATTGGACATGTCGCCATCTCTTGCGAGCATATATATCTTCTCTGACAAACTTGCCAGGAGGTGGTAAGGCTTGGGTAGTTTTCAGTGTGAGAAGGTGATTTGGGGTAAGGGGTTCAGGACTTTTAGGATCATTCAGATTGTCTACTGTGAGCGGTCGGCTATTTACAATTGCCATTGCTTCGTAGAAGAAGGTCCGAAGGGAAGAATCATCAAGCCTTCCAGAAGATAGGGACAGAATGGAATGTAGAACATTTCTCACAGTTCTAATCTGTCTCTCCCAAACTCCTCCTGTGTGACTTGAGTGGGGTGCGTTAAAGACAAAGTCACATTGTTTTTCTGCTAAGAATGTTACCAGACGGTTGGTGTCAATCTCTTTCATGGCCTTAGCAAACTCATTTTTGGCGCCAATGAAATTACTGCCTTGGTCGCACCTTATTTGACGGACTGATCCTCTGATAGCGATGAAACAACGCAGGCCATTGATAAACGTATCCGTGGACATGTCATCCAGCATCTCAATATGGATGGCTCTGCAACAGAAACAGGTAAAGAGAAGTCCATACCTCTTGAATGATTTACGACCTTGTCTGGTATTAAAAGGGCCAAAAACATCCATTCCGCAGTACGTGAATGGAGGAGATGGATCTATACGCTCGGAGGGCAGGTTAGCCATTTTTTGCTCTTCTGTGGGCCTGCGCAACTTGCGACATCTCACACACTGTCGTACAAAGGAGGCTACAGTCCTATTTACTCCTGTTATCCAAAATCCTCTTGATCTGATCTCATTTATAGTCAAGCCCTTTCCTTGATGCTCAGTTTTTTCATGACAATCAGCGATCAGAAGTTTTGTAAGATGGTGTTCCTTTGGAATTATCACTGGATGTTTAACTGAGTTAGAGAGAGAAGCATTGCAAAGTCTTCCTCCCACCTTGAGCAATCCGTCATGGTCGACAAAGGCGTCTAGATTGTATAGCCTGTTGCTGTGTGGGAGTTGCTTGCCCTTACGGAGTAAGGCTATTTCTTCTGCATACATCTGATTCTGTAAATCCTTAATGATAATGCACTTTGCATTCTCACGTTCTGCCACGGTACTGTGGTCACTTGATTTGTCCTTCCTGACTCTACGAATTAGACGTGCTACTGCCTGAATGACTTTGGACCATGAGGACAACTTTATGAGACGGTTGGATAAGCAGGAATACTGTACTGTTTGGGTGTTCAGTGACTGAGCCTTCTTGACCTCTGGATCTCCAATAGGAAGTTGTGTGTTCACATCCACAGGCGGAGGTATTTGCCTTTCCCACAAGACATTCGGTCCTCTGAACCAGCTGGAAGTAACCAGATCATTAACACTCATACCTCGTGATGCATAGTCGGCTGGATTTTCATCAGAGGAAATGTATCGCCACTGTTCAGGAGTTGTACTGCGATGAATTCTCTGAACTCGATTTGCAACGAACGTATGGAAGCGGCGAGCTTCGTTGTTTATGTAGCCTAACACCACTTGAGAGTCAGTCCAGAAATATGCCTCTGCATCTGCAAGGTTCATTTCTTCCTTAAGCATATCATTCACAGCAACTGACACAACCGCAGCAGTCAACTCTAACCGAGGGATTGTTGTGACCTTAAGTGGGGCTACTCTAGATTTTGCCATGAGCAAAGAACAATGGATGTCACCTTGTTCGTTCTCAAGCCTAAGGTATGAGCACTGGCCATATCCTCTCGTGCTAGCATCCGAGAAGTGATGAATCTCTCTTGTTGTGATTCTCCCAAACCCAGCAGGCACAATACAACGAGGCACCTCGATCTTATCTAAGTTAACAAGATCAGCCTTCCACTGCTCCCACCTTGGCTGCAAACCATCAGGTAAAGGATCATCCCAGCCCATGCCATTTCTGCACATTTCTTGAAGAACAGCCTTTCCTTTGAGCAAGAATGGCGCAAGAAACCCCAAGGGGTCGAATAACGAGGCCACTGTAGACAGTATGCCTCTACGGGTTGCTGGCTGGTCCTTTAGATTGACACGAAATCTGAAGTTATCCTGTTCCAGATGCCAGTAAATGCCCAAGGCTCTTTCCAAAGGCTGGTCAGTGAGGGAAAGATTGACAGCTGTAACATCTACAGCACACTCAGAGGGTGGCATGCTCTCCAAAACTGCCCTATCGTTAGACACAAACTTATGCAACCTTAAACCTCCTAGTGCACAAAGCTGGCGAGCTTCTTGAGCCAACTGGATGGCCTTCTCTGCACTTTCAGTGCTGGAGACTCCATCATCCATGTAGAAATCTCGCATAATGAATTGCGAACCAAGGGGGTACAGATGTTCACCTTCTCTCGCAAGATGTTTTAGTCCGTAGTTTGCGCACCCAGGGGACGACGAGGCACCAAACAGATGTACTCTCATACGGAATGTTTGAGGCTGTGAGTCGAAATCTCCATTTCTCCACCAAAGAAATCGTAAATAATCTCGATCTGCTTTGTCAACATGGAACTGGTGGAACATCCTCTCAATATCACACATTAAGGCCACTGGATACTGTCTAAACCGCAAAAGAATGCCAGTCAGGCTGTTCATCAGGTCAGGGCCTGTAAGAAGATGATCGTTCAAGCTGGTTCCCTTGTATCTGGCAGAGCAGTCGAAAACCACTCGCAGTTTACCTGGCTTCTTTGAGTGATATACTCCATGATGAGGGATGTACCATTTTTCTCCCTTCCTTCCTTCATCAATGACTCTTTCAGCTTCACCGTTCCCTATTACTTCTTCCATGAACTTCACGTAATGCTCTCTGTACTCCTGGTCCTTCATTAATTTACTCTTTAGATGTTGAAGTCTTATGACAGCAAGAGGCTCATTATCTGGAAGACAGGGTCTTTTCTTGAATGGAAGGGGCATTTCCAAGTGGCTGTCCTTGTTCATTCTGATTTTTTCTTCCAGTTTATTCAAGAACATAATGTCCTCTTGAGACACCACTCTTGTGTTTTCTTCAGTACTCTTGAAATCTGACTCCAGCACTTTGATCACATCAGCTGGCGTTACAGAAGGAATTTCCTTAATTGATACTCTGTGACATATGCTTACACTTTGTGTCTCATGATGTGTCGAGGAAGGGCCCACAATGCTCCATCCGAGATCTGTGCGAACAGCATATGGCTCGTTGTCTGCTCCAAGAATCACTTCTCTGGGCGCTAAAGCTCTAGAACAATTATATCCTATTAATAGACCAACCTCACAATCTTGAAGTGGGGGAATTATGTCTGTTAAAGGAGCAAGATGTTTCCAACACCTGGCAGTCTCACTTGTAGGGATGTGTGCGCGGTCCACAGGGATACATTCCTTAGTGTATGCAGGGGGTAGCTCTAGAACTATTGGGGAATTGAAGCCTCTGACTCTAAGACCAGAAACTCGTTCACTAGATATCAATGAATCCTTCCCAATCATAGTAGTGAGCTTAAGTGTCACTGGGCATGAATCAACCTTTAGACCTTGACTTACTGCATATTCAATGAAGACAGTGTCACTTTGTGTGTCTAACAGAGCATAGACAAGTTTCTCAGAAACTGGGTCATTTTGTGAGGACAACCACACTGGCACGATCATTGAGGTGTTAACAGATGTGCATCCAGATTCTACACTTAAAGATGCTGTCACGACCCTCTCATGAGCATTCTCTGGGCTTTGAACAGAGGAGGACTTCACCTTTCTAATGAAGCTGTCATCATGTAAGCAGGTAGGATGTCTTCCCTTGCAGGTATCACAGCTATGTCTGGAACGACAGTCTCTGGCACTGTGACCGAGCTTTAAACATCCGTAGCACAGCTTAGTATCCTTTATAAACTTTCTCCGTTCTTCAAGAGACTTTGCAAAGAACTTAGAACAATTATGAATTTGATGTTCACTGCTTTGACAGAACAGACATGGTTTAGAGACTTTACTAGTGGGCTTCGGATTATCATGCTGTGTGACTAACTTTGTGTGGAAGACATTGGCTTTGTTCTTACCAACCTTGAGGTTATGTTTCTCCTTATTAGCTTCAGAAGCATGAAGAGCATAGAAGGAAGTGACTGGATTGCAGGCTACCTCGGCCTCAACTGACATGAAGTTAGCAAAATCGCAGAAAGTTGGGAAATCTTGAGTCTCACTCAGCATTTGCGTAGCTTGACGATTCCAACGGGCAGCCGCCCAGTCAGGAAGTTTGTTTACAAGTTTCCTATTTTCCTCGCAGTCATTCAGTATTTCCAGTCCCTTAACATGAGGTATAGCGTCTTTACATGCATTCAGGAAATCTGAGAAATTTCGGAGTCCTTCAGCGTCCTTGGGCTGGATTCTGGGCCAGTTTGCGAGCTTCTCTCTGAATGTTCTTTGTATAATGAATGGCTGTCCATAGCGATCTTGAAGTCTTTTCCATGCATCGGTGTAAGCTTCTTCATCGTTTCTGTAAAAGATGCCTTCTAGAGTTTTCCGAGCAGAACCAGTGACATACTTCTTCAAGTAGTATAACTTATCTGCTGAGGAGATATGTCTTTTGTCAATGAGTGATTGGAATGAAGCTTTCCACTCAATAAAGTGAATGGGGTCACCACTGAAGACTGTAGGCTCTGGCATAGGAAGCCTGTTCAGAGTTATACTGTCTTGGACAGCCTGCACGAGGTAAGACACATCAGCATTGGGAGGTAGTGATGATGCTTTTTCATTGAGTGTTGGCTTATTCGAGGATGAATGCACAGGTTCTTGTGTGGGAATGCTTACAGGTCGCTGCAGCCCATCGTTATGGTTAGCAGAGTGAATGGTTTCTTCCTTGTCATACACTTCTAGTCTTGCTCTTGCTGCTCTTACCTCCTTTACTGCTTGTAGTCTTTCAAACTCACTCTTTTGAGCATCAAGTTCTCTCCTTTGCCTTTCTTCTAGAAGTTGTATTCTTTCCCTTTGTTCCTTTTCCTCCAGTATCGTTGCATATTCTGCTTCCTTAGCTGCAAGCTCTGCTGCTGCCTCTATTCGTTTGGCCATCAGGATGGAGTTCAGTGAAGGTTGACTTATGGGCGTACTTGGCTTGGAGCTGACACGTGAGACCGTAGAACCGTAGACAGAGCGAGCATAATCTCTATCAAGCAATTCACGAAGACGCTCTCTTACTCTTTCACCGTCGAAGTCCCCATCAACACCTGAAATCCTCTCATAAGCAATCTTAACGATGTCTTTTGTCACAGCATCGCATGCATCAATTCGCCTTCTTGTATCAGTAGATGGAGTAACATAACTTCGAACTTTCATGTATGCATTCATCACACCGTCTCTTTCCCTTTCCAATGTGTCTATAAGTGTTGCTAGTTGAGTGTCTGAAATGTCTGTTTTCAGCTGCCCTCTTGCCTTTCGCGCCTCAGCTTTCCATTTTTCATATGCCTGCATAAGCTTTCTCTCTGCCTTTTGTGACTCCTCCTTTTGATATGAGAGCATCCTTTCTGTTGGAATTCGTTCACGGACAGAACGACGTACTTCATCTGTCTTTACAACTTCAGATTCATCTTCTATCTCATCATCTGTATCTTTGTTTTGTGCAGTTTTTAATACTTCAGTTTCTCTCACAGGAGTGCACAACTTGGATTCCTGGTCTGTCATCCTTTACATCAGCAAATGGAATCAAGCTCTTACTGTAACAGCCCGGTTGAAATAATAAAGGATTTAGCTCCTCCACTGATGTTGTACTATTTCTTCTCTTTGTTTATTGTTCTTATTAATTCCACAACACCGTCACAACACCGTCACAACACCGTAAGAGCTAGAACAGATGAATAAACAATATTGTAATTTGTAAATAATTCACATTCATGTAAATGAAACAAAACAATTGACCATATAGCAAAAAAATTACGAAATTAATACTAACATTTATCCTAAACAACATAAAATTACTCATAAATCAAGCAAATACATATAAAACAATAAAAAAGACAAAGTACACTATATCTATGTAAGTATAAATATACATGGATACCTTGTTCTCCTTTCCAACCAGGTGCTAAACAATAAAGAAAGATACTACAAAAATAAAACAACAAATAGAGACTAGATGCCTAATTTACTTTAAAGTATCCTTAATACTATTATCACGCTCCGTGAATCCGTAACCGCATGGTTCCGTGTCTCCGTCTGTCTGCGATCTTCCGTGTATGCGCCTGTTCACTCAAGCGGTCAGTTTTTTCATTTCCGCCAAGCCGCCTTTCAAAGTAAAGGTCTCTAGGCATAATAACTTAAAGCGGGGAAAATAACATTCCAAAATAAAATAAACCAAACTATTATTAATTAAAATATAGAATTACTATAAATATCAGAATTATGTATTAATCTGCAAAACTAATTAAAATAACTGAGGGTTAGTTACACAAGTCAAGTTTATTCAAATGTATTCATCTAGCACTTTATACAATGCAGATTATTTCAAAGCAGCTTTACAGTGATAATGAGGAAAATAATGGTTCAGTGATGCAAACAGAATTCAATTCTGATGTAAAGCTGCTCTAAAATGACAACAAAGTGTCAATATTCAGCTGAAATCAATTCATTGTTGATTCAGTTTGGTTCAATAACTGTGTAAAGTTAATCAGTTATAAAAAGAGTTTTCTTTTTCAGAGCTCTGGAGAAAACTGGTTCTCAGTTCTCATCCAATAGTGTCAGTGCAATCAAATCGATAATATTGTTGAATATTAAATGTCCCCAACTGATCAAGCCAGAGGTGACAGTGGCAAGAACCCAAACTCCATCAGGTGACAGAAATGAAGAAAAAACCCTTGGGAGGAACAAGGCTCAGTCGGAGAACCAGCTCTCCTCTGGCCAAACGAACAAACACAGTGTGATTTTGATTCCAGGCTGCATCACAAGTCAGATTGTGGATTGAGATCATTTAGAATATTTCATTCAGCTCCTTCTGCTTAAAGATTACATCACATTGGCATTTTGAGGGAGGAGGAGGGTCCAGTGTTGGGAGCATATTTGCAATGCCCCAGGGCAGATATTTCAAGTTTAAATAGGGAAAATTTAAAATATCAAAAACCGCTCACATTTAAGGGTGCACTACGCAGGATTTTCAGTTACATTCAAACTTGGACCCTCCGCATGGGTGATCTCAACACCGCCGGAAGTGATGAGGTGTTGTGTTTATCATGCATAAATGTCATTTTTGTGTCTGTATATGTTACGCTAATAATTAGATGACTGGCTGTAATTTGCGAGGGAGTTTAGCCATCTTCAGTCTAATGAGCAGTAATTATGTGTCATTATAGAAACGTAATTACAGTGCTTAGCAGACTGTCGAGTTACAGAAAGCAGTCAATAAGGCAACAGCAACATTTTGTGTCGAGACACGACAACTTCGCTTCCCGAGTCAAGTCACCTTCATTTATTTATATAACGCTTTTTACAGTGCAGATTGTGTGAAAGCAGCTTTACAGTGATAGAGGGAACATAATTTTGGCTGCACAGCAGCTCTAGAAGAAAATGGTGTCATTGTCCAGCTCAAGTAAATTCAGTATTGATTCATTCTGTTGTAAAAATAATTAGTTATTAATTTAGTTCATTTATCTTTACAGCAGCTCTGGAGAAAACAGTGATGTCATCATTCGCATACAATGTTGTCAATGCAGGCAGATCAAAACACTGTTGAATATCAAGTGTCCCCGACTAAGCAAGCCAGAGGCGACAGACACAGATGACACACCCACACACCCAAATTTATTTTTCATCCTTTATTGACATTGGTGGTTCCATAAAGAACCTTTGGACCATTTCTATTCCACGAAAGATATTTTATAGTGGAAAAAATATTATTCTCATTAGGGATAAAAAAAGGTACTTTTAAAGGATTAGTTCACTTCAGAATTAAAATTTCCTGATAATTTACTCACCCCCATGTTATCCAAGATGTTCATGTCTTTCTTTCTTCAGTGGAAAGAAATGAAGGTTTTTGAGGAAAACATTCCAGGATTTTTCTCCATATAGTGGACTTCACTGGGGTTCAACGGGTTGAAGGTCCAAATGTCAGTTTCAGTGCAGCTTCAAAGAGCTCTACATGATCCCAGACGAGGAATAAGAGTCTCATCTAGAGAAACCATCAGTCATTTTCGAAAAAAAATAAAATTATATACTTTTTAACTACAAATGCTCGTCTTGCACTGCTCTGTGGTGCTCCACGCATGATGTAATCATGTTGGAAAGATCACGCATGACGTAGGCGGAAGTACCACAGTAGAGCGAAAAACTCTCATCTCATTTACATCTCATTTTCTCCTCCAGCTTCAAAATCATCCGACATTGTTGTTTTACCTTTTTTTGTAAAGGCTGTTTGACTTAGTCTTTGCACGTTCACTTTGTAGACACTGGGTCGGTACTTCTGCCTACGTCACGCGTGACCTTTCCAACATGATTACGTAATGCGTGGAGCATCACAGAGCAGTGCAAGACGAGCATTTGTGGTTAAAAAGTATATAATTTTATTTTATTTTTTCGAAAATGGCCGATGGTTTCTCTAGATAAGACTCTTATTCCTCGTCTGGGATCATGTAGAGCTCTTTGAAGCTGCACTGAAACTGACATTTAGACCTTCAACCCGTTGAACCCCAGTGAAGTCCACTATATGGAGAAAAATCCTGGAATGTTTTCATCAAAACCCATAATTTCTTTTCCACTGAAGAAAGAGAGACATGATCTTCGATAACATGGGGGGTGAGTGAATTATCAGGAAAATTTTAATTCTGAAGTGAATCCTGTTCCCTGAAAGGTCCTTTGTGGAACCAAAAATTTGTCCTCTAAATTGCATCAGTGCGAAAACATTTTGAACCTTTATTTTTTAGAGTGTGTGTGGTTGTATTGTATATTAAAATAAGGCTATTCACCTCCGGACCTGCAGGGTCAGTATACTGCAGAGTGAGCTCCAAATCTAATGTGTGTTTTAATCAAATTCAGTTATCCTTATGTAGAAATGATGATGTGTCGAAACTGAGAGTGCTGCATTCATATATCTCAGTAACACAAGCTCTACTTGTCCTCCTCTATCAGTATAACTGTCTCCCTCTAGTGTTGGCTTGGAATAATGACAGATGTAAATGTACTATATAAAGACTTCCAGCTAAAATGTTCTGGGCGCTGCAGTTTCCTCCTGTCAGTCCACTGATACTCTCATAATGAGACGAGACGCATGTTCACAAACATCTGCCGCACATCACTGCGCTGTTATAGAGATGAGAGCACCTGTCAGCTTGTCTGCGTTCACACTCACACACACACACACACACACAGTAGACAGCCGAGTTTCCCCATCATCTGTCTGCCTTGGCCATCAACACTTACACAGTCAGCGTGTTTCATGGGTTCTTTTGTAACATTGCCATTATGGTGTCAGTTCACAGTAGAAATGATGCCCTCATTATGCGAATCAGTGTGAAAGTTTCACCTTGGGTATTGTGGGAATAACACGGCTATCAGAGGGTTTGCAGCTGACATGTTCTAATGGACACCTGGAGGAATACAAATTGTGATGAATCTGAATTATACTTATCCTCTAAGGAATATTATGATTCAGACAACCTCAGAAGTCTTTCTTCTGTCGTCTCTCAGATCAGCCTGATGTTGTTTATTAAGGAACAATGTGTGTATCTCAGTAGCTAAGATATTTAGTCAAAAGTCCAATGACAAAATGGCTGTAAAACCTGAAAACGTCTTGAAATGTAGTTACGGTGGGATACTGGAATAATTGACTGTTTGGGTGTGCGTGCAGTGTCATTAATTATTCTTTATTTTATAAATCAATTAAAGGCAGTGTGTCTCTCCTCATGTTCTTAAAAGTTATTTAATACACAAGTCATTTATATAAGGTGTGGACCTCTAACACCGATAAGATTCTAGCGTCAAGCCGTTGGTCTGTCTTCACCAGACTTTGAGATGTGATAAAGTCAATCAAATATCACAGCCAATCAGAAGAGCACGTGGGCGGGCTCTATTGGCATGCTCCCGGCACTCACAACGAAATGGATAAGTACATAATCAATTTCATGAATATTACACCATTTTAACATTATCAAAAAATACTTACTGAGTTACTGAAACAACTTTTGTCACAGATTATGCATGTCTGTTCAAGTTCTTGTTTCCTTTCATTTATTTTGAAGATCTGAGGTGAATTGTCCATTGTTGCTTTCAGTACGGCTATAAAAGACACACAAAATGATATTCAAGCACACATTAGATGCTTTTAACATTAAATAAAGCACATAAACATTACCTGAGATTATCATCGCCATACTTTGTGTTGTTGTTCCAGCCGCAATGTCAAAACTGTTTCTAAAATACAATCATCGCGTGTCGTCGTCACGGCTAGTTAGGACAAAAACGTGGTTAGGACACGGTGTAAATCTTTTAGACCCTGTTTCCACCTGGTATTAACCCTCTGGAGTCTGAGGCTGATTTGGGGCTTGGAGGAGTTTTGACATGCCCTGACATTTGTGCTTTTTACAGTTGTTCATAAACATATAAATGACAAAAGTGTCATTACACTGTATTCAGCACAAACTAGGCTACAATAATATGTGAGGAACATGTATGTACATGTTTGTATTTTTGAAGGAATAATGTTTATGCGTGGTTATTGAAAAAACAAAAAACTTAAGTCACTGAAATAAGGCCAAAAAAAGTATATTAAATCTGTGTTCACAAGACTTTTGGGTATTGGAGGTTGTAGACTAGAGTTTTTGCTTCAGAATTATGTAAAAATTATGCTGCCTACTCCTTCATATAAAACAATATATTGATTTAGTTTTTGTAAGTCACTTTTTGTCAAGAAACACAGTATGCGTGGAGGCGTGAATCTGCATGAATAATGGGCCGTTTACACCTGAGAAGACAAAAGAATCACATAATAATGACCTGAAATGACTTGCATATTAATGAGGCCTTTTAGTCAGGTAGGCTGTGAAAAAAAAACCCTCTGTAATAATGTCTCAGCTCATCATAAACAGCAATACTGTGAAATATTATTACAACTTAAAATAATGGTATTCTATTATATTCTTTAAAATATAATGTATTTCTGTGATGCAAAGTGTCTGAACAATTATGTTACCTCTATGGCATTTCATATAGGCTTTTAGCTTAAAAGCATGCACATTTGGAGAAATATTGATGGATTCTTATATATTTATGTCAATTTTCTATACTAAGAAGTAATATTTATTGTCATCACTATGAGTGCTGGATACTGTTTTTTCAATTTATACTTGCAGCCGGAGGGCGCTCTCTGTGCACATTTAGGCCACAAATTCATATAAAGAAGAAAAGGAACTAGGAACTAACGGCATGTCTTCTAGAGATCGCTAACCATTGCTTTAACATCCAAATAAACACTTTTCAAGACAATAAATACACGATTGAGACGATGTATTGTATTAGAATTTGCGTCTGAATAGCGCTGGCTCCGTGGGCGTGGCCGCATTAGCGGATAATGAGCTGAATCACAGACGTGGCTCTCTTTTCATACAGATTACATAAACACAGAATGTTTGTTTTCGATTTGACTTGCACAATTTAAAACCTGACATTTCAACTTTCTTTAGACGTAAGTGTCATTTTTTTCGTCATTAGTATTCATAAGTTACAGTTCATTTTCTGAGAACTATCAGATTGGACTTCGTTCAGAGGGAGAGGAGAGATCACGCATCATGTTAGTTTTCTTTATTTTACAAAAAGCACAACATTGTGTTTTTACTATGAGTGTACACAAATAAAAGAAGATATTCTATAGTTTCAATTGATATATTACTTATGTCTCTATGACAAGAAATGACGGAGTATTTTAAGTCTGTTTTGCTGCAATGTGAAAAAAATCCTGCAAAACGCGCCGGCGCGTTTTCAGACCTCAGGGAGTTAAGATGCGTTTTGGTCGATTGGATCACAAGTAGACGAGGGAGACACATTCTTGTTTACACCCGTCTCTTTTGTCCACTTCTGTCCTGCTTTCGCTTCTCCTCTGACAGACACAAGACTGGTCGAATGCTGTGAGTGTGTGTTAGAAATCAGGAATGGGGAGAGAACATTGTGCTTGGTACATTTTTCACCTTCAAACCAAACTTGGGTCTTCAGCCGACAAAGTCATGCCGCTTCCCATAATGTTTACGTATTAGGTGGACAGTAGGCATCTTTAGTGACTGTTCGAACACATTCAACCACATGAGCATTTACACTACGAAAGCAATCCGGTCGAATGTGTTTTCAACTACCTCTGGATGTGGTCGAAAGCGGACAAGCTCAAAACGCTTTACACCTGAATTTAGAGTCGTCCACTTGTGATCCAATTGACCAAAATCTTAATACCAGGTGTAAACAGGGCCTTGGTTTACTATTTTAATGGCAGGATTAATTTTATTGATTGGGATTGATTTTATTTTCCTCTAAACCACTAGATGGCACAAAAACCTGCCGCAGCACTTTCCTAAATATCCGCTTTTCAAAATGCACGTGCAAATTTGTCTGATCCTTGACGTGATCGTGGGCAGCAATGCAAAGTTGATTATGAGGTAGTTTGATCTAATATTTGAGTTTTTTTTAAATGACATGTTGTTGATTTAAGAAGCAAATGAGAATCGGTTAAATTAATGTTTGTATCTTCAGACAGAGGTCTTCTTAATGATTTTCAGTTTTGTTCAAGGTAATTCAAGCAACAGTTTTTCAATAACAGACGAATATGTAAAAGTATGTTATTTGGGGTAACCACCTCATACATTAATACGATTTTTAAACAAAATTAACCACTTTTATTCATTATTTTCACATTTTCTCCAGCAATGTTTTTTCTGCAATCATACACTTTGAGAGTAATGAAATCTGAAAAAGTAAAGCCGAATGAAAAGTAAAGATGAAATCAATTTAATTTTTCATGTTGACTATTTTTGGATTTAAACTCTGCGAAACACATTCATTTAAACATCACGTGACAGCTTATGAATCTGTGCGTGTAAAAGTATCTGTAGAACGGATATGCCATCAAATTAATAACATTCATGAGCAAACGGCTCTGATCTGAGCTTATAGGCCAGTAGATGTATTTATCTAATGGGCACAATTCAGGGAGTATAGATGCTCAAACTACAATGAAATGCCAAAAATTTTGCAATGGTTTCTAAAACCTCATCCATGGTGTCAGATTATAAGAGGAAGTGTGTGTGTCCCTTCAGCAGCTATTAGAGGTTTGCCGGTAAATCTGACATGTGATTTAGTTAATCTGTGCATGATGTTTAAGAGGATGCATCCGACTGTGTGCTGGGATATAAAACATCCCCCCATCAGAGAGAATTACTGTACTGTGCAACCACGGTTAATGATGCATCAGCCAAGGGAGATATATGAAAGTAATTTTATTAAATGACTGTATGCATATTAATAGGTTTTAATGAATAAAGATGTTAAAATGTACATAACTCGTCTCATGGAATTATTGAATAATGTAGGAGCCATTTGTTTCAGTTTGTGTTATTTTTCTTTCATGCCACTAGAGGGCTTATAATGTATTTACAGTATGTCGTCAAATCGACACAGAGGGTGTGCGAAGAAGAAGGTCAACAGACTTTTTGACCGTAATTGACTTGAGTAGAATTGTCCGCTTCTTTTATTTCTTTATTGTTTGTTGCTGTTTGAATTTGAGCAAAGAAAGAGACAATAAATGGATTGGAATATCCAACTTTATTTGTATTTTATTGACAATCTATTCAAGAACCAAGAACGTGCCAAAACCAAGATCTTCTTTCCCCGTCATCTTATCCTGTCTTGCCCTACTTATTATTATTCTATGCCATGAAACTTTTCAATCAATATAGGAGGATGCCATTCGGTCCCCTTGACTTGTGGGGTCCCCCAAGGCTCTATTTTGGCCCCTTTATTGTTTTCTCTATACATTTAGACTCTATTTTTGAAAAGAATGGCTTGTACTATCATTACTATGCAGATGATACTCAACTTTATTTGCCCCTGAAGCACAAAAATGGCTTAGACTCTCTCTGTGCCTGTCAAAGCCTGGATGTCGTTAAATATTTTAAATCTAAATGAGAGCAAAACAGAGATCATCATGTCTTTACATTGGCTCCCAGCCTGCTTTAGAATTGATTTTAAAGTGCTTCTGCTTGTTTTTAAATGTTTAAATGGCCTCTCAGCCTTCTGACTTGTTGTGTGAACACCATCCTGTGAGAACTCTTCAGTCCGCCAACCAGAGTTCATTATCTGTTCCAAAGGCAAATTAAAATCCAGGGGTGATCGAGGTTTTGCCATAGTCGCACCTAAACTTTGGGACAGTTTACTGACCCATATTAGAACGGCGTTACATCAAAGTTAAAAACATATCTCTCACTTTAGCCTATTGACTTGTGATGTCCTGTTGTCTGTTGTTGTTTTTTTATTTATTAGTTTTGGTGTTTTAGGAACATTGTACAGAGCATTGGTCAACTTTAGTTATTTTTAATTGTGCTTTATAAATAAATTGAGATCGAGATTGAGATGAGGAAAAATGTTATAAAATTACATTATATAAACACTAGGGGATTTCCCCAAAATTATGTGCCAGATTGGATTTCGGAGGTGCTGGATCTGGATCCTGCTTGTTCCGGCACAAATTAAGCCCTGGCTGACCCTAATAAAGCTGTGTACTCTTTTTCCCAATATTTGGATGATTGGACAGAGGTGCATCAGGAACTCAACAAACTAGTCATGAACTACAGCTTCATCTTCATCTTTATTATTTTGTGATCCTTCATACTCATCGTTTTTTATTCTGTTTTGCCCTGAAACCTGAATTTGCTTCTTAATTTAGTAGAAACAGTGCAAGTAGCCAGATGTTGATGTCTTTACGCATATATATCAGTTTGATACCTTATTAGCAGCAAGTTCTCATTACTATGATATGTCTGTGCATCCGCCATATTGAAAAGGTCAAGATCTGCCGGTTAACACATGAAGGTGAACTGACAGATACGGTCGGCGGCAGGGGTCTTTTCCAGATTATTTCCACAAGATCTTGTTTATCATAAATGTTTGACAATTCTGACATGTTGCAGATGATGTAAAGTTCAAAAATTAAACAATGAATTGGTAAAATGCTCTTGTAAATGATATTGACTGAAGTGTTGGGACTATTGACATTAAACACAGCAGTTTGGATAAAAAAACATCATATGCAGTCTAATCCATAGAATGAAGCTGTAATGACACGAGACGACAGGAGATGGAGAAGAACCCAGGATTGGGAGTTATCAAGGCATATCAAGGCAAGTATATCAAGTCAAGTATGCAGGTAGGTAAGCAGTCTGAATAGTCTTTGAGAAACAAATAGGCTTCCATCCATGGCTGTGGGAACTAGGGGTGATGCGGGTGCTGCAGCTCCCCCTACATTGGAATTTAAGATGACACGACTTGTTTTTAATTTTCCACCTGTATTCATAAAATTACCCTGAAGATTCTTTCGTTTTTATATGTTGTTGAATATGGTTTTATGACTTTGAGAAATGACTATAGGCTATTTTTCAAAAGCTGATTTTGCATGCAGTGAGTGATGTTACTTTGCTGGTTGAGGACCAGCATGTCTCAGAACTCATTTGACGTTTACACATGTTCACACAAGACATCGGTGAAAAACTAAATATAGAGGTCTTGATTAAAGGGTTAGTTCACCCAAAAATGAAAATTCTGTCATTAATTACTCACCCTCATGTCGTTCCACACCCATAAGACTTTTGATCATCTTCGAAACACAAATAAGGATATTTTTGATGAAATCCGAGGGTTTCTGAACCACACATAGGCAGCAATGTCATTTCACTTTTTGAGGTACTGAAACGTACTAAAGACATTGCTAAAACAGTCGACGTGACTGCAGTGGTTCAACACTAAAGGGATAGTTCACCCAAAAATGAAAATGTGATGTTTATCTGCTTACCCCCAGGCCATCCAAGATGTAGGTGACTTTGTTTCTTCAGTAGAACCGAAATCATGATTTTTAACTCCAACCGTTGCCGTCTGTCAGTCGTATAATGCGTGTCAATGGGAACTTCGTCTATAAGAGTCAAAAAAACATGCACAGACAAATCCAAATTAAACCCTGCGGCTCGTGACGACACATTGATGTCCTAAGACATGAAACGATCAGTTTGTGCAAGAAACCGAAGAGTATTTATATCACTTTTTACCTCTAATACACCACTATGTCCAGCTGCCTTGAGCGCGCGCACGCCATCCGGTGCATGAGGTGTGTACGCGCTCTGGCGTAGTTTACACATGGAGCCTGTAGTACACAGGTGTTATACAAATGGAAGTAAACCACTAAAAACATGGTTTTATTACATCAAAACATAATTTTATTTTGTTACTTTTCGTGAGGGCAGCTTTACAAATAAAAAGGACACATACAAAGATCTTGTTCACATACCTCAGTTGGATGTGGAAAAACCATAGGTGGTTTAAGATGGTTTAAACATACCCTACGACTTAAACCTGATGGTTTAAGTTGTAGGGTATGTAAGTCCTGGGTATGTAAAATCATCAGGAGAAAAATGATCACTGCAGACCCTCACTTTAGTACAAAAGACAAAGTTTTAGACAAACTTTAGTATGTTAATGGGTGTGTTGATATCCAGCCGAAGAGCAATCAACCATAATTTAAGGCAAGCAGGCTCAAAAGTTGGGAATGCGTGGAAAGTCACCACTCCCGAACGAGTTCGCGCGAGAGAATGTAATCTTTTAGTTTTAAGTCAAATCCAGATAATTGCAAGTAAGTACCATTTTGATTAGCTGTCGTACCTACAATGTTTGTGCACTGTGTAAACACCGAGTGACGTATATGCGCAAGAGATCACTTCCGGCGCTTGTGTAAACTACGCCAGAGCGCGTACACACCTCATGTACCGGATGCCGTGTGCGTGCTCAAGGCAGTTGGACATAGTGGTGTATTAGAGGTAAAAAACGATTTAAATACTGTTCAGTTTCTCGCACAAACCGATCGTTTCGTGTCTTAGGACATCAGTGTGCCGTCACGAGCCGCAGGGTTTGATTTGGATTTGTCTGTGCATGTTTTTTTGACTCTTATAAATTGTGTTCCCATTGCCATGCATTATACGACTGACAGACCGCAATGGTTGGAGTTAAAAATCATCAGTCACCTACATCTTGGATGCCCTGGGGGTAAGCAGATAAACATCACATTTTCATTTTTGGGTGAACTATCCCTTTAATGTTATGAAGCAACAACAATACATTTGTGTTCAAAAACAAAACAAAAATTACAACTTTATTCAGCAAATTCGTCTCTCCCCTGTCAGACTTGTATGCTGTTTCTGTTCAGCACTTCCAGGTTCTACGTCAGAATGACGACTCATTATTGGCATGGGTAGTGCTGATCACATGAACAGCATCGGCCAATAATGAGTCGGTATTCTGACGTAGAACCTGGAAGTGATGAACATAAACAGCATATGAGAATGACACAGAAGAGAAGATCTTGTTGAATAAAGTCATTATTTTTGTTTTGTTTTGTTTTTGCGCACAAAAAAGTATTCTCGTCTCTTCATAACATTAAGGTTGAACCACTGCAGTCACATGACTGTTTTAATGATGTCTTTAGTAGCTTTCTGGACCTTGAAAGTGTTGATTGTATTGCTGTCTATGGGGGATAAAAAAAAAAAAAAAAACTCTCGGATTTCATCAAAAATATCTTAATTTGTGTTCTGAAGATGAACGAAGGTCTTACGGGTCTGGAACGGCATGAGGGTGAGGAATTAATGACATTATTTTCATTTTTGGGTGAACTAACCCTTTATTGTGTCAGTTTGTGAACTCAAAAAATAAAGTTCTAAATACTCATAAAAGTTAATTTAATTGAACTAATGTGTTTAATTTAAGTTTGCCCTAATCAAACCAATGAATTATTTTGATTGTTAGGGTTTACAGTGCACCCTTGCTTATGGGAACAATCATTGGTTGTTCTTCTGTACAATATTTTCGTTCTCACCCTTTTTAAGTATAAGATTTCAGGAGCTTTCTTGCGCAAATATCATGCATAATGTGTACACCTTTTACACTCAGTCAAACAGATTTGATTAATTGTTGTTTGGGGTCTGTTCTTTCTGTTTGGTTTCACACATCTGACTCATCCTGCTTAAAAATATACCTATTGACATAGATGTCATAAATGAAGAGGGATTGTTAAACAGTGTAAAATCCATTAAATTTACACTGAAAAACACTAAACTTAACTCTAAATGAAGTAATCTGCCACTGTTTTCATATCATCAATTGTTTGGCTGAGCATTGATTAAACAGGGCTGCTGGGAGTCTTACAGTGGTGACATAAAAATTAAAATTCATCCCATGTCCTTTTTTTTTTTTTTTCTGTGCTAAAGCTAAAGGAAGCACAGTTGTGCTTAAGTCAAGGGTGAATATTCATTGTTGGGTTTGTTGGTGCTGTGCAGATGGTAGAAACAGATGCTCACTGCAGCAAGTGTCAGTTTTCAGGATTTTCTCTCATGACAACGCAAATAAAGTGATGGTGTGAGTAGATGATTGTCTCTTTTGGCAGCGCTGAGGTTCTGCTGTTTCTGTCGACACACATCTGTTAGCTAGCGCTGAATATATGAGACACGATACTATAAGGAAAGAATCTGATTTCACAGTAGTTTACCTTCAGCGGGATTCTGGTTTGCAAGAAACCTTTCCACTGCAGCCAGCTACTGGAAAGTTTTGGATGTTGCTCAGTTGCATTACATTATACTCATACAATACTGAAACTAACTTCATTTGAACGAGAAGACAACATGCTTTATCATAAAAGAAAAAAGGAGCAGGTTTTATTCTGGGTTAGAGATCGCAAACCAAAACTGGACCAATCAGCTGTGAGCAATGTATTGTATGTCTGATGCAATAAAGCCACTTTTTAGTACATTGATGTTGTGTAAACAGAAAAAAGTGCAGCCGGACGGTTCTCTCTTCTCGAAGTGGATCAGACACCTGCGAGATCACGGGATTCACACTCATGCGCTGTGTTGCTAATACACTGGATGTAATTTAAGTTCTGTTGCTTTAATATGACAATAAATATGATGGACTAGACACCCAAGACATGTTTTCCCTTAATTTTTTGTTTAATATAGACATATTTCAGATTTATTTATATGACAACAATCACATATCCCATAGAAAGAATATATTATATAAAGATTATAAAGATTTCTACACATTAAAACATGATATCACAGTTTCAAAATCAAACATTTTAGAAGAGAACAATAAATCACGTTTTTTTAAAACTATAAGCATTAGCAAGTCTTTTCCCATAATATTGTATATGTAGATGCCACATTCGACTGCTCCAGATACGTTGGCTCACCCACCATCTTGGAAAGGTCAGCATGTCGTCACTCACAGTATGAATCATTGATGCCACAATGTTGTGCAACTTCTGGTTGTGAAAAAGCCCAGCTTTAAATTCCTGAAATGGGATAACCTTTCACAGGTGAGAATATGCTGGTTTGTGTTTTTATATGAATTAATATCAAAGTCAATACTAAGGTAACTTTTTTATGTTGCATTAGCTGACACCTTCGTCTTGCTGTATTGTGTTAGTTTAGCAAAATCGTCTGCTGAAGTCTATAGCAGATATAGATATTCATACATGTGTCTAACTATGGTTGCAGACGCTCAGTCAACTCTCTCTTGAAGGTTCATGCACCGGCTTTGACTCTTCCAATATGGCGGACACAGGGCCAGATTTACCTCATATTGTAATGTAGGCAAAAGTACTTTTTGGCCCCCCCCGGCCCACTGTCGGTCAGAAACCTTGTACCAAAACTGCTATCTTTCACGAAATTAAAAAAACATCATCAAACACTGTGTTTTCAAAGTTGATATTGTGGCTTTATAAATGATCATATACTTGCATGTGGCATTGCATTATTATCATTTTACTAAAATCATGCTCAAATAAGTTTTTGACCAGCGAATTTTACAGTTTTGGTCTGCTGTCTCTAACCCAGAATAAAACCTGCTCTGGAGAAGGTTAGCCATGTATCTTAAAGGGATAGTTCACCATGTGTGTTCAGTTTCAGGTAAATTTGAGTTTGTCGAAATTAAAAGAAACAAGTTCATAAAACTCAAAACAATTAAACAATTCAGATTACTTAAAATGTGCCAGTTTTGCGAACTCAAAAGTAAAATAAAGTTCTAAATACTCATAAAAGTTAATTTGATTAAACTAATGTGTTTAATTTGAGTTTTCCCTACTCAAACCAATTAATTATTTTGATTGTTAGGGTTTACAGTGCACCCTTGCTTATGGGAACAATCATTGATTGTTCTTCTGTACAATATTTTTCTGTCATGTTTGTTTCTATGTGCCATGTGCTCTCCGGTCTAACGTCTTAACCTTGCCCTTCTTGTCAGCTGATTATTGGTCTGTTTACCCCACCTGCTCTCCCTTGTTACCCTCCTGATTTCCTTCCCTATTTATTCTCATTGTGTTCTCATCTAGTGTGAGTTCATTGTCAAAAGTTCCTGTTGAATGTATTCTTCATGTCCTGCCATGTTTTTCCCCCATGGGGTGTTTTTTTCCCCTTTCTATTAAATAAAGCCCATTACTCTGAGTCCTCGCTACTCCTTAAACCCCAAACCTGACACAAATATATTTCCACCCTATGCATTTCTCTAGATTGTGTAGGCCTACCATATTGTATGTTTTTCAGGAGATTCAGTAAATGTTAAGACATTTTATTGAGGATATGTTTACCCCATTGTGTCTACAATAAACTAGTCCACAATGTTTCTTCACATTTAAGATTGTTTAAAAAATCCTCTTACACCACAACACTTCTTGTAATGTGAGATGTAATTAAAACTCTGAAGTAGAGCTACTTTTAAAGGATTTTGGCATATTTCTGCATACAACTTGATCATTAATTAATGCTGCTGGCATTAGGGGCTAAGCAATCCCTGGTGATTATAGAGGGGGATTATAATGGTTCTGGAGGTATTACCATGTCAAACACATTTAAGATGATCTTTTACAACATGTACATCTGGTGGGGTTCAATAAAGGATTGAGGTAAGCATTTAATATGACAAGAGCAGGACTCAGGAGCTAATCCCATTATATTAAGTAGTAAACAATGCCATAAATAGAGTAAAACTTTACCTGAAGAATCTTTAGAAGTCATTTCAACCAAAACCTTAAATCCATTTACTCACCCTCAGGGCTGATTTAAGACTGTAAGAGGCCCTTCATCCACCACAACTACTGCCTACATTCACTCAATCTTCTTAATCACAAAACACAAGTTATCAGCCTTTAATTTTGCAGAAATAAATGCCATTAGCAAAACATGAAACTGAACAAATAGGTTTGTCATATAAAATACACACAAATATTACTGCATGGACTATACATATTAGGGGTGTAACGGTACACAGAAGTCACGGTTCGTTACGTACCTCAGTTTTGGGGTCACAGTTCGGTACAATTTCAGTACAATAGGGAAAATGATCACACTTTAGTTTAAGGTCCAATTCTCACCATCAACTATTATATGATTTTTTTTTTTTTTTTTCCTCAATAAACCCCTAATGAAATAAGTGCAATGAAGGATCTAAACTTTTATATCCAAAATTTCACTCAGTTTCATTTATTATTTTAGATAAAAAATTTACAAAAATGTTACTGTCTAAACATTTTATATAATGCTGAAAAATTAAACAGATCATGGGGACTGCCTTAAAAAGGTTTCCCTTGTTTTTTTTTCGGGATGTCGGAAAAATCCGACTCCCTATGTCACTTTTGATTGACATGAGTGTCAGATGATTAAGTCTTTCTTGTGTCATTGTCAATCGCAGTATGTTTTTTATACCAATGCACTCTAAAAAACACTGGGCTGGGTAAATATAGGCCAGAACGCATGTTGGGTTCATTTTACCCAGCAAATTGGGATGTTTATTTAACCCAGCATAAATAATTGATTCATTTTTACTATAATAATAGCTTTTTATTATTATTATTATTATTATTATTATTTTACTTCATATATGAATTAATGTTAAATCCTTTAAACTTTTTTTTAAATACTCCACGCTGGTTTGCATGATAATTCCATTATTTTCGATCATATTTTATAGTATAGCATATTTTATATATATTTTTTAATACATATTGCCTACATTTAAGCTAGTTTAACAAATATTAGAAGTAAAAATTAAACATTTAGAAGTAATTCAAGTGTAATCGATCAGTCTCTGTTGTCCTGCTTCCACCGTAACAGCGCTGGATCTCGTGCCGGAGACGGCTCGCGTTCGGCAGGGAACTGATAACTTTAGACCACTGCCTGCGTTTCACTCGTAGCCGAAAAATGCTGTGACTGACTCCATAACCTGTCCAGAAATAATCAGTGTACAATTCTGAGAACATATTTTATAATATCCTAAATATTTATATTCTGTACCTTTTTGAATAAAATCGTAAAATTTTATGTTTCCATCACACGAAAAGACAGACGTGACACTCGTTTAGTTGACTCACGTCGCGCCCCTATATGTTGCTTTGCATAAAATTAAATGATATACAGAACAATAATGAATTTTTAGATTAAACAAAATGTACACAAACCAGTATTTTACCGAAGACATGCACCAATTTGACGGAGCTGCACTGCTCTCTCCTGAAGAGGGTGAAAAAAAACACAATAAATAACTCAACCCCTGGGTTGTTATGTCTGACCCAGGATCAGGGTAACACAAAAAACTACCCAAACACTGGGTTGTTACGTCTGACCCAGGATCTGAGTAACACAAATACTACCTAAACACTGGAAAAATAACCCCCAAAAATGGCTCAAACCAAGACCAAGAAAATCATAACCCAAGATTTTTTAGAGTGTGTCAGCTTTGAAGCCAGATGCGTTTGTGACTGGTAAAGTAAAAAAAAAAAAAAAAAAAAAAAAAAAGCAACAGGACAATGACCACATTTGGGAATACGGTTCCTTTTATGAATTATTTTATGTCCATATTCTTAATGTATTCCTTAAAATGTTTCATCAACAAAATCTTCTTGTAAATCACAACTGTATTTCTTTTGAAGCAGTGTGGCAGATGAGCAAATTTGTTGTGGTGAGACTTCAGCGATCTTGTTCAAAAAATCTGTTGTCCAGTCATTTGTAAGACTCACAACTCTTGCTTACCTCTGCATTAAAAACGTTGACAACAAATTTATGTCTATCCGGTTAGGGAGGGTTGCTCCCTTGCTGCGTTTGTTCTGGAAGGACAAACTGCCACTGGAAGTTACTTTCCAGAACCTTCACTCTCTCTGCTCCTGACTGGTGGAATGATCTTCCATCCTCTGTTTCTAAACGCCTACATGTAAATGTAATGGTGTTACTCTACTAAGTGGTCAGATGCATAATCTAGAGAGCAGAAGTGGAGACAAGGTTGACAATTATCACATTTGCTAGAAGAAAATGTAAAAATCCAGTTTTTGATATAACACTTTTTTTTTGGCCTGAAAAATGTGGCATCCTGAACATGGCGGCACACTTGAACGCTTATGAATGAATTTCAAATTCATTTGGAGGAACATTTTTTACTCTGAGAGACTGTAATAGAGAATATTTCGACAGCTGGCTCTTTTGAACTCATCTGTTTAACTAATTGGAAGTAATGATTTTATATGCCTGTAAAGCACTCAGTCTGTAACAGAATGTGAAAGAGAGAGATATCTTGTCAGTTTGATGTAATATTCATAGGAGTTTTCAATGATCTGTTGAAACCAAGAAATCCACACAGCATTTTTTCAAGCCCTCTTGTGGCTTCTCATTGGAATTGTGGGTAATACTATGTCCCAAATCTACAAATCATTTACATTTTCAAATTTTGAAAATGTAAAGCTGGATCATTTGGAAATCTGTTAAAGTACAAAGAAGAAGAATTTGTTGCAAGGTTTAAACAACAATGAATAAATAATGTCCACATCCTGTAGATCTCCTGCAGTTGGAAGCTGAACTCATTCCCTTAAAAGCCATAAAACACTAATGTGGGTCCCTTAGCAGCTAACTGAACCCTGTGACAGAAGAGAGGAGAATGGAGTGAGTAATTTAATATAATGGACAGAAAGAAATTGTTCCTCATTTAACTTTATTGCTGAACCTTGGAAGAACAGAAAAGACACTTCATTAGGTTTCAGCTTTAATAGCTCCATCTGTCTAAATCAGATAGAGACTTTAATGGTGTCTTACAATTATTTATATTTTATAAAGAGTGTTTAAAATCCCCTAGTTGAGTTCAGCCTGGAAGTCTGGCATTTAAGCATTCCCCAATTCACACAAGATCTCTTCTGATAAAATACTTGTGATATGCATGGTCTCACATTTCCATTTGACTTTCAAAAGAGAATCTGAGATGTGCAACACAAATGTTAAATGTTATTTATACTCTTGAGTTGACAGAAATGGGCAGAATGACTAAATCTAAAAATTTTGGGAAGGGAGCTGCTTGCAGAGTTTCTTTTCATAGAGAATTTTTTAAACAAGTCAGTTTCAGTCGTCGAGTTGGTTGTGTCCTCTGGAAGCTGTTTCGGAGAGGGACTAAAATCCCTGCAAGTCTTAACACCAGGGGTTCCCTTTAACTGTAGTTAGTGTGTAATGTTCCTGTTTGAGCATAAACAACATCTGCAAAGTTACGACGCTCAAAGTTCAATGCAAAGAGAGATATTTTCTTTTACAGAATTCTGTTTAAAGACTACAATAAACGGCTGGTAGGGACTACAACAAACTTCTTCCTGGGTTGGTGACTTCACAACAAAGAACACACAACAAATGGAATAAATTTAGTACAGTGTTGTTGTCATGCCGTCATTTTACGCCGGACTGCTTCACAAACGAGGGTCAATTCAACACAAAAGATGAACATGACGGCATATGCTAGTGGATGAGTTGAATCAACTCCACAGCAACTACATAAATTTATCCACTAACCATTCAGAAACGTCCAGTTTCATTCTAAAAGTTGTAACTTCTTCCTGAGTCTCTCCATCAGTGTTGACTCCGGTCTGAACAATGTAAGGCTGAACACCGTTACTGACAATCCTCATTTTGGCTGCGCGAGATTCTCCAGCTTTGTTGTTGTTGAGCTAATAAGGGTGTGAGCAAAAAAACGCCGTTTTTGTGTGTCCCTTTAAATGCAAATGAGCTGCTGCTCCCGCCCCCTTTCCAGAAGAGGGCGGGAGCAGCAGCTCATTTGCATTTAAAGGGACACACAAAAACGGCGTTTTTTTGCTCACACCCAAATAGGGGTAAATTTGACAAGCTATAATAAATGATCTGTGGGGGATTTGGAGCTGAAACTTCACAGACACATTCTGGAGATACCAGAGACCTGTATTACATATCATAAAAGGTGGCATTAGAGGTCCCCTTTAAAATGATGCCACACCAGTTCAGTCCTTGATTTTTCCTTTAAGTATATCATGGCCTTCAGACATCCCTAATCCCTGCCACTCTTTTGAGAGGTGGCCTCTCTACTCAAATGTACACTTCAGGTAGCTCCATTTACCACAATGCAATACAATTATGATGTCACAGCAGATCGAGCTTAACTCAACCTCACCCGCACAACTTACTTTTGAAATTTTGAAAACATTTTTGCAGCATTTGTTCTTCAAAAAGACCTATAGTATCAACAGAGGCTAACTGGACCACTCTGACCAAACAAATCTTGACCTATAGCTATACAAGGGTATGCATAGCTCCATCTACTTAACTGGAGCAGGACTGATATTTCCAAGATAAAAGTCACCAAATCGCTTTTAGCTCAACTACTTTTCAGAGCTAATGCATGTGCACATTCTAGGAGAACAAGTCGATATCAGCAGCACCGGTATTAGGTTGTTGCTAAGTTGGATTCTGACCAACTTAAACAGCTCTGATCGGCCATTGAGTTCTAGCACCACCATAGAACCGGACCTGTCTCTTGTGCAGCGCCCCATTTTGCTTCCTATGCAACCGCCTATGTGGCCTCTGCCACGGGAAGGCCCTGATTCTAAGCAGCCCATTTCAGCTCCCTTGATTTTTACAATATGGTATATACCATAAATACAGATGGACCAAAAGATGCAGAAAATGTATATATTTACTGCTCTCTGACGATCAATACCCAGAGAGCACTATTGACTGTCTTCTGTGCCCTTAATAGTGAGTGCATTCAATCAATGACCTGGATACTCAACTCCGTCAACGAGCTCGGGAGAAAGACTCTCATCCCAGTTGCCAGACTGTGTTATTTTATAAGAGAGGCCACATATCATGTATTTTATTTTATTTTTTTTTAAACTGTAGACTTTTTTTCTTTTTATCTCCAACCTGTAACATGATGTAACAGGCACCAGCAATCTTACACATATGGTATGGTCAGTGCATTCTATCAAAGCCTCTGCAATCTTTAGACATCTTCAATCTTCTGAACTCATTTCAATTAGTTATTTTCACTGTTCGGGTTCACAGTGCTGTTATTATGCTTTTGTCATTTTTTGGACCCCAAAGGCCCCAATATACTTAAAGCGAAATCGAAGAACGAACTGGAATGACGTCATTTCGACCAAAATCAGGCCAAAACGAAGTTTGTTTTGTGTTCATTCCGGGAGTTCGAGACAGCTTGCCAAAGCAAACTGTCCAGAAAAGTTCACTCCAGCTGATAAACACCTTCGAACTACCATTGGTCCCTGGTGGTGATGTAATAGGTGGGTGTGGCTTTGAGTCTCTGCCTTCTTTGAAGTGTAAATCTTCTCCAGTTCATTTCTTCTGTTCAGTCCATCAAGGTTGGACACAAGTAAAAACATGAACACACTGGAGAGCCACTTTAATATTACATAATTACTACATATTACTTTTTTTTTTTTTTTTTTTTTACACCATTCTATATGCATATAAGTTGCTGGAGAAAATATAAAAAATCCTATAGGTATATGAGCTGTTGGAGAAAAATAAAATTACAAAAAAAGAAAATCAATAGTATAAACTTTGACTGTGAACATAAGGTAGTTACAAGTATTAAATCTCAACATAATTAATATATGATACACTTCAGTTAAGCGCAATCTGCGGTGATGTCACAATCAAATTGAATCAAGTTTATATATATATATATATATATCAAAATCAAGGGGTTGAGGGTCTGTCCACTAGTTGTTAATGACGTTTTTTAACATGCATCAGAGATGTGTCTCTCTTCTGTATGCGCGGTGAATCACAGGGAAAGCACGAGCCTTTACTCATTCGAGTTGCCAGATCTTGCTAGAAAAATCAGCAAACAAGTATAAGCCTTTGTATAATAGGCTTATAATAAACCAAAATAAATCATAATATAAACAGTACCATTTACAAAAGTGAAAGCATATCTAAACACTTTGACACAAATACAAACAGAAATACTTACCATTCAGAAACGTCCTTTAAAAGCTGTGCTTGCAGAGGTTCTGCTTGACCCTCTTCATCATTACTGCTATCTGGGTCTGATTCAGGCTCAGTTTGATACAGCAATATAGACGCCATTATTTAACACATGCAACAACTAATGGTAAGGGGCGTGGCATTTCCGGACGCTTCAGCGAATCACAATACACTGGGCCAGCTAACCAATCTAAACCCATTGTGTATTTCGGAGGGAGTGGCTTAATAGAAACAGGAAGTCAAACCAGCTGTTCAAATGACAATGGAGACAGTGGTGTAGAATAAAGGTAAAAAGTATGAAAAATATAGCATTTTTTTAAAACAGTGCCCCAAAAACACAATCAAGCCTAGAAAAAAGCCAGTGAACCACCCCTATAAGTTTAGCCTTGATTGTTTCCTTGTTAGTTTCGTTGTTTACTCATTAGTCACACCTGTGTCTCGTTTAGTTCCCGGTGTGTATATATACTCCCTGTTTTGCTCAGTTTGTTGACGGTTATTGTTTTTGGTTTATGTGTGGATTACTTTGATTATTCTTCTGATTTTGAGTGGTTTAATTAAGATTGTTTATATTTATCTTCTGTGTCATTTGTTTAAAGCCACATGTGACAAATTCGAAGGGAAAATAAGATTATTTTTCTAGTCCATTTGGCAGATATTTTTCTTGTTTTAAGCAAAACACATTTAATTTTGATACATTTTTCAGAAAACAAAACTTAATATATGTAATCTTGCTTCTCAAGTGAATGTATCCTGGTTTAAGAACATTTAAATATTTGTACTGGAGAGCAAGACAAAGATACTAAATAAAAAATAATAATTTTTTTTTTTTGCATTGCAGTCCCTCATGCTATTTTAATAGTTGTGTTTTGAAACTGGAGCAAAGGTGGGAGAGAAAGTGTAGGCTAATTATACGCTCCTGTATGCAAAGACTCCTCGGGTCCTCCAGCAAGAGAAAGCGGGCAGCAGTTGGCATGTTTGCCATGCTATACTCTTGGGTACAAAAGTGAAGAACAAAAAACTGGTGCACACACTATTGCAGGGAAAGCCAAAACTGAATTGAGCCCCAAGACACTGTGTTTGTTTAACAAATCTCCTCCCAGACTGAGAGAATTATCAAAATATTAACAAATATGTAATAATACACAGGGACAGATTTGCACTATGAATCAGTGGTATCATTTCACATCACCAGTAAATTTTATTTCTCCCCCATTCCTCTTGCGTTCTGAAGAACGTCAAGAAGCCCCGGTGGGAATGTAAATACTGTACACCATGTGACATTTTAGGTCTTATGTAAATGTGTCTCTAATCCCTAATCTAACTTCTCTTTAACTGAAAAAAAGAAAAAAGAAAAAGAAAATTACAGACTATTCATATTCTTTGTGTATCCATATACGTATGAGCAGTGTTGGGGAAAGTTACTTTTAAAAGTACAAACCCAATTCCAAAAAAGTTGGGACACTGTACAAATTTTGAATAAAAACAGAATGCAATGATGTGGAAGTTTCAAATTTCAATATTTTATTCAGAATACGACATAGATGACATATCAAATGTTTAAACTGAGAAAATGTATCATTTTAAGGGAAAAATAAGTTGATTTTAAATTTCATGGCATCAACATATCTCAAAAAAGTTGGGACAAGACCATGTTTACCACTGTGTGGCATCCCCTCTTCTTTTTATAACAGTCTGCAAACGTCTGAGTACTGAGGAGACAAGTTGCTCGCTTTACTTGTAATGCATCACCCCAACACGGATTATGAGTGATTGTGTTGATCAATGACATAATTCTGTGGTGAAATATTATGTATAATGCCATTAAACTGTATAATTGAACTGTTGCCCCAGGCAAGTGATTTCCTACATAGCATCATTTCACTTGACACTATCGTTGTTCTCAAATCAATTTTTCGTCGTCATTTATTCATGTATTTGTCAAGCAGTCTTAAAGACAATTGATCAATATCATAAAATAAACTGCTTCAGGATATCCGCTCTTTGCTGTCCAGTGGGTCACACAGATTTACCACACAGATTTCAACAGCTAAATAAAAAACTGTTACTTCATATTATTTTAAATTATTATCGTAATCATAAACACACTGGTTTGTAGCGCAAACTATTTTACCATTTACAGCATTTTGTTATTCCAGTTTTTTTTTTATCTATAGCGACAAATTAATTGAAAGTCTCTGCACATTCACAGAAAACAGCTTACTTCAGCATTGAAAAATTAGGTGGATAACAGCAGAAAATTATTAACGGAGGACCATTATCTCTGGTTGACCAATCAGCAGAAATGGGCGTTGCATATCCAACCACATTTGGAAATCAAATTTTCAAGCTGTTTATCCATCCACTGAATCTAAAATGGAAAGATGAATAAAGCCACTGTTATCATTATCAAACCATACACAAACTTCATTCAGACACATTGAGCAAAAACCATTTTCTGTTAGAAAAATGCATGCAACAACATTCAGACATTTTTAACGTATACATTGCAGTGGTTCTCAATTTTTTGAAAGTTGATTATCCAATCACACCTCTGTATAGTCTACCTAAGATACATAAAGACAGTTCTAATCCACCAGCAGGTATGGCTTTTCTTACAGAAAAAAAAAAAAAATATCAGTCTTTATTGACTCATTTCTTAAATCTTATGTTAAAAGTCTTCCATCCATATATGTGCAAGATTCTATGGATATAAAATAAAATATGTAAAATATTACAATCTGTTAAATTGCCTCACAATAATATCTTGCTTGTTACATTAGAATTACTTTACACTAATATTCCACATGATGGCAGTAGTCAAGCCATTGATTTCTTTTTATTTGATGGTTTTTAAATAAGACTCCTGGTATTAATTGTATAAAAGAACTTACCAAATTGGTAATTACAAAGACATTTTTCATATACAAAAAAATGACTTTTTTTTTTACAGATTTTAAAAAAAATCTGTAAATTTTTTTTTTTTTTTTACAGATTTAAGTTTGGCTCCAAACGTATATGTCGGTCATTTTGAACATGAATGTGTTTTAAGCCATAATGTTAATCCAATATTTATCTCTGGCACCAATACTTTAATGAAATCTTATATGGTATGGTACAGTAAATTAATTACTTTTCGAATTTTAGTAGTGAACATCTTAAATTGATTATGATGAGTGTCAGGAATACAGATCTGTATAGGAAACCTATCTTGGTCAGAGTTTTCATCCTACTCTGTCAAAGAAAAGACTTCCTATTAGTCAATTTAAGTGAATTTGTAGGATATGTGCTTTTGATGAAATGTATAAAATTCGATGTAAGGATTTGATTCAGAGGTTTCAAGAAAGAAGTTATGTAAAAAAAAAAAAAATGGTTTAAAGAGGTTTGCAAACATAGATCAGAAAGAGTGCCTCAACAGAACCTGAAATTTGGGAAGAATCTGGGGGAAAAAAATTATATATATATAATTTGTCTTGTGTTATCCAGTATTCAGCTTTAAGAATTTGAACAAATAGTGCACAAATATTGGCACATCTTAAGTTCTGATCCTGTTAAGTTCTGTCATTTTTTAAAAGAATTTCCATGAATGGTATACAGATGAGCACCTAACATATGACAAATGGTTGTTAGAGCTGACCAGAACATTCAGGTCATCCTTTTCTTTCAGTTCCTAATGGTAATTATCGATGTAGACAGTGTGGGCAATTTCACAACAAAATGTCAATTCTTTAGGCATTTTCAACCAGGAAAACAATTTAAAATCAAGAGTGTTATTTCATGTAATACTAAAATCATTTATATGATTAAATGTGAATCACATTTATTTCTATAGTACATTTAAAAACAACTCATGTTGGCCAAAGTGTTTTATATACCAGATAGAAGTTCAGCAATATAACTGGGTGCCAAGCCATTTATACCTTTTAAAAACAAATAGTAAAATCTTGTACTGAATTATAAACTTCACTGGAAGCCAATGGAGGGATGGTACTACAGGTGATATACTTGCATATTTACTAGTCTCAGTCAAAAGCCTAGCAGCTGCAGTCTGGACCAATGAAAATGAGGCATTGGAACCACCATCATAAAATGAATACAATAGTCCTGTCTGGATGCAATAAAATCATGCATAACAATTTCCAAATCATTAAAATGGAAGAATTCACCATTCTTAACAAACTTTAACTCAGCATCAAAATAACACCAAGACCCCTTGCCTGATTGTGTACCTTAGGCCTGAATGATTAATTATATGTTTAGTTGAACTTGGAAGGCCAAACACTATCACTTCAGTCTTTGATTCATTCAGGTGGAGAAAATTGGCTGCCATCCACTCCTTAACGTCATTAAAGCAATCAAAAAGTGATTGTAAGGCCAAATTGTCCCCCACCTTTAGAGGGAGATAAAGCTGAGTCTCATCAGCATAAAGGTGATAATATATGTTATGTTTCTGACAAATATTGGCCAGAGGATGCATATAAATAGAAAATTAAACTGGGCCCAATATAGATCCTTGTAGAACCCCACATTTCATTAAAGCAGAAAAAATTCTCAATTCAACAGAAGAAGTTCTCACCAGGCAAACCAGTTAAGAACATTTCCTTGAATCGTCGAGTCTTAAATGCTTCAGAAGAATTTCATGTACTATAGTGTCAAATACGGCAGTCAGATCAATTAAAGCTCCTGAATCAACAGACAACAGCAAATCATTGGACACTTTAAGAAGGGCTGACTCTGTACTATGTTGATCCCTGAATCCCGACTGAAACTTATAAAATGCCCTGTTTCTAGAACTTGGATATACCTTTCAGCATTGATGGTGCCTTTCCAGATGTGTAAGCTGCCCATACCACATGCACTCATGCAACCCCATACCATCAGAGATGCAGGCTTCTGAACTGAGCGCTGATAACAACTTGGGTTGTCCTTGTCCTCTTTAGTCCGGATGACATGGTGTCCCAGTTTTCCAAAAAGAACTTCAAATTTTGATTCGTTTGACCACAGAGTCACAAGTGGACGACACTACATTACAGGTGTAAACGGGGTGTAAAACGTTTTAAACTTGTCTACTTTCAACCACTTCAGGAGGTAGTCGAAATCGTAGTGGAAACGCTCATGTAGTCGAATCTACTCTCAATCTACTGAACCCACTGTGCAAGACTTTATGTTTTAACACCAAATTATATGTAATATTTTATTACTTTAACTTATACTGGTAAGTTGTCCTCGACATCACGCAATTTTGGGGATGAATGATGGGATATGAAGTTGTATTCGAGATGGTGTGGATTTAGTGTCTTTAAAGGCACTGAGCTTTGACATTTATCAAACATGTCCTTCAGCAACAATGCAATCACATTCATCAGATGAAGTTGTCTGTTATTTGTGCAACGTTCCTGTTGCCCTGTGAAAGGATGGAAAACTTTGGCCTTCGTAAAGTACCATATCCCGTGATTTATGATAATTCAAGGATTAGAGCACCTTATTTGTGTTATCGCTGCAAAACCGTATCTCCTTCCCATTAATCTAAAGCCCTATAATTACCCTGGGAATCCTTTACTGTTCATTAGCTTGCAATATTACTTAATGCACAGATGCAGGCTCTGTTTGAAAAACAACATGGGCTTTTTCTAAACTAATAAAATTTACCTTTGAAAACTAAAACTCCTTTGAGTTCCTAAAGTCAAGCTGTTTTTTGGTCATGGTTTGCTTCTGCCATTTTCTTTCTATGGTGAAATACTGACTTTGTGACTCAGATGTGAATATTTAATACACTCATGAATTATTCAGTTAATTGTAAATGGTTTCCGAAATCTTTTGTCCTCTGTTTGCTTGAGATTTCCTTGTTGAGAAGCATTTCCCAGGGTGCTTTTGGCAACACACTTACTGTCAGGCACTGCTGTACAGAGAGCACTGAACTTGTTTACCAGCATGTGATCTACTCCCAGTTAAAGAACAGAGATGGAACAAACGAAAAACACTGGCCAGATTTGCATTGACTCACAGTTTCAGAGCAGTCCTGGTGAATTTCAATGGAAAACCTGCTCTTTGAAATCACACTGATTGCTCACGCTCTTATTGTCACAAACCTGTATGGCTTCCCTTGTGAAAAAAGTGTGCTTAATTATATTGAATGTGCACTTGTAGTATATAAATATATATTTGTAAAAAATGATCAGTTGTAATTAATATGGTTGTTTCTCAATGTCCCTCAGAGGTTAGGTCACCTTTCCTCTGTGTTGCTCCAGCTAAGTAAATGAAGAATTCTGACTCGTTCCTTTCACAGATATTTTGTTCACATGTTGATTTTATTGCTCCATGTGGAGCTCGGCAGTTTACATGGAAGTTTAGAGATGACACAAAGTATGTTTTTCCTTTGAGGAAAGGAGAAAGCGATGGCGGAGAGAAAGCCAAGAAACTTGATGAAATACACTTCTGCTCCATTAAACAATTGGCAGCTTCCTGCAAGTCCTGCCAATTGATTTACTTAATGTTGGTTGCTGCAGTTCATTATGCAGGCCTGTCTTCATGCGTCTGATATGCGGCCTCACTGCTGTTAGAGAAACAGATGGTCAGCAAACCCAATTAACCTTTTCCATGCTGTGCTCTGGTCTAGCATACCCATCACACACACACACACCAGACCTTGTTTATGTACACAAAATCTTAATCATGTACATCTATAACATGTAGTACAATATGTGTACATACTGATAGGTAAAAGAGCATGCTAAATATTCACTCTAGGAAATCAAGAAGTCATTGAAGAAATTAAATTTCTGTGCTTCAGACATCGGCGCACGCTGAAGGCATTCATAGCGTCAGGAACCGACGCAGCGATGAGTTGTCTGCAAAAGGGAACTGACACAAAAGCAGTAGCTGAGAGTTACCTCTCAAAAGTAAACTTTTGTTTTAATTGTTTTTTAATTGTCTTCTTCTTCAGCTGTTTGTTCTCTGTGTTAAGTATCTCAATGCTGTCTGTTTGTTTTACTGTGCCTGATGGACTAAAACAGAAAAAAGTCTTTCGGTGTGGTTCATCATATCACCTTGCAAATGCTAAAAATGGTCCCGCTGTGTCAGTGACCTGTAATTCATGTGGGGAAAAAGGGACACTTTGCAAAAGTTTGCAAATCCATGACTAAAGAGGTACAAGAACTTGGAGTTCCTGTGCTTACTAACTGTTACACGAGTGACATACTTATTTCTGACAAGATTTGTTGTAAAGTCCAGATAGAAACACCACTTGGATTGGCTGTGTCTATACTGCTGAAACAACTGTACCAGAAATGTTTAGCTGAATACCCCTTGATGGACCCAAAAGCTTGTCTAGACACCTATTCAAAGGACATTCCAGTGCTAGGCTGCATGCCCATCTCTGTGATGTTAGTAGACTGTATGGAAGTAAATTAATGCCAAATGTTTTTGAAATAAAAAGCTTGTTGAATTGCACTAATTAAAAAAAAAAAAAAAAAAAATGCATTACATTAGCTGTGCTGGCATTTTGATGCATTGAATTTTTAAGGCTTGCATTTTTATGGGCTGAAATTCAACATGATCATATATTTAAGCTGTGAATATTTCAATTCAAAATATTTCACACACATCTGCATTAGAAAAAAAAAATCAATAATTTATATTCACCTTTCAGATTTCACTTCCAAAATATTAATTCTGTTTAAAAATACAACCTATAAAATTCGACTAGCAATTTTCGGTGCATTTTATTTTGCTTTACAAATTCACTTCCACAAATTCAGTGTTCTATTCTGCTCCATTTCTGCAAATCCGTTATAATGAATGAATGACCTGTTTCTAACTGTTGCTTTGGTCTTCGTCAACACGTGCTAGTGGCACCTACTGGTGAAGCCGAGTAACAGCAGATGGAGATCATGCATCGGCACTCTTTTCCTGCAGTTCCCGGATGTGAAATCTTGAATTTTCTGCTGAATTTGAACCAATTAATTTGTGGAAGCTAATTTGTAAAGTGAAATGGACTGAAAATTGCTAGTCGAATTTTATAGGTTGTATATTTAAACAGAATTAATATTTTGGAAGTCAAATCTGAAAGGTGAATATAAATTATTGAATTTTAAATAATGAAAATGTGTGTGAAAAATTTTGAATTGAAATATTCACAGCTTAAATATATGACCATGTTGAATTTCAGCCCATAAAAATGCAAGCCTTAAAAATACAATGCATCAAAATGCAAGCACAGTTAATGTAATGCATTTCTTTTTTTCAATTAGTGCAATTCAACAAGATTTTTATTTCAAAAACATTTGGCATTAATTTACTTCCATAGATGTGACTGCTTCAGCTACATTTCACATCATTCAGGCAGGTTCAGTTCTATTAGGCATGGACTCTATTAGTTTTAAACTACCAGCTTGATGGGAGAACTATGGGTACTGGATACTATTGCACCAAGTGGAGTTCATGGACGAGTTAGGTTGCTTATCTTAAAGAGAGACTAATTTCTCATCTGGGGCTCTGGAGGGTGGGCTTATGCCTTCCGACTCCCACCTTCAAGTGTGGTAGCTCAGTCTGAGTTCGACGCTGAGTTGACAGCCATGCTTACCTGGGCCGCTGTGAACATCGGGCTGGAGTGGAGTACTGCCCCGAGTGTTCGCAGCTAGATGATTGGTATCTGGGCTTGGAGCGCAACTCACAGCCATGCCTGGCCCCAGTGCCTTTCTTCCTGGAAGTGCATGAAGAGCTGACAAAGTCGTGGAGGCCACTTTTTACTGCCAGGTCCCGCTTCCACCCTCACTACCCTCAACAGTAGGGCAGCCAGGGGTACACAGAGGTTCCTCTGTGTATGCAGTGCATTTATGCCCACAAAATGCCGCCACTTGGCGGATTCTTCCCAGACTCCCTTCCATGGCCTGTAAGTTTACTTTGTCTCTGATGGCAAAGGCTTACAGTGCTGCTGGACAGGCTTCTTCCTCCCCGCATGTCATGGCCATCCTGCAGGTCCATCAGGCCGAGGCATTCAAAGATCTGCACAAGGGTAGCTATCAAGCCTCTGAGAATTACTCACAAGAACATGGCTAAGAACTGACTTAAGAGTAAAAAAATTCTTGGCTCAAAGCTGCGCTTAAAAGTTAGTTATCAAGCATCTCAGTAGTAATTTAAGTGAAGTGTAGGACTAAATCTTAAGTATCAGTCTTAGAGATGATTCACGACACTTTGCTGTGCCACAAATGGGATTTTGAATGATGACATAGGCGTAGACCAATCACAGAATAGATTTCCTTATTTAAGAATATTCTCAAATAAATTCACATTGAATAGTGAAATGGTGAACGAGATTACATTCAATACACATCTGACAATAAAGAATTTTCAAGAGAATACATTATGAAATGCACATTGGAAATTAAAGAAACATGTTTTCCACCATGTCTTAATTACACATTTTAAACTGGTGTACTGTTAACTGACCTGCCTATATAGCCTAGATTTTATAATATAATCAGCCACCATGGATTCCAACATAAAATTGAATTGGCAGGAGGAAGAAGCGCTACTGCTTGCTGAATTTGTTGAACAGCGGAAACATGTCATAAAAGGCAAGTTCAGCCCAACATTAACCAGCGCTGATAAGAAAAAGGCATGGGAGGACATCTCCAGACATTTAAAGGCTTCACAGATCTCATGCACTCGGCCACCATCTGACTGCGAGAAGAAATGGTACAACGTTCTCAGCAAAATCCGCACTGAAATAGCTGCCTTCAAGTCCAACATTTTGTACACAGGTATAGTTAATTTCTTTCCCATTTGCATTGCATGCCTATGCTCTTTGCCATTAACCCTACCTGATTTACTTGTAGTCTGTATTATAACTGATATTCAAACTCAGGCGGAGGTCCCCTGGGCAAACCACTGAGTGCCCTTTGTGAGGTAGTGCAGCACATACTTGGGAAGGACAATGCTGTCATCTCCAGAGTGGAGGGTATCCAGGATCCTGCAGCAATGAAGCTCGACATTCTATCACAAAGGTGCAGCCCAAATAATTTTTGTTTAACTCAAAACCATGACAACAATATTCAGCGTTTGAAATGTTTTATTTTTCAGTTATAATGAAGATGCAGGGCCAGCCTAAACACGGGCTCTCCGTATGCCACCCCTGCTTTTGATGTCAGGGTCAGGTATGCCCGGTGGTAGATGACATCCCAGCCGTGGATGACAGCCTGGCAGAAGACCCGCTCCCAGATGACCTGCAAGCACTGTGGAGAGAAAAAATAAAACTTCAAATTAAAGTATTGAGACTGCAACAGGAATACTACACTATAGCACTGAAAAAACAAAACAAAACTGACAAATAAAATGGCCTGAAAAAAAAAAAAAAACACTTGTGTGTGTATTAATACTTATGAATTATTATGTGTACCCAAAGTGGAAGTTGGCAAAGTGCTGTCTGAAGGCTGCCCCATCACATGGATTGATGTTGTTCGGGGGGCTGGCATCTCCAGCTTCTCCATCGTAGTCATCCTCTAGTAGGGGTGGGATGTTGAGCCTCTTGCAAATATTATGCTGTATTGCACAAGCCATTATGATACGGCACACTCTTTCAGGGGTGTAGAATGTGGAATCTGTGCTATGCTACGATGCGCCCTATGAAGGGATACAAAATTAAAACCTTATTTATAGTCTATATTAGGATAGAAAGTTGTATTAATAAATAGCTTAAAATGTAGGCTAGCTGTTGTAGTTGAGTTGGGCTTCTGTCAGTGGCATATGGAAAGGGGTGAGCAGCCAACGGCATAAAGGGAATCCTTTATCTCCTATAAGATGACACTCTGGTGGCACAAAGTGCCTTTCAAACAGCTGCTTCAGGCCACTTTCATTCAATATCCATGCGCCATGTGTAGACCAAGGGCATTTGGGTACCACATCCAAATTGGTGTAGTCGGCAGCAAACACAACTTGTGTTGATGCTGTGGTACCTCTTCCTGTTCACATAAATGTTCTCGTTTACGCTGGGTGCAATGATCTTTATGTGAGTGCCATCAATTGTGCCTACTACTCCTGGAAAGCCAGCTATAATTGTTTCCATGACAATTCAGCTTATTGATGGTTGTTATGGCCCTAAATCATCAGTATTGCATTGCTGCATTTTTCCTGTGGCAAGGAAGTGAAATGTCATCAAAACTTTCATTCACTTCCACTGAAAAGGCATTGCTGCGTTAGTGGTGATATGACATCCCTCAACAAGTCACTGATAAAGATGATGCCTGCTTTGACCAGACGATGCCATTTTATTAACTGCTTGTCGTCAAACATTTCAAAAACATTCTTCCTCTCCTGAAAAATTTGCGTACGTCTCTGTCTCTTCAGTGCCATCACAAGCCCCTACTGGCAACTCCTAACCACTTGAGAGACCTCTCAAGCTGTCTTAAATAACTGGGAAAGTAAGAGTGATTCTTAGCTTTAAGAAATTTGATAACTTGCTTTTATACTTAAGTTTGAAAGTAGGAGTAAATTTCATGAATTTTCAGCACTTAAGACTAAAATGGCACTTTGAGAAGCATGATAAATACGGGCCCTGAGGCGGGATTGATGCAGGAACTGTGTTTGGTGACCAGCGTCACTCTATGAGTGACAAAGGTCACGTCGTGGGCTCTCGACCAGACAGTATCCACCATGGTGGTCCAGGAGTGCCATCTCTGAATTAACCTTGCTGAGATGCAGGACTCTGACAAAGTAAGCTTTCTCGATGCCCCCATCTCACAGAGTGGCCTCTTCTGCGACACTGTCGAAGACTTTGCCCAGCAGATCTTGACAGTTATGAAGCAGATGGAGGCCATCAAACACATCTTGCCTTGGCTTGATTCCTCTGCTACCTACAGGCAGAGGCCTCGCAAAGGCTTTGACGGGCGACCCAGGGATGGCGGGAGCTGTTCTTTTGCAGGAGGCGGTAGAACCTCTCTGTATTGTTGCTGGGCCTACAGAGAGCTCCTTTTGTGCGCCTGGAATCAGTCGAGTTAAGTGCCCTTACTTTGAAGTTGGCCCTCCTGACCGTGCTCACTTCCATCACGAGGATCAGGAACCTGCAGGTGTTCTCTGTCAGCAAAATGTGCCTTGAGTTTGGTCCAGCATACTCTTATGTGATCCTGAGACCCAGCCAGTTCCTACTAGCACTTTTAGGGACCAAGCAGTGAACTTGGGAGCGTGCATCGGGATGAGGCAGACCCAGCATGGTCTGGTTACTATTGTAACCTCCATTCCCTGATGAAGGGAACGAGACATTGTGGCCCTCCTGTCACAACACTGAATTACCCACTGAACTGGCCGGGACATGTTCTTGGCTCCTCAGCACACCTAATTGAGTGGATGCATGTCATCTCCTTTTATATACGTATGTACGGGGAGTGCCACATGCAAATTCAACTTGCTAATTCTCATTGACCTTTTCTCAAAGTATCAGAGGTGTTTGGGGCTCCCAAGTGCGACCCCTAGTGTCAGTCCATTGACACAACATCTCGTTCCCTCCAGAGGTTACAATAGTAACCAAGAAGTTATGCGACAAATCTCAACTTTCGGTTCCAAAAAAGAGAACTTTCAGAGCATGCAAGTAGCCATAGCAACTTTACTATTATATATTATATAATAATGGTGGTGGTGATATAGACTAAGAATATAAATTGCCATTAAACAAAAGATGTAGAAGTATGGCGTATTATTCTCAGAATGCATATTACACAGAATGCTTTTTTGCATTCCATTGCATGCTTTTTCACCATTGTTTATCATCATCATCATATTCAACTGCGCTGAAGAGCTGAGCTGAAGTGTAACTCACATAATTACAAAAACAATGCTCCTCTGTGAGTAACTTAATTTTACGCCTAAACTGCATTAATATTATTAAAGGGCCAGATCTTCCGAACTGCAGCTTTTTTTTCCTTGCTGGATTATTACAGTATTTGCAAAAGGAATGTTTGTAAATTTAAAATCGATATTTCTTTCTAGCACACACACAAGCAGAATATAACTATCCTAAAATATTGTTTTTGTGAAGCATTGACTGTGCATCTTAACATACAGTAAAGCATCTAACATGCCTAAAAACTTTTGCACAGTACCATACAGCACGTAAGTTCTGCAATCCTGTCCAAACAATATTTCCTTGTCAGTTGCTAATTAACATACATTGAAATAACATTGAAATACTATGTTTTAACTGAAACAAATCAATATTACATACTTGGTGGCAAAATATTACTTCTCAAAAACAGTTCTTTCATACACCCAATGACCTTCATTAGTGGGTTTTGAGCTAGTCTCTAGGATTACTGTTCTCCAGTAGCTGCTTGTTCAACCAATTTCTCATGACCTGAGCATGGAAAATAAAGGTCTGAGAGGCCAGTTGAAACAACCACCCAATTATAGACTGGAAACCTGCCAAGATGATTGATGATACTTTGAACGTCCTTGATATCCTCCTATAATGCTGCCTGGGCTTTTCAGCAAACACCTTTAGTGAGCTTTGAACTCTGTACTTATCAGAGGTTAACGTTTTTTTGTACTACACTTGTTGTCTAGCGAAGATTGGCCAAGGGGTCAACAATAAGACCAACTGATTGAGTGGTTACCATATAGGGACTGTAATGTTGAAGCAAGGATGTCTTATTTTAACATAGTTCACTAAATGCCATATATGTATGACATTTAAAAAATTATTAGGTTTCAGGCATGTGGAATAATTCAATTTTCCAAAAACATGCACTTCATTCTACTTCATTCTATATATTGTAGCATGTCAATCATTTTAAATGGAATTTTAAATGTACAGAGATCAACAACTACTTCCCGAAACCACTGAACTTATAGATCTCAACCTGTGGTTAGAAATGTATGGTGCTTTCACGTCCTCGTTGGAAGTTCATGTTAATGGACCAGCTTAGGACCAGCATAGGACCAGCATGGACCAGTATTGGACCAGCATAGGACCAGCATAGGACCAGCATGGACCAGTAATTGGACCAGCATAGGACCAGCATGGACCAGATTAGGACCAGCATACGACCAGCATGGACCAGCATAGGACCAGCATAGGACCAGCATAGGACCAGCATGGACCAGCATAGGACCAGCATAGGACCAACATGGACCAGTGTTGGACCAGCATAGGACCAGCATGGACCAGCATGGACCAGCTTAGGACCAGCATAGGACCAGCATGGACCAGTATTGGAACAGTATGGACCAGCATAGGACCAGCATGGACCAATAATTGGACCAGCATGAACCAGCATAGGACCAACATGGACCAGTATTGGACCAGCATAGGACCAGCATGGACCATTTTAGGACCAGATTAGGACCAGCATGGACCAGTATTGGACCAGCATAGGACCAGCATAGGACCAGCATGGACCAGATTAGGACCAGCATAGGACCAGCATGGACCAACATTGGACCAGCATAGGACCAGCATAGGACCAGCATGGACCAGCATAGGACCAACATGGACCAGTGTTGGACCAGCATAGGACCAGCATGGACCAGCATGGACCAGCTTAGGACCAGCATAGGACCAGCATGGACCAGTATTGGAACAGTATGGACCAGCATAGGACCAGCATGGACCAATAATTGGACCAGCATGAACCAGCATAGGACCAACATGGACCAGTATTGGACCAGCATAGGACCAGCATGGACCATCTTAGGACCAGCATAGGACCAGCATGGACCAGTATTGGACCAGCATGGACCAGTTTAGGACCAGCATAGAAACAGCATGGACCAGTGTTGGACCAGCATAGGACCAGCATAGGACCAGCATGGACCAGCATAGGACCAGCATGGATCAATAATTGGACCAGCATAGGACCAGCATGGACCAGCATTGGACCAGCATAGGACCAGCATGGACCAGTATTGGACCAGCATAGGACCAGCATGGACCAGCATAGGACCAGCATGGACCAATAATTGGACCAGCATAGGACCAGCATTGGACCAGCATAGGACCAGCATGGACCAGTATTGGACCAGCATAGGACCAGCATGGACCAGCATAGGACCAGCATGGACCAATAATTGGACCAGCATAGGACCAGCATGGACCATCTTAGGACCAGCATGGACCAGTATTGGACCAGCATGGACCAGCATAGGACCAGCATGGACCAATAATTGGACCAGCATAGGACCAGCATGGACCAGCATGGACCAGCATAGGACCAGCATGGACCAGCTTAGGACCAGCATAGGACCAGCATAGGACCAGCATGGACCAGCATAGGACCAGCATGGACCAATAATTGGACCAGCATAGGACCAGCATGGACCAGCATTGGACCAGCATAGGACCAACATGGACCAGCATGGACAAGTAATTGGACCAGCATAGGACCAGCATGGACCAGCATTGGACCAGCATAGGACCAACATGGACCAGCATGGACCAGTTGGACCAGCATGGACCAGTAATTGGACCAGCATAGGACCAGCATGGACCAGCTCAAACCAGCATACCAGCTTCAAAACCTACCTTACCAACATATGCTGTTTTTTTCAGCAGGGATGTGTGCGGTCGCATTCATCTTCACTGACCGAAATGTCAAGTGAATTACAGAATGCTTCAATCTCGATCCATAATTCACAGAACACAAAACACACAGCTCTAAAAACTTCCCACAATTTGCAGAAGTTTCTCTCTCGTTGTGCCCTCTCAGTGCAAGTCCTTGTTTTCCTATATAGAACAATATGTCACTATTCCCTATTGCTCTGCACTGTGAGATTCACTTAACTGTGCAGCGATGGTTTGCTCAAAGCAGTGCCACTGCTCAGTACACTGACGATGTGCTGCTCCATCTGAGTGTTTCTGTAACTTCGCTAATATATTCTTCCAGTCACATACTCCATTTGCTTTAGAAGCAGGATCTCTGTATGCACCACTAGAAATGCACTAAAACAATCTGCACGGGAAGCAGAAAATCACATCTGCCTCTTTGCTGTATTCAATGAATGTATATGCCTTGTAGTAATCTGACGAAAATGACCGGTTCTGCTTACCGAACAATGTTTTGGGGTATTCGGGCAAGTAGGGTTGTGATGGTCCAGTTTCCTTTGTGCCCAAATCCACAGGTGTGCTTCTTTTATTGGTAACACTAACACCCTCGAACCGATCATCCTGGTCATGAGGCCCGCTGCTGCCAGCCGTTGTTTTTTTCAGGTATTTGCACACTTGAATTGGATTTGGATTTGAATTGGAAACTTTTTTGGGGAAAAAAAAATCCTGCATAAATGAATTTTCTCTGCGCATGCGCATGGCATGCAATTTACATTTGACATAAGTATTCACAGCCTTTGCTCAATATTTGTTGAAGCACCTTTGGCACCAATTACAGCCTCAAGTCTTTTAGAGTATGATGCTACAAGCTGGGCACACCTATTTTTTTTCAATTCTCAAGCTCCATCAGGTTGGATGGGGAACGTTGGAGCACATGTTCAGATCTTTCCAGAGATGTTCAATCAGGTTCAAGTCTGGGCTCTGGCTGGGCCACTCAAGGACATTCACAGAGTTGTCCTGTAGCCACTCCTTTGTTGTCTTTGCCGCTCTGGAGCAGGTTTTCATCAAGGATGTCTCTGTACATTGCTGCACTCATCTTTCCCTCGATCCTGACCAGTGTCCCAGTTCCTGCTGCTGAAAGACATCCCCACAGCATGATGCTGCCACCACCATGCTTCACTGTAGGGATGGGATTGGCCAGGTGATGAGCGGTGCTTGGTTTACTCCAGACATAACGCTTGCTATTCAGGGCAAAAATTCAATCTTTGTTTCATCAGACCAGAGAATTTTGTTTCTCATGGTCTGAGAGTCCTCCAGACGGGCTGTCATGTGCCTTTTACTGAGGAGTGGCTTCCGTCTGGCCACTCTACCATACAGGCCTGATTGGTGGAGTGCTGCAAAGATGGTTGTTCTTCTGGAAGGTTCTCCTCTCTCCACAGAGAAATGCTGGAGCTCTGTCAGAGTTACCATCGGGTTCTTAGTCACCTCCCTGACTAAGGCCCTTCTTCCCCGATTAGTTGGTTTGGCCGGGCGGCCCATTCTAGGAAGAGTCCTGGTGGTTCCAAACTTCTTCTGTTTATGGATGATGGAGGCCACTGTGTTCATTGGGACCTTCAATGCTGCAGAATTTTTTTCTGTACCCTTCCCCAGATCTGTGCCTCCATACAGTCCTGTCTCTGAGGTTTACAGTTTCTTTGGACTTCAAGGCTTTGTTTGTGCTCTAACATGCACTGTTAACTGTGGGACCTTATATAGACAGGTGTGTGCCTTTCCAAATCATGTCCAATAGACTGAATTTATCACAGGTGGACTCCAGTCAAGTTGTAGAAACATCTCAGGGATGATCAGTGGAAACAGGATGCACCTGAGCTCAATTTTGAGTGTCATAGCAAAGGCTGTGAATACTTATGTACATGTGATTTTTTTTTTTCTTTTTTTTTTTTTTATAAATTTGCAAAGATTTCAAACAAACTTCTTTCACATTGTCATTATGGGGTGTTGTATGGGGTCCAAAGGCCAATACAGCCATTTCCTTTGTGATCAAAATATCTTAAAATGTAATAAATGTATATATTTTTTTATTCTTGCATGATTTTATAACATCATATATCAACATAGTGCAAAACGGTATTAAAATAATGTGTAGAAGTCGTTGATTTGTTATGAGAAAGATTGTCCGGAGAAATGAATTTCATTGATGTCATTCGGAGTAACCAATAAAAAGGGACCATTTTTGGATCAAGTCATGTGGTCAGTATCATGTGGCAGGATGTGACATCATTCAGACACCTTCAAAGGACCACATGGTCATGAAGCAAAGTAACTAGCTCTCTTTTAACTATTTGATAAATTCATGTTTTCACTTGATCATACGCATGTCCCGAAACATCAGGTCATTCGGTGCAACCGCTATAAAACATGGAAAATGTTGTAATGTTTTAAAAACTTGTACTAAATATAAAATGTTTGATTGTCCTTTTGCTAGCTAGCTAGATATCAGCCTGTTAGCATTGTTTGAAAATATCGTCATTCGGTAAAACCGAAATTTTGGTTAAACTGAATTACTTCTTTGGTGACAAATTTTGTAAAAAAATGACAAAAGCAGTGTTAATTGATTATGAAAACCACATAATCTCATTATTAACACTCAATAAAACTTCAAAATTAATTATATCTCTGTTATGTTTTTTACACATTTAAAAACCTTATTCATCAGTGACCCAAATACATTATATTACCAGTCACTTTTGTTTTACCTCATTCAAACACGTGTGATGATTTCCAATAAGATCTTGTGGCAATTTGTAACAACTTTGCGTTTTGGAAAATTGGTGGCTAATTTGTACGATTCACATTACATGCAAAATCGGCACCTTCTAAAATAGTTACAAAATGCCATGAGATTGGGCTGGACATTTCTAAAGATTGCAGAGTCTTTCTCAAAGTCAGCGATGTTCCCTTGTTGAGGAAGTAATCCTTTACCAGCCCTGAAACTGGTTCAAATACATGAATACCTAAACGGATAGAAACCTTGTTTATTGACACCAAACTTCACTAAGAGGAGCCTATTTCTGAACATACGCAATGTGTTTGAGTCGGAAAGTGGGAGTAGTTTTGGGATTGAGTAGAGATCAGGTCTGGTCTCACTCAGCGTGAAGTGTTTTCCATTACAGTGAACATCAATGAGGTTGTGTGCACGGGTCTCTCTGCTCCCACACGAAATCATAGCCGTTAGATCAATGACCACACAAGGGAGAGGCTGACAGGATGTTTTTCTATTCTTTCTTTATATAAAAGCAATTGTTCTGCCCGTTCCCGCTCCTCTCTCTCTACCTCCTCAGAGTAAGCGTGGACACCCTCTGCTGTGCTCCTCCGTGTCCTGCCTTTGTCCTGAAACAACTCCCTCGACACGCTGCCGGGAGACTGATAGACACTGGGCCCACTGCTGAGGGACATGGAGCAGAGAAAATAGCCTTCCTCCCATAAAATTAAGCTCCTCTGGCAATGAAGCCAGAGAGTGAATGTTAGAGGGAGATTGCTGTGGAAAAGAAGCATCACCTGTGTGATCGAGATTCAGCTTGTAGCCTATATAGAGCATCAAGCTCTCTCACTGAGGGAGTACACAACATACACACAGATTAGATGAATTCATTCACAACACCTAACCTAACCAAGATCATTTAGAAATCACAGACAGTAGAAGAGATGTTCTGATCATTACTGTGCACAGAATTTTCCAAACTCAGTGGAGTATGAAGTTTTAATCTGAGAAAGCAGAGGTAAATTAAAATATTTCACCACAGGGTGTCAGTACAATTATGATAAATGACCCTTACTTGATAAAAAAGTCTAAACTATCAATCAGACGACAGAAGGGATGGAGTAGATTGTGTGTGACAGGTTTATCAGCAAAGTTGTGATCATGTTGATCATTTAGAAGCCTTAGACATTTGCATATCAAATATACAGGTGATCATTTTTATATAAATTGAAAAATAAAATCAATAAATCCAGCACAAATCCGAAAATTTCCACACATAAATGAAGGAATCACACGTGCACACACACACACACACACACACACACACACACACACTGTTCACTCTTCACACCTGTTCATATTTGCTTATTGCTGACCCCCCCTCAAAAAAAAAAAAAAAAAAAAATCTAACTTTTGCCAAAAGTAGATACAGATGTATTTTTTAATGTTTAAATTATTTTTTCCCACAAAATATATATCACAAAAGCTGTTATAGGAGCAGTTGGCCACATCCAGAAAATTGAATGGATCTCTATGGGCCTTTTTCTCTAACCAGCAGAATTCTGCATCTAACACCTAGATCAGTATCCAGAAACAACTCGTATTTGATTTTGATCATCATTAAAGTGTTTTTTCTTTTCTTTTCTTTTTTTTTCATAAAAATGAAAAATGTAATTTTGCAGTTAATAGGTAAAAAAGTTCCATATAGCCACAAAAATACAGCATGAACGTATAGTTAAAGGGTTAGTTCACCCAAAAATGAAAATCATGTCATTAATGACTCTCCCTCATGTCGTTCCAAACCCGTAAGACCTCCGTTCATTTTCAGAACACAGTTTAAGATATTTTAGATTTAGTCCGAGAGCTTTCTGTTCCTCCATTGAAAATGTATGTACGGTATACTGTCCATGTCCAGAAAGGTAATAAAAACATCATCAAAGTAGTCCATGTGACATCAGTGGGTCAGTTAGAAGTTTTTGAAGCATCAAAAATACATTTCAGTCCAAAAAGAACAAAAACTACGACTTTATTCAGCATTGTTTTCTCTTCCGGAATCATTTCCATTGAATTGATTCCATTGAATTGATTCCATTGAACTGATTCCATTGAACTGATTCCATTGAATTGATTCCATAGAATCCTTTCATCTGTCGGCGTTGGTAATGCACTTTTACGTTGCCGTGGTTATTTTTGCCGATTAGGACATCCGCGACATGCACACTTACGCACCGTTTTAAAAAATATAGCAATACCAAAATACAAACAATGTAGAATAGCTTGAACACAGCGTGCGTCTCCCTCAGGCTGTAAACGAAGCTCGGGCGCACCGGATAACACGTCAGCAGCATCACTGCGGAGTCGTGAACCACACTCCGGAGCAGAAGGGGGCGGTAATGCACCAATAAGCTGGATGCCAACCGCCGTAAAACAGGAAAGAAGAAGAAGAAGAAGCGGAGTCGTGAACGCGGATTGACAACAGACCCGGAAGAGAAGACAATGCTGAATAAAGTCGTAGTTTTTGTTATTTTTGGACCAAAATGTATTTTCGATGCTTCAAAATGTCGCGGATATCCTAATCGCCAAAAACAACCACGGCGACGTAAAAATGCATTACCAACGGCGACAGATGAAAGGATTCAATTGAATCAGTTCAATGGAATCAGTTAAATGGAAAGGATTCCGTAAGAGAAGACAATGCTGAATAAAGTCGTAGTTTTTGTTATTTTTGGACCAAAATGTATTTTCGATGCTTCAACAAATTCTAACTAACCCACTGATGTCACATGGACTACTTTGATGATGTTTTTATTACCTTTCTGGACATGGACAGTATACCGTACATACATTTTCAATGGAGGGACAGAAAGCTCTCGGACTAAATCTAAAATATCTTAAACTGTGTTCTGAAGGTGAACGGAGGTCTTACGGGTTTGGAACGACATGAGGGTGAGTCATTAATGACATGATTTTCATTTTTGGGTGAACTAACCCTTTAAGAAGTAAATTTAAAAAATGACAAATCATTTGTATTACTAAAATGTATATTTTTTATACAATTTCTCTGTAAAAGTTTGGGGTCAAAATTACCCCAAAGACCCTGAGTGTTAACTGTATATGAGGATCATTAGAGGGTTAATATTGGGTAGAAACAGGGCTTCTCTCTCGCTCACTCAAATTCAGGGATATTGTGAATAATTTTCAGATGTCAGGGAGCCACTATCAATATGTAGGAGACTCCAGGAACTTCCGGTAGAGGTGGGATGTCTGCAGTTGAAAAAGAAAATGAATGCGTATCATTATATTGGATCCGTGCAGTCGATCTTAAAGTGACAGCAGCCTAATATACCCGCTGCTGTCTGTGTCATTAATGTTTATCAAACAACAAATGACAAAGAGAAAATCACTTTTGTAGCTTTAACAAAGATTAATTATATTTAATTTATACAGTGAAGACTATGCAGTGTTTTTGTTTTGTTTTTTACATTTCATTAGGCTATTCAATTTCTGTAGACATAAAGCTTTTCATTTGTATCTTTGTTCTGTTGTATTTTCCTAATGCTTGTAATTTGATTATTATTTTCTAAGCAGATTTACTCCCCCTCAAAATCACCTTAATCATTCTAGAATGATTAATTCATTCCAAATAGAGCTAAGTGTCATATTGCAATATATCGCAGAAAAACTACTGGTCATCCAATATTTTATATCTTTAATCTTTTATATTTCTTCTGGTCGTGAAATATATAACTGAGTATCATCGTCATTACAGTGGAAACTAATTCCATGTTTTTTATAATATTATCAAGTGCCAGCACACTATATATATTGAAAATAACAGAGGGCCTAACATAGATCCTTGCGGCACTCTGTAATTTACTGACGTTATCTTAGATTTTTCCCCATTTAAATATACAAAATGGTGACGGTCTGATAGATGTGACCTGTTCCTTCTGTCGTCTGAATTTCCACTCCCCTACAAAATCACCTTAATCATTCTAGAATGATTAATTAATTTCATATCGCAATATATATTGCAGCAAAACAAAATATCGCAATGTCCGTTTTTTTCCCCCAAAATTATGCAGCCCTTTTTCAATATATTGTGATATAACAGTATTACAACTAATCATATTACACTGTATTATTATACAGTATTGTGGAATTCCCAGCCATGCCATTACCTAAAGAGGTGCAAAGCTTTTTTTCTTTCTTTTTTTTTTTTTTTTTTTTTTGTTACAATAGAAAAACAAAGGAAAATGATCTGTCTTCTAACCTATGACCTTCTGTTAACTTGCATGTCTTAAACTACACAGCAATGCAACATCCCCTGCAGGTAAATCCTTAGGTAAAGAAAACTCAATCTTGGCTACTTTCAAAACAAACTGTAATTAGTCTGAACTTCCTGCAGTCTTTGAAATGACAAGGATAATCAATGGCTGTGTGGAATCAGCCTCAATGACTTATAGATTAGTGACCAGTTTAAACATTGGTTTTAATTAGCAGTAGTCGGGGAGCCTGGGGCCCGGGGACAAACGAGCATCATGATTGCAGTCACAGCTTGCCAGGAGAACTACCGACAAAGTCACCTTAAAGAAAAGCCATCCTGATTAGACAGTTATTCTTCACAATAACAACCATTAAAGCCCTCTGTCATTTAGACACAATTTAAAAATCTTTATACTAAAGAACATTGCCAATAAGCTGTGCAACTTTCATTATTTAGTCATTTTTTGTGAATTAATCTAATTTTAAAAATGTATGTAATTTAAATATACATAGTGTTTATTTTCACTAAGTGCAACTATTCAACTCAAATCACATTTATTTGTATAGCACGTTTCACAATACTCACAGGAGTTATTTCTTCACAGGTGGTGGGTTATCTGAAGTCTTTGTAATCCAAACTGGATCTGATGTACTCTCTAGTCACCTCAGGACGGGCATCCCAAGATAAAACAGAAAAGCAAATGGAAAATAATTAGCATAGCTGCTGTTCATAACATTTCAAGCAAAGATATGCATTTGATCTGATATAACTAGAGTTTGTTTACAAGGTTATGAGATGCATTATGTGAATGCTTGGCTAAAGAGATGCCTCTTTAATCTAGATTTAAACTGGGTGAGCGAGTCTGAGCCCCGAACATTATCAGGAAGGCTATTCCAGAGTTTAGGAGCCAAATATGAAGACAATCTCCCTCCTTTAGTAGGACCAGAGTTTTGTGATCCAGAGTTTTGTGATCTTAAATAGCATGATGGATTGTAGGGTGATCTAATATCAGTTAAATACACGGGAGCTAAACCATTTAGAGCCTTATAGGTCAATACTTTATAATTGATACGGAACATAATAGGTAACCTGTGTAGAGACGATAAAATTGGTGTTATATGGTCATATTTTCTTGACCTGGTAAGAACTCTAGCAGCTGCATTTTGGACTAATTGTAGCTTGTTCACTGAGGATGCAGGACGAACAGCTAATAATGCATTACAGTAATCTAGTCTCGAGGATGAATGCATGAATGAACTTTTCTGCATCAGAAACAGATAACATATTCTGTAGACTAGCGATGTTTCTGGGGGTGGAAGAAGGCTGTTTTTGTAACATATAAAATATGATTTTCGAAAGGCAAGTTGCAGTCTAATATAACACCCAGGTCTTTAACTGTCGAGTATGGAGTAACAGTACATCCTTCTAAATGCAAATTGCAGTCTAAGAGATTTTGTGTACAAGTGTTTGGTCCAATAAGTAATACCTCAGTCTTATCTGAATTTAATAGAAGAAAACTACTGGAAAAAAATACTAATTTAGTGATTTCATCTGGTCGTGATAAAATGTAACTGAGTATCTGTCACGTAATGCACAGAGACAAACAGGTAAGATCCAAATGCAGCTTTAATGGGTTAATCCAAAACAGGCAAGGGTCAAAATCCACAGAGCAGTCCAAACAGAAAACAAAGAAACAAACAGAGGCCGGTGACATAAAGTGAAACCACGATAACAAAAACAGAAACACACTCAGTATAAATAGACAGACACTAATGAACATAACATAACACAAGACAGCTGGGTGCAATGAAGAGGTAATGAGTCCGGGAAGTGAGTTCTGGGAAATGAAGTCCAAGTGAAGAAAACAAGAGTCTGGGTTGGAGTGCCCTCTAGTGGCTGATTAGGGCACTCCCACTAGTGATCATGACAGTATCATCAGCATAAAAGTGGAAACTAATTCCATATTTTCTTTTAATATTACCAAGTGGCAGCCTATATATTTAAAATAACAGAGGGTCTAACACAGAGCCTTGTGGCACTCCGTAGGATAGGTACGATCTAAAGGTTCGAAGGTACAATTTTTAGCAGGAAGAGCACAATTGAGCAGGAGCACAATATATTTGTTAATCTAGCCACTGTCCTAAACAAGAACCTTGGATTGTTTTGGTTATTTTCCATGAGGAGATGCTCGGCCCTGGCTGCTTTTAGAGACGTTTTATAGCAGGAAGTGCTGTCTTTCCACATGATACTAAAGATCTCTAAATGAATTTGTTTCCATTTACACTCTAGATTATGAGTTTCTCTATTGAAAGCGTGAGTAATACTGTTGTACCATGTTGTACAAGGTGCAGTACTTTTCTTTCTAACCTTTTTTTAATCTGATGGGTGCAACAGCTTCTAATGTACTAGAGAAAATGGTGACAACTAACCTATGCCACTCTCACACCAGACACACGTCAAAGCAGCTGGAGAAACTTTTCTCTGTTAACGGATATGACGAGACACACACAGACGAGTGACATATGTATGCAATTTCCCATGAAAACCATCCCAATAGTTCTAAAATATAAATAGGCCTACCATAGTGAATCAGGGTAAGACAAAAACACGTTTTGGAAAAGGACAGATGATGCATTGACTAATTATTTCAATTTTGTTAAATTAGATGCAAAAAAAGTTACATAGTGTATCTTTAAATAGTATTTTGCTTTGTATGTTACAACTTTGGGGGTGGGGGTGGGGGGTGATATAGCAAAAATTTCACTTTTTTTTCAGGCAGGATCACAATCCATGATCGTATCACGATTCTTTCTAATGTTGGTTTTTAAGACTATTTTGCAAGTCACTAAGCAGTACAGCCAAACTAATTTCCCTGTTTTAAAAACTTAGCTTTACAAGGTAACAAAAGAAAAAAAGAATGACAGACCATTTAGGCCAAATTACAGGTAGGAAATATGACCAAAATGTTATTTTACTCCATTTTATTTAATTATTTTATCTTTATTATTAAAGAGGACCTATAATGCACCTTTTACAAAATGTTGCTGGTGTCTCCAGAATGTGTCTGTGAAGTTTCATCTCAAAATACCCCACAGGTCATTTATTATAGCTTGTCCTATTTGGGTGTGAGCAAAAACACGCTGTTTTTGTGTGTGTCCCTTTAAATGCAAATGAGCTGCTGCTCCCGCCCCCTCCGGCATGACAACAACACTCTACTACAACAACTCTTCCTCTTCTCTGAAGCAGCCCAACATGGCCCCGCCCCCTTTGTTGCGTGTTCTCGGGGGCGGGGTTTATGTACATTTTAGGGTTTGTGATGTCACCAACTCGGGAAGAAGTTCATTGTAGTCTTTAAAAAGCGATTTCTTTAAAAGAAAATATCTCCCTTTGGATTGAACTTTTTAAAAGTTAAAAAAGTCAAATAATTATCAAGGACCTCTTTAAAAATATGAACAAAGATGCAAAGTACAATATAATATAACGTACAAATGCTTCAAATTTTTCAGCTAAAGTTATTCAACAGTAGCATTCAAGTAAGAAATTGAATTAATCCAATATATTCAATATATTGCTTACATTCACTTAAGATATAAACAACATGTTTATGTAAATCTTGTGTGCATTTGACAGTTTAAGTGCAATAATTCATGAAAGAAAATTTGACAGGCTTTTAGTATGAACATGCTTCGGATGAACACGCTCAGAAATCTTACATCAGAAGTTTTATCAAAAGCCCATTTTATCAGACGTGAATTACACCTTTAATCTCTATTAGTCATCTTTTCTGTGAAGGATTTAAAAAAATCAATCCAAACTCACTGAAAATGTCCCCTGAATAAGCCTTAAACAAAATTCCTATAGCTGAAAAGACTTTGATTTGTATCATAAACGGCAAATGTTTTATTTCTCAGTCACATTTTCAGTAAGTAGCTATATCCACATAGTGGTCTTCCAGCCACACAACAAATGCTGTGTCTTCATATTCAATTCTCTGACACATCAAATGAAGGCGAGTGTGAATGGAGTGTATATCAATGAAAATAGCACAGGAGGAGCAGAAAGGCTGGCTCCTCATTTATTTAGTATGCTAGGTAGCACTGCTCCGCACACTGACAAGTGCACGACGGCTCATTTGTCTCTCTGTCCATTCTTTCCCTCCCTGTTTCACCACTGCGGGGAATTCAGCATGACTCCACACGTCTCACCTTTTTACTCGTTCCATGCCGGGATACACAATTACATTTCCCTGAAATATTTGTTTTATTAATGTTGCCCAACGGAGTAATTAATCTCCTCACAAAGGTACCATCTGGATGACCCAAAAATGCAATTAAACTTCCTGTTTTATGATTAAGATAAATATGGAGGAGAGGTAGGAAATGTCAAATGTGTGAAAGGAGGGCTGATATCACACATGGAGGATTGCTTTTTTCTCTCTTCATGTTCTTCACAACTTGTCGAGGTGAGGGTGACTTACTGAGCCGACGTAAAAGAGATAGTCCGTAATGAAAACGAATGTCCTCTCATGGAAGCCGATGCATTTCCATTATTAGATCGATTGGTTGGGGCCAGTGATGCCAACTGGCAAGAAGATGTTTGTGTTGCCCTGGCATTGAAAAAGTCATACGCAGCCTTTGTTGAATTCCTGTCCTGTGAATCTTGTGGCTAGGTATTTTTTGCTACAGGTTTTTGAATTAGAACATGCTATAAAACTTTAAAATTTCTGTAGAGATGCGGCTGGTTTCCTACAATATCAAGATCTCGACAATGTCTCAAACTGTGCTTAGATTTGTCAAGGGACCAACATCTGCCATTAAAAATCAGATCTCAGTACATCAACACTAACATACCTGCAAATCTACAAATGATACATGAAACAACTGGACCATGTGACTCTCACACTATATAATGCCCCAGAGTGTTTATTTTTGTCATGCATTAGGTTTATTTACATGTCAGGACTCTTATTTCTTTGTTTATTTCTTTGCAATGCCTGTGTTTCTTGTATTTATGTTCATCACCATAGTGATTAATTAGTTCAACACCTACTTCATTATTTCCATGTTTGTGTATTTATACCCCTCTCAGTTCAACACTCTTTGTTAGTTATTGTCTTGACTTGTGTTACGCTGTTATGTTACCTTACCTGTTGGAAGTATTCCTATTTTGCATCATTATAAACGGCAATAGATAATATAGGAACATTTCACTTTTCAGCAGTGTTTCATCCAGTAATTTTGCTTTCGAATCTAATAATTTCTCAACTGCCCACTTTTTTATTCAGCTGTTACACTGGTCAACATTTTTTTTTAGAAGTTGCCTGCTTCAGAGATAAAATGTGCTATTTATTATATATTTTACATATTGATACGTAAGTGTATCGTACAACAGAATAATACACAAATACACAGGCAATAACTGTTTCTTCAACTATGGGCACTTATAAATTCATATTTAAAATCTATTTTTCAAATTCTACATTATGGGCAGTCATGTGACTTGCTCTTGAGCACAGGTACAGGTGCTGGTCATATAATTAGAATATCATCAAAAAGTTCATTTTTTTATTGTAAATTATTTTTAAAAAGGAAACTTTCATATATTCTAGATTCCCTACATGTAAAGTAAAACATTTCAAAAGTTTTTTTTTTTTTTTTTAATTATTAGAGCTTACAGCTCATGAAAGTCCAAAAGATCAATCAAAAAATGGATTTGCAAAACAGAAAAGTTCAAGTTCTTTAAAGTATGTTCATTTGTGCACTCAATACTTGGTCGGCAGCACATATTACAGCAAATGACTTGCTCCTAGCACAAATTACAGCATCAGTGAAGTATGGAAGTGATCAGCCTGTGGCACTGCTGAGGCACTATTGAGTCTTCAGATCATCTGTATATTGTTGGATCGACTGTTTCTCATCTTTCTCTTGAAAATATCCCATAGATTCAGGGGTCAGGCATGTTGGCTGGCCAATAAAACACAGTAATATCATGGTCAGCAAACCACTTGGAAGTGGTTTTTGCACTGTGGGCAGGTGCTAAAGTCCTGCTGGAAAAGGAAATCAGCATCTCCATAAAGCTTGTCAGCAGATGGAAGCATAAAGTGCTCTAAAATCTCCTGGAAGATGGCTGCATTGACTTTGCACTTGATAAAACACAATGGATCAACACCAGCAGATGTCACGGCCCCCCAAATCATTACTGACTTCAGAAACTTCCCACTAGACTTCACGCAGCTTGGATTCTGTGCCTCTCCAGTCTTACTTCAGACTCTGGGACCATGATTTCAACATGAAATGCAAAATTTACTTTTTTCTGAAAAGAGGACTTTCGACCACTGTTCACTGTCCAGTTCTTTTTCTCCTTAGCCCAGGCAAGATGCTTATGATGTTGTTTCTGTTTCAGAAGTGGCTTGGTAGTCCTTTTCCTGAATATGTCTGAGTGTGGTGGCTCTTGATGCGCTGACTCCGGCTTCATTCTACTCATTGTGAAGCTCTCCCAAGTGTCTGAATCGGCTTTACTTGACAGTATTCTCAAGCTTGTGGTCATCCCTGTTGCTTGTGCAGCTTTGCCTACCCAATTTCTTCCTTCTAGTCAACTTTGCATTTAATATGCTTTGATATTTCACTCTGTAAACAGCCACCACATTCAGTAATGACCTTCTGTGACTTACTCTCTTTGTGGAGGGTGTCAATGATTGTCTCCTGGACCATTGCCAAGTCAGCAGTCTTCCCCATTAGTGTGGTTTCAAAGAACAAGAGATACCCAGAATTTATACTGTAGGGATGGTCATTTAATGAAACTCAAATGTAAATATTCTAATATTTTGAGATACTGGATTTTGGACTTTCATGAGCTGTACATTATAATCAACAAATTTAAATAAATAAATAAATAAATACACTTTTGAAATGTTTTACTTTACATGTAGGGAATATATAATATATATAATATAAATGAAAGTTTTTTGTTTTTTTTTTAAATAATTTACAATAAAAAAAATGAACTTTTTCACGATATTCTAATTATATGACCAGCACCTGTATAATACACACAGCCCTTGGTCCCATCCTAAATATGCATCAGTAGAGAGTAGGGATGGATAATTTGTCAGCAGCCGTATAGATATCAGACTATAAATGTTCATTGTTATTGGTCTGATAAGAAAATCAGGTTGATAAATATAAAGTCACTAAATTATGTTTCCACCACTGAATAAAAAACAAAAAAGTTAACTGCGGCTTTTTATCTAACAATTCTGAATATTTTTTTCTCAGAATTGCATGATATAAACTCACTCACAAGTCAGAATTGTGAGAAAAAAAAGTTTTCTCTGAATCTGAGAAAAGTTGAGTCAAACAATATCGTTTACAATATCATATTAATGCTGGATGGCTTGTGCTGATAAATGGCATGCAATTAATTTTAAAACGTATTGTATGATGGAGAAAATGCTGTATTACTGTTACTAAAAATAAAGCTGCATCTGATTATGCTATGTTAGCTACTTCACAAAATAGTGTTTTTCTCTGAGGCATGGTAAAGCATGGTACTCGCAAAAAATCAAGAAAATTAGATTTAAACAATAAGACTAAACGTGTTGAGCTATATAACAATAATTAGTTTTCTGTCTATAAATATATCAAAACAGTTGTTCAATTGTCTATTAAAACGTATGATATATTAAAGAGTCTTTGGTGTTTCCATGGTTTCTACAAAATAAAAGCGGAAACCGAGGGTAACGCGGGTATGACGCCATTGACAGGCGACTCCTCACACGTCCCGGAGCCTTGATTAAAATTGCAATTTTCTCATGATTTACAAATAGTTGGAAACATTTGGGATATTGTAAGTACTCAAGTGAACAAAATATATAACACTGGCCTAGTGGTTTTTGGATATTTTACTGCAAAAATATTACATATTGCACCTTTAAATCTAACAAATTCAATGGCCAGTGGAGAAAGATTCTTCTAGAAGCTCAAAACTGCTCTCAAACCCAAGTCTGTCAATCAGGGCCCTGATTTCCAGCTGGATTGGACATGTTGGATTTGGCGCTGTCCTCTCTCAAAAATACACAGGAGAGCAATAAGTGGTAATGGTCAAAATAATCGTGAAATGGCCAATCTCACAATTGCTGGGTTGCTCAATCACCTTGATTACTGATATGGGCCGCTTTTCTGATGTCACGTGTGTGGAGAACACATCTCTATCCTCCTTTTTCCTGAACAACCAATGATCACCACCATGACAGATTCAGTGACACTTTACGAGTGCACTAATATGCATTAAAGGATTAGTTAAAATTTTCTGATAATTTACTCACCCTCATGTCATCCAAGATGTTCATAAAGAAATGAAGCTTTTTGAGGAAAACATTCCAGGATTTTTCTCCATATAGTGGACTTCACTGAATTTGATTTAATTTGAATTCTGAAGTGAACTAATCCTTTAAGTCATCAGGATAAACTCGTCTAGTTACTCTGAAGTTATATTTGCATTTATGATTATTATGCTTTATTTAAAGCTGCTGCAATTAATATCCCAGGGTGTAGCAATGCATTAATCTGCTGACAAATTCAATATCAATCAAATGGTGAATTTAATCATAAATTGTAATAATGGCCGCTTTCGCACATTAACCATGTTAAATGACTGAAAAAATGGTTGGATTGATTTTTCTGGTAAATACACCCTAACTGCTGTTCACACAAACATCAGCTTTCTGACCATCAATCATCAGAAAGGCAGGGTCTTCAGACGTCCTTTCAAAAGTGCTGCACTCATACGTGAGAGGAAAACAGCAATGGTGCAGCAGAATGTAGGTTTGGTGTCAGCGAGACACCGGTGAAGGACTGGCATAAAGGGAAACAAGTCTTCATGAAAAGAAAGAGACTAAGCGAGTCAGCCGTACTCAGAAATGGCCAGCGCTGGAGAAGCAGCTTCACAGATGGTCCATGAGCAGCATGTTGAAGGCACAGATTTGCCGTTTATGCAGCTGAGCCTCTGTGCACAATCACATGTTGGCAAATGTTTAGTGATTTTATATGAAATACGTTCTAATGTGTGCAGTTATTTTCCAGTAAACGCACAGCTATGAAGTATTTCCGGGTCTGTCGACCGCATTACCATATCTCTTCGCCAAATTATTTCAGTTATTTGAAAGGTTCTTATAACCTACAACAGCAAATGAACCGAAACCATTGACATTGATCAAGAAAACAGGTATGACTTATAATAGGATAAACAATAATTACACTTTATTATGTTTATACGTTCCATTTTTCCCCCCATTAAAATGCAACTTATTCCCAAATGCATCTTACATTCAGGTGCATCAATACAGCAGACAGATGTCAGCGCGGACAGGTTGTGTGACATACCCCCATCTTCAAAAATCAAGAACAAGGTCGCTACCCACAATACACTGATTATAGGTAGGCTGATTATAGACTACATCGTTCAGCTGTGACTAACGAAAAAGAGACTGTATCATACTCTAATAGACTGGCAGACTTGGTCTTGAAGACAGGTTTGTGTCTCCTTTTCATGATTGATTATTTTCCCCAAAGTGAATTTTTATTGTTCTGTATGGCTGTGATTGTGTTTGTTGCTTTTACTGCCTCTAAGACAAGATGAACACACAAGTCAGTGTTTTAACGTATGAGAAACCACCCAGTTCTGTTGGTATAAAATTATATACAGTATAATATTTTTGATTTGAATAAAACCATTCATTTAGATGTTACCATTTTTTTATACCTGTTTTTTAACCTGTTAACCGGCGTCATGCCAGCATCCTGCAGCATTCTTTGTTTACATTAAAGTTGCTGTTAGTTTTAATGTAAAAGAAGTAATTAACTTGATCAACTATACATCACTAAAAATGTCTGAGACTCAAGCTTCAATTTTTGACCTCTGTTTTACTCTAAAAATCTCATGGTGACAGTAATTTCTTAATTTGTGTCAGAAGTTATGAAAATGAAAAACTGATACCTTTAATATGAAATATGAGCTTCAGCCACATCTATTGAGAAAAAACAAACTCCTTCATGTTCGTCATGGAAGCGCATGACTAAACAATGTTGTTCAGAGCTTTTAGTTCAAGAGTGTGCACATTTGGACAAATATTGATGGATTCTCTTGTTTACTTTAAACTTCTCTAGAGAAGAGTAATATTTATTCTATTTTTATTCAAAACGAGGCGATGTGAGCATTATGGAGAGATAAACACTCTCGTTTAATGTCTGTTTCATTCATACTGAAAGCCGGAGGATGCCCTCTTAGGGTGAGCTGCACCAATTAGGGATTAAATTAAGCAAAGATTAGAGCTAATCAAGGATTTGTTGATCTGTGTTTTATTTTTGTTAAATCATATCAATAAATGTTGCACAACTTAATTTTAAATGCAGATGAACAAATCAGGGATTTCTTTTCTTTTTTTATTTAAAAAAAAAAAAAAAATCAAATATAAAAATACAATAAGTGTGTTGCAACATACCAAAGGAAAAACAATATCTATAAAGTGTAATAAACAATAATTACAATATGTCCAAAAAGGAGCGGGATGAATCATTATATATTATATTATATATTCATAGCAAGATGACAAATTTACAGTCATTTTTAACCAAACAACCCATCACCCTATAATCACACATCTCAATGCGATCATTATTATACCCCACACTCACAATCACCACTGCTCATCCTCATATCCTTTTAATAAAGTGTTTTATACAACTTGTTTAATGTTTGTACAATCTTTTAACACCTGCTCCAAACCGTTCCACAATATGGTTATGATAATGTGTGGTTTCCAGCAGATTTTGTGGTCTAAAATCACACCAAAACATTATTTTCATATACTCTTACTATATACTTATGTTGTCAATTTTCAGTTCTACTCAACGGTTTGTTTTATGTTTTCAAAATAACAATATTTGTTTTGCTTACATTTAATGACAATATGTTTACATTAAACTACAGTTTAAATGTATAAATTTCTGTTGTAATTGCCTCTAAAAGCTGCTTAAATTGTCCCCGGAACAGAAAATATTTGTGTCATCAGCAAACAAAATAAATCTTAGTGTATTTGACACTCTGCAAATGTCATTTATGTAGATTATGAAAAGTTTTGGACCCAGGACCGAACCTTGCAGTACACCAAAAGTTATGTTCATGTATGTAGATTTATGTTCACCAGAGGTGTAAAGTATTTGAGTAAATGTAATTCGTTACTGTACTTAAGTATCTTTTTTGCTACTTTGTAGTTGTACTGAGTATCAAAGATATTGGCAACTTTCACTCTCTACTTGACTACATTTTTGAACAAGTAAATGTACTTTTTACTCCACTACATTTGTGATGAGTAATGCAATTACAGATGAAATTTTTCATGACACCTTACGTTTTCTGCAGCAGTTTATTTCTGATATAAAGAAGCGATATCGTCATCTAAGGGCATTGAAGGTACTGTATCTTGTGCGTTTTGCCTTTACTCACCCAAACTTGTCAACAAGGATACTTTACGTGAATGTGAGCGCATTAGCAGGTAGTTGCTGATCGCAGGTGTTTGATTTATTAGATGAGGAAATGACTGCAGCTGGTGATGAGGATCAAACCAGCACGTACAGTAGACTTTGACTATTTAATTTGACTTAACATTGTTTTATTTATCCACTATATTGACAAGACCGTTTTGAAGGATATTGGTTTACTTATGACCTTTCTGTGCACTTGAGCTCAACTGAGACTTGAGAGTTTGTAGACATTTAAAAGGTTGTTGTGTCGACCTTGATTTATTGCAATATTGAGGTGTTCAGTTTTATTTTGATTTTAGAAAATAAACTTGATTTCTCATCTTACAAATCAATGGTTTCTTATTTTCACTGGCATGTCTCTCAGGACTAGTGCATCTCTGAGCCTACATTCAGCATGAGTAAAATACTTAAGTGATGTTAAAATCAGATACTTTAACACTTTTACTCAAGTCGAATTGGAATTGGTTACTTGTAACTTGTAACCATACTTGAGTAAAAGTACTGATACCTTACATTGAAAATGACTTTCAGTACTTTTACTCAAGTATGGTTTTCAGGTACTCTTTACACCTCTGATGTTCACCAATTTATACAAATTGTTGCCTGTTTCTTAAATAGCTATGTCAAATGCTTTCTTTACATCTATGAAAATTACCTATGCAATTTGTGATTTTCTCAATTAGTTCCATTAGTGCCAAAGATGTTGATCTGTCTGTCCGGAATCTGTATTGACTGTCAACTAGAAGTTTATGTGTTTCAACGAAATTATCAAGTTTTTTTTCAAGGATTTTGGGGAGTACAGAAACAGGCCTGTAATTTGTGATTCAAATCGGTCTTTGACAGATAACGTCACACTCGCAATAACCGAAGTGCATTATGGGTGTATCCACATTTTTGAGGTATTCTGTGTTTGGAGAATTGTATTCAGGGCTCTGAACTGTACACATTATTCAAGTGCATCATAAGCGATCAAACTGATCATGTGCCTGTTAGTGCGCCCCTCACCACCAAACCTGACATTGTAAGTTCTTGCTGTTTAATATTTTAAGTTGCAACTACTAAAATGCTACTGTATACATTGACTGTATTTGATTTTGTTTAACATCAACTTTTGATAGTTCAATTTGAGGTAGCACTTTATTTTACAGTCCTGTTCCCCATGTACATACTATGTACTTATTATCATAATTGCGATAACTGGGTAATAACTAGGTACTAACCCTGAACCTACCCCTAAACCTAACCTTAACCCATGTAGTTACCCTATAATACCAGTACTTTCTTAGGTAAGCACACAGTAAGTACATGTACTGTAAAATAAAGTGCAACCCAATTTGTCTGTCCCAATTGAAGTTGGAGTTTTTACAGTGTAATTCATGGGCACGAACACACCAGAAACGCAGTATGTACTCTCAGTAGTAAATCTAACCTGGTAATGATCATCACTCATTCACTTGCTAGTGTTTAAATCAGTCCTTTAAAGCCCTTCTTGTGTGTCATTCTCCCAGGGGCGAGGGCAAATCACTCTGATTGTTCCCTTTTGCATGGGTTCATTATTGTAGCCGTGAAGCAAAAGACACACAGACATGCTGTTTTTGATGTGACCCCTTAATAACACAAACCCAATCCCTCTGGCATGATTGAGTAGGACAAACCTTATCTCCATCGGTCAATATCATACACCCACTGTTGCTAAACGATTACCCCTCTCTCTTGGAGATGCTTGTCGAATTGAATGAGTGGCAGTCTATTGATTATGTGATAACGGTGCTAAGCGAACAGAAGGCATGCTGTTGTTAGGGCCGGGTTCGCACACGGCTCCAAAAGGTCACCGCGACAAGCCAATAGCAAACTATACTGTAGAGTGACCTTGGCTATGATCAGCATACTCTGCTGTCTCTGCAGCGCTCTTTGACAGGGGTCTGACAAAATAACAGAATGTCCTAACCTGGGACAACTGTATTTGAAGGTGTATGACAAGGTTTGCCAGCATGCATCTGTGGTGGACGGAGACACAGGTGATATTTCTGCTCCGTGAGGAAAGAGCACAGTGTCAGTCCTACACTGTATTAAACCAATCAGTGTTAAAGAGCCCACAATGAAACTTTTGTCATCGTTTACCAACCAATTATAAAAAGCTTTTAAAATGGTCACTGTCCAGCATTGACCGGAATGATTACAAAAGCATTGCCTGGGTGTTGATAAATGTTTGCTGTTCTCCCTAAAAGTGGGCAACCTGCAAAGATCACTACAATAGCACAATGCACAATCTTGAAAGAAGTTTGTCTTTACAGAAATTGTAAACATTTCTCATTTTAAATGGGTGGCAGTTTATTTACTCATGTCTGGCAACTTGACTAATGGGTTTTCGATATTATTGGGATATGAAGGTCATTGATTATGATAGCTTATTCTGAACTCTTTTGTTGTTGGATGGCGTAAGGACCTGAAATAATTTGAAGTGATATGGACATCCATATACTTTTGGGGCTTTCGGTACTTGAAAACCCTAATAATATATATATTTTTAAAAGGACCATTGTCAAAGAACCATTTAAAACTTTCCTATTACTTACGGTTAAACCGATGAAGTTTTCCGAGGCTGTGGTTTACAGGTTATAATGTTGTAAATAATGTTCAGTTTCTTTCACAGACTGATCGTTTTGCTTCATAAGACCTCAATGTATCATCAGGAGCCATGGGTATTAATTTTGTTTTGCCTGTATATGTTTTCTTGACTCCCAAAGTGATGGTAGCCATTGACTTGCATTATATGAATCACCAAAAACGAGTTTCAGTTAAAAAAAAACTTCTTTACTGTTCTACTGAAGAAAAAAAATTACCTACATCTTGGAAGGCCTGAGGGTGAGTAAATCAACAGCAAATTTTCATTTTTGGGTGAACTATCCCATTAAATGTGTGCTATAAACAAATAGTGCTCATGAATGGCTGATGAGATTTTCAATTGAAACAGAGTCGAGGCTTCATCCTGGAAATAGAGGCAGATGAAAATAAGATTTTCTAGACTTTATCTAGCCAGTTTCCACTGAAACATTCTGGAGGTAAAGATTATACATAAATGGAATCAGTGCATAAATGTATAATATATAAGTGAAGCAACGTGTGCTCTTTGCCATTGCAGCTATGCAGCCAAAGCTCAAGCCCCAGGCTATCTGGGTCCACAGGACCATTCTGACTTAGTGGAGACTGCTGGCTGGTGCGGGAGCTGCGGCTGGATAAGATCCATTTCCAGCAGTATTAACCGGAAGAGAACACTGTTTGATTACAATGGAGAAAACAAGCATTGAGCCATTTACCCTACAAACAGCTGGCAATTTGTTTGTGGTGAATTGCCTTTCATTAAAATATTTTTTTTTGTTTTAACAACTACATATCCTGACCGCTTATACACTACACGATCAGTCTGTGCAGAGCCGCTTCAAGTCAAACACACCTTCAGTGCTGCCAGATTGGGTAGGTTCCCACCCAATTGGGCTTCTTTTGATCGAGTTGGGCGGGTGAAGACAATTTGGGATGTTTTTTTTTTTTAGAATAACTGGTGGGTTTTTTCCTTTGCTTGTTTGTTTAAGTAATGTTATTTTAAAGGGGTCATGAACTGTGCTGTTTTATAATGTTTCCTGAGGTGCACTTATAATGTTAGTATGCTTTTTACATCAAAAATGGTCATAATTTTGAAATAAAAGGTATTTTCCTACCCTGATTTTAGCCACTGATTTGAACTCTCTGTTTGAAGGGGCGTGTCTGCTGTGAGACTTCAGTGGAAACGCCCACTGCTGTGATTGGCTGACATGTTTGCATATAAAATAGCTAAGTATTACTCTCTTGAAAACTTTTAGCACATTTTTATTATTACAGCTCTCAAGGTTAAATAATTATGAAAAGTGTTGCATTACATTTAGATCTATGGCATCATATTTAGATCGTGGCATGAAAGGTCGCAGTGATGAACATTGTAGTCGATCACAGACATGTTGTTGAGCTCATGAAAGCAGTGATCTCATCATTGCAACTCAATTTCTGCACACTAACGAATGCTTTCATCATAACTAACAGTGCAAACATGATGTAAATAAGAGATTTGTCGAATAAAACGGGAGTTTTGGCTCAAGTTCAGAACTCAGTCACTGATAAACTTGATTGACAGCTCCAGTGGAGTGTTCTTTGATCACTTTCCATATATAATTTAATCACCGTTTAAAAAACAGATTATTTTCATCCTACTGAGAGAAACAAGGTGAAGTTGAGCATTTTAGTCACTGGTTTACTGACACACAGACAAAGATCATCTGACTGTACATGAATCATTAATATCAGATCAGGCATTAGAATGAACACAGTTACTGACATGTTGTTGCATTACTGTCGAGTTCATATCGTAAAAGTCTAAAGTCTGAAATGTGATTGATTTACCAAAGAATCCACATTGAAATGAACCGAATACAAATAAATAAAGCTCAAATGAGACATTCACATTGTTGAAAATAAATAACCATATTCCTGCATTAGGATCCTTTGAAAGCTAATGTAATTTTAGTCCTGTATCGCTCTTCTCTCCTCCTCATCTCACTAACACACCAGTTTTTCAGTTCTGAAACGTACAGGATATTATTATAGTACGATGACCTCTTATTTATCAAAAGCTCAAGGAAAGTTGATTTTTCAATTCATGATGCATTTAAAAATGTGTATAATAAAGAAAGTATCAAAGAAATATGTGTAGTGCAAATATCATTTTTTTCTTAACTCAACCCATATTGGTTCAGTTTAACCAATCAGGGCCGGGTAAGTGAGACCCGTCAATCAATTTGCTTTGCACCTTTTTATGTTGGTGAGGTGATGACTCATGAGTGACACTGTTTTTAGCCATAAAGGACTAGACTTTGAAAGTCATATTTTCAAATGTTCTTTTAATGTATTAGCCAGGAGATAAAACTGCCCTTATCAACCTTGGATGACATGGCAATAAAATTCTATCAAATTATTTTGGAAATAAATATTTTGGGCAGTTTTTTCTTGTAGTAAGTGGGTATTGGAGAGCTTTTGGGCTGGAATTCATCGACCCAATCTGGCAACACTTCCAGCATCAAAAGGAACGTCATTCATTTTCAACTTTTGGCGACATGATCATCAGCAGCCTCTTGAGACTACATCTTGGCATGTCCAGCAAAGCTGGGAAAAGCTTGGAGAAGTGACTGTCAGCAGTAGGTTTAAAACATCAAGAACAGCCTGTGATATTAATTATTAAATAGTTTGTTTTGAAAATGTGTTACATGTATGAAAGCAAATTAAACAATAGAAATCTGTTTGTGATCCCCTTTAATCTGCATGAATCTATAGGATTCAATGGATACATGACAGGGCACATCGGGAGTCTTTGAGAGCTCCATCTGATTATTCATCAGCCACTTTCAATTACATTATTTTGTCCTGCCTGGAAGACTAGCTTCTCTGATGAGCTCTCAAATGGATGGGACTTTGCATCAAATGGTCAGTAATTAAAACAGTGATACACATTATTGACAGAAATGTAAAAGCATGACTTTACTGTACAAGAAGACACAAGTTAATGGACTGTTGTGGAACCAGAATCTACCCTTGTTATATTTCACCTGCATGCTTAAAATGCAGCAGTAGACACACTGACAGCGAGTGGCGTAGCTACATGGTGGACATGGGTGGCCAGTGCCACCCCTGATTGTAGCTTGGCCACCCCTGTTGTGCTAGCATTTTGACCGCATTTACAGCTGACTTTTCTCCTCTCAAAGAACCACGACACTGGCACAAAGGCCACGTACACACTCCAGCTAAACGAAGTTGTCACTTCACCTATGGAAAAATAACAAGCACAAAGATGTCCATAATAAGTGGACATGGCAACACGGCAAGAGCACGATTCGTGAGACGCAAGTGCAACGTTCAAACAAGATTTCACAACTTTTTGTGTCAGTTTGTTAAAGTTAAGGTGTTGGAATGTTTTATCTTCACATCCAATTTTCACTTACTTTTAAGCACACATGGTAAGGAGCTGATTTGAGAAGCAGACAATATTGGGAAAGTGGCTTAAGGAATAGTAATCTGTAGGTTTTCAGCATGTTATTGCAGTGTAAAGGGTGTAAAATCCCTTTAACCAGTGTTGAGGTGCAGTTACATGAAATCCATTTATGTGTGAAGGTATTGCATGCAGGCTACACACGGTCCTAGTTAGATTTAGGTTTTTCTCTAGATTTGAAGCAGGTTTTTTAAATTAATTAATAATTTCTTTTTACCACCCCAATGCAATCATTGGGTCTTCCCTGGCCACCCCTGCAAAAAAAAAAATGTTCTGGCTACGCCCCTGATCACAAAAGAGATGTGTATACGTTACAGTGTACATGTTACAATAAATTGGATGTAGTGTTGTGTGTGAATGTTCAGAGCTTTAGGAGACGCTTCTTGAACTGACGAGGCCTCGCTTCAGCTGCTGTGTGCTGGTTCTTACTAATTATGAACCACTGATGCTGATGGGTCTGTCTGATGTTCAGTAAAGGGTATTAATCATTGAGCTATATCTACAAGGTCAGGATTAATTACAGGATTAATATTGTACAGGATTAATATTGTGCAAGTGAGTGAGAAAATGATACACATATGGGCTTGTTTAATGTTTTATCTCAGCTGAAATATCTTCAGTTGAGTTCACTACACCAGCAGGCAAATTTTATAGCATTAAAGGATCCATATCACAAGGAATCCTTGGTCATTTCAAGACAAAAAAAAAAAGAGCTTGATGTACTATAAGACATACTGAGTTCTCATTCATTGTTAGTTGCCTTGGTTTCTGATTTGAGTTATGCACCTGTTCCTTGGTATGTAGATTAGTCCCAGCTTGTATTTAAGGCCTTAGTTCCTTCTGTTCATTATTTGGTGTAGTCTTTAGTTGTTTGGTTGTTTGCTATGGCTATTATCCCTGTGTTCTCCTGCGTTTTATGAGTATTATTATTAAAGACTGTTCTTGTTTAACTCTCTGTCGTTGTGTGATTACTACAGCCACATCCTGACAGAACACTGAACCCAAAAGAAGTGATTATAATATAACAATGGACTTTACCAACTGTCCACCTGCTCTTTTTAGAACTAGAAAATGCCCTCGATGACCACAGGGGAGACTTTTTAGACCTGGCGTGCCTTATGCACTTCCATGATTGCACCCTTTGTGTGTTTTTTTTTCTGACTAGCTTGAATGAGCAAACTAAGGCATGCCTGAGGGACAATCCTTGAGGAATATTCGCCACAGTCGTGGAGTGAGTGCTGGCAAATTGTGGATTTGGCTCCTTGTTCCCTCGGCTCCACCTGGGACCTTCGTCCTTATGGTTCTACCTGGCTCCCTCGTCCCTCAGGCTCCACCTAGGTCAGTCGTCACTCTGCCTACACCACGGACTTCCAGGCCTTCCGCTGTGCCACTTCAGCTTCCTTCTTTTGAATAGACTCAAAAATGATGTTGGCATTAGTGGAATTGCATTGGCATGGTTTATCTGACCAGTATCATTTAGTAGCAGTAAATGAAGTGGTGCCATATCGATCACAATTTCAGAATGGAGTACCCCAAGGCTCAGTACTAGGAACTGTTGCTGTTCACTTTGTACATGCTACCCTTGGGAGATATCATTAGGAAGCATGGCCTTAGTTTTCACTGTTATGCTGATGATAATCCGTCCCATATTTGTTCGTCCTCTGACAAAACATTCCAATTCACAAAATTAACAAAATGCATAGATGATATAAAAAATTGGATGACTAGTAATTTCCTATTACTGAATTTGGGAAAACAAAAAACAAACAAACAAAAAAACACAGGTTTTAATTATTGCAACAAAAACCTTGATGGCTGCAAAAACACTTGATGGCTGCTCTGTTAAGTCTTTGTCGTCAGTTAGGAATATGGGTGTGCTCTTTGATACCAATCTTTCATTTGAAGGCCATGTTACTAGCATCAGTAAAACCACATTTTTTCATCTTAAAAATATATCTAAATTACGACATATGCTCTCAATGACAAATGCAGAAAAGTTCATGTGTTCATGACCTCAAGGCTAGATTATTGCAATGCTCTACTGGGCGGTTGCCCTGCACGCTTAATAAACAAACTCCAGCTGGTCCAAAACACAGCAGCTACAGTTCTTACTTGAACCAGAAAATATGACCATATTAGCCTGGTTCTGTCAACACTGCATGAAGTGTTGAATTATGTATAGCAAATCTTATTTTAGGATCCATTAATTATGAGTTTTATCATTAAGCCTTGGAAAGCACTACCTAGCATTGTGGGGAGTTTTGCACAGACACTACTCACTGTTCCTCAGCAAATGCTTAACATTTAGTCTTATATGTTGTTTGAAGCAAGTCTTATGTTAGAGATTCCAAACTCTGATATTGTTTTTCTTCACTAAGGTGTCAAAGCAGAATCAAATGTTGTGCGTATTTGTGAAAACAAAGTGTTAGTGTTTAATTCCTGAATGAATCAGTGTTTTTGAACAAATCACTTGAATGAATGATTCAATGATCCACTCATAAAGACAAGCCATGTTCAAAACTGTTCCCTATACCCTCATATGGTACACTACTTGAGGGGACAGCCATTTGTAGTGGTTTTTAGTGGACATTATTGAGTGCACTCCCATACAACCACATACAACCATATGAGGGCACTCTTTATGGTTTATACAAGCTTCTGGCACACTCAGTGTGTGAATTCCCTTGTTTTCATTTACTTCTTCAAGTGGACTATAATATTGGACTAAAGTAGGGAATGTGCAGTGTCACTTTGGATAAAAGTGTGTGAATTGCATAAAACTAAATAATCACCATCTACATGTAAATGTAAGTTATATTACACAACAATCAAGTTTTCAGTGGCTCCTTCTCAATAACAATTTATTATTTTATGGCCTTTATTAAAGTCATTATGAAATCAAAATCGACAATTCTTTTTTTTTTTTTAATGGAATGTTGCAGTTTATTATAAATGACTTATCTGTGCACATCATTATTATTTTTTAAATTCATGTCCCCTTGTGATCTTTAATCAAAATAATAGCGACATCTCTTCTCTTTTCTGATTATGAGTATTTTTACTGGCATGAGGGCGGGGCAATCCTGTCACTCACATGAGATCCACCAATAGCAAGCCATAACCATCCAACCAATTCCCCATGGACAAAATCAAGCCTCGACCTACATTTGTTCTTGTTCAATAGCGAAGAAAAGATAATTGCACCTTCCATTTCATTCTGACTTTTAAGAAAAAAAAAAACTCCAATGTAGTAACCTAGACATTACTACTAACTATACCAAACTATTATCACTACTAATTCTACAGAATCACTCAGACTGTACCAAAAACTGATTTAGCTGTGGTTGGTTTGTAAAGAAGGGATAATTAGGTTTGTAATATTCAAAGAGAACTGCACACTTTCTTCTGCCCAGAAAGTTTTTAACAAGTTCTCTTTTTCTCCAGGAATCTGTAACACCTCATCTGTACATCAAGGAGGGGGCATGCAAGACGACCCTTGATAAAAATTGCTTCCCCTTCCTGTGTAGCGACTCACACCAGACTAGGATGCAGTGGAGTGTAAGCACGCTAACAAGGAGAGAGACTCTGACACTTCATTAACACCGATACCTGCACGCTGTCTAATGGGTTTTGCGGTGATGATGGCATGCTGACAAACAGATGGGCTTACAATAAACAACAGAAACCTGATTTGAAACCTGTTTTAATGTTTAACTTTTGTTCTGTTGGCGGGTGGGCTGTCTCACCTGTGCTATATATATATATATATATATATTATATATTAAGAAGACTGTGGTGCTGTGAGACTGAAGTGCCAAGTGGCAAAGCAAAAGCATACTTTGAACATGCGTGAGATATTACTTTTTTAATCAAAACTACATCGTTCTACCCAAAGAGGTACCTGAAGAAAGCTATCCATTAGCATTTCCATTCATCTCAGTGGAAGTACGACATCCGCTGTCTTTACTCATGACATGACTGTTCTGACATAAAACTTTTGATGACTTTTGAAAAGCCATTGTGTTAAAACAGTCGGCATTTGCATATCAATTTTACATTACTGTAACTGTAGTTTAGCTTATGAATGATAATACTTTGCAAAAGCATCAGTAATGAATGTGATAATTTCTTTTTTCAGCTGTGAGATTTCAAACCACAGCACTGTAAAGATGATACTCTGTCCTAACATGCCTTATTAGTTACCTGTGATAAACCACAACAGGACAAATAGCTGCATTACAAACACTAACCTCTCGTTTAACAGCACCCGCTCCCTCTGCTTTACTCCTGCAGTTAAAGCACTGAGGTGAAATGATTCTCATAATGCATTTCTCAAGTGCAAACAATTCATCCATCACTGTGCATGCTTGTGTGTGTGTGTGTGTGTGCGTGTGTGTGTGTGTAACTAATATGCGGAGAGGTGAATGGCCTAGTTCAAATTGTCACGTCAGCATTCTCATTCCAGTGTGCTGGTGTGAATGCAGTTATCACATCTTCATACAGCTAAAACTACATGCATCGCACCATATTCATTATCAAGGAATTCATTTTCTGTGCCGATTTAGGAGGGAAATCTGGAGTGAAACATGGTCAAATGTGTTTTTGCTCTCTTACTGGCAGCTGAATGCATCACATTTCCATATAAATATAACATTTGATTTCATAAATGGAGTGAGCACACGTAAATCTTTTCTTTATAAACTCATGTGACGTAAGTGACTCTGCATGCGGTTTTGTTATTAAGGTTCAGGCAACTCACTGAATTTTGCACATTCATCCATGACACCAGTTATTCACTTTTGTGCTTTGTGTTTTTCGTTTCAGGGCTTTTGCTGTATAAACACATACAGTAAAGAGTGAAATGAATTTCACGGTTGTCATGTCATGTTTTGTCTCATTTTTCAGGTAACAAAATGGTCATCTTTATAATGGTTGAGCATCAAATCAAATCAAAACTGACCATATTTTAAAAAATACATGTTCCTGGCAGGGTTATTGTAGTTAACTAAAAATAAACCCATAAAAACAACAACAAAATAAATAAATAAATAAATAAATAAAACTGTGACTTGAAATAAAATAAACATTAACTGAAATAAATTGTAATAAAGCCATACATTTTATTTCTCATTTTCATTTAGTTTAACTTGATATACTAAAATAACTAGAACTACAACTGAAGTAAAAATCATCGACTTATTCAGACAGAAAACGAAATAATAACAAAAACATGAAATGGCTCAGTGATTTACTGCAGAGCAAGTACTAAACGCAATCAAATATGACTGTAACTGTTACTGGATGGATCTGGTAAAGCTGTTAGCGATCGGAATATTGATTTTGAAGATGCTGAAAATTATATAGTTCTGAGAATACGTTTGAGATTGCGAATAGGCTCATATTTGCGACCTCAAACATAAAACTAGCCCATTATTTGCTGAATTTACTGGGAAATGAGCTCTGACGAGGACAGTGATGATGGCATAAAACATCCAAGCTCCAAAAGGTAAGAAAATATGATTTATTTTATTCTTCTGTAATTGTTACTCTAATATCAGAGGAGTTTTATATTATCGCGACAGGTAGAGATCCTTCCGTGTTAGATATAGATCCGGGTCGATAAAGACCCGAATATGTAATAATGATTGGCGAAACAGTCATGCATTTAAGGGTTAAAGACCCTTATTTATTATAGATATTATAGATTATAGATCATTATATAGATCATTTATTATAGCTTGTCAAATTTGCCCCTATTTGGTTGTGAGCAAAAACACGCCGTTTTTGTGTGTGTCCCTTTAAATGCAAATGAGCCGCTGCTCCCGCCCCCTTTCCAGAAGAGGGCGGAGCTTTAACAGCTCAACAACAACAAAGCTGGAGAATCTCGCGCAGCCAAAATGAGGATTGTCAGTAACGGTGTTCAGCCTTACATTGTTCAAACCGGAGTCGACACTGATGGAGAGACTCAGGAAGAAGTTACAACTTTTAGAATGAAACTGGACGTTTCTGAATGGTTAGTGGATAAATTGATGTAGTTGCTGTGGAGTTGATTCAACTCATCCACTAGCATGTGCCGTCATGTTCATCATTTGTGTTGAATTGACCCTCGTTTGTGAAGCAGTCCGGCGTAAAATGATGGCATGTCAACAACACTCTACTACAACAACTCTTCCTCTTCTCTAAAGCAGCCCAACATGGCCCCGCCCCCTTTGTTGTGTGTTCTTGGGGGCGGGGTTTATGTAAATTGTAGGGTTAGTGATGTCACTAACCTAGGAAGAAGCTCATTGTAGTCCCTACCAGCCATTTGTTGTAGTTCTTACACTCTTAGCCCGGATTTTATATTTACTTAAACTATATAATTACAATATACTTAAAATATTTAAGTTTGATTGCATTACTTATAAAATATAAGTATATGCTACTAAATTGTGGATGTAATTTGAACGTGTTAATAAATTTAAGTTAAATGCACTTAAATTATTAAGTTTTTCTCCTGACCACGCCTCTTACACATTGGTTTACGGCAGGTAATGACGCCATTTTGTCGTGGTGTGTGTGAATTCAAGGAGCTGTTGATGAGAAGTTGGAACATTTGTTTTGGCAAGTTCTACAGACATTTTTTTTCCAAACATTTGCCTTTTTATCGTTTCCCCCCCCCTGAGAGACTGTTTGTGAGCAGTGAAAATAGTTTGTTAAAGTTTAAACGACGGAACTGTTTTCTCCGGTTAGCTAGTGTTCTCTCTCGCGTGCGGTGGATCACCGTGCATGAACCCCTGATCGGCGAGTTCGACGCGCGTTATTTCGTCGTTTGTTTCTTTTTCACACGAGGAGCTGTTTTGGGCGTGTACACTTAGTTTGAACCTCTGGCTGTCGGCGAACACCGCGGCCGCGCCCGCGCCCGCACCCGCGTTTCCAGCAGAGGGGAGAGGATGAAGCGCGAAAATGGTGAGTGCAATAATTTAACGACCGTGTTTTATTTCGACACGGCTATTGATTGAAAGATTAAGTTAAAGTTAATTAACTAGTTGAAAACAAAAACAGATGGATATACTGTTTTATCTAGGTTCATAGCTTTCTTAACAACAGACTATCTTGTTTTGTGTTGCAGGTCAAGAAGAGATGCTTTGGATTAGAAGTGTAAGTATTGCCCTTATAACTGTGAAAAAGCTCAGCTATTTAAACATTATAGGCTCAAACAATGAAGTTATACAAGAACAGAACAATTTCCTTGTTTACATCTGGAACATATACATGTACATTTATATCACACGTTATGCACAATATGTACACTTATACAGCCTTCACCAAAAACTCCATATCAGCTGTGTGTCATGTGGGTTTACTGAGACCTGTTCTTTGGCTGATTATTTTATTAATCTGCATACTGCACAGTGCACAATTACATGTAAACCATAAAATCAGGTGCCATAATCAAGACTTTAACTTTAATGTTTGCTCCTCACAGAAAAGTTGTCAACGACGAGCCTGACATCAGCCTGATGGTACTTCAATGGCCAGCTCTTTCTACAGTAAACCAGGTATGTATTGGTGCATGGAGTATTTGACAATACCATTATCTGATGCATTATTATATGATAATGTCTTTGTCGATCTTTGTCTTCCTCTACTAGGTTGCAGCTGACAAGGACTCATACAGGCAAACTTCAGTGAGAATCGTCTGTGTTGATCTATAAAGTGCTCAGCTAAACCCATCATGAGTGAAGATCGTCTTGGAAGGATGTTTGGTGATGGATGAACCGACCAACCTCAGGACTTCTGTGTCCTTTTTTCTGACTGAGTTATGCCCTGCAACTGGACTACCCTAACTGTATGAAAAATACTTTATATTTTATTCAGCAGGTAATGCTCAACCTAGGAAAATGTGAGCTGGCACCTAAAATGGAATACTGCCACTATTGTGAACTCACGAGTGTGAACAAACCATATAGTTTTGATGCAATTTGTTGTGATTCTGAGATAGACTATTTATGTGCTTAACAATAAGCTGATTTGTTAAAACTAGTTTTTTCACGTTTTATAAGGAAATGTTTTCAGGACATAAAATGTTGTTGTATTTGGAATTGAATTAAAATAAAACAAAATTGAATGAATGTACCTCTTATTTGCCTTTTTTCTTAATTTTGTAGTAAAATAGAAGTTGCTATAAATTAACTTGCTTAGTACATTGAACTTAAATATACTATGTGTAATAACTACAAAGTAATTAATATTACAAAACATTTTAAGTTAAATGAACTTGAATTTTTAAGTTCACATTACTTAATCATTACTTAATTTTTTTAGGGCAACCAGTTTCCTCAAATTTTTTAAGTAAATTCAACTTATCCGGGCTAACAGTGTAAAAAGCGACTTCTGTAAAAGGAAATTGAACTTTGAGTGTCGTAACTTTGCAGATGTCGTAACATTGCACACTAACTAAAGTTAAAAAGGTGAAATCATAATCAAGGACCTTTAATTAAAAAGTGTGGCTACATTCTGCTACGATATGCCCAAGTTGCTGAATATTCTACAGATCAATTGGTACACAATGAATTTAGTTAAAGACTGAAGTTCACTGAAACACTACTTCTTTGTGCATCCTCTTAGCTGTACGATTATTGTTTATGATGAAACCTTGTAAACCTCTAATTGATCTGGTAAGCTAAGCCTCCGCTTTGACTAGGTGGTTTTGCACATCATGATTAATTTGCATCATTTCATATTTCCACGGTTCTGCTGAATGTGAAGATCTGAAACACTGTCCTCTAATTTACTTCCATTATACACCAGACTGAAGACATGCAAATGATGCAGCGTCCCCCATCAGAGCGCATATCATTCCTCATCCATTTGTATCCACTAATTAATGTAATTTGCTTGTTAATACACTGCCAATTATGTGTGGGCTCTTGGCAGGAGTAATTGGAGGGGTGTTCAAAGCCCTGGGCAGAGAATTCTCCTCTCCTCTATGATTTCATTGCTTGTAAGTAGGAGCATCTACGGTTCGAGGCTAAATGCTGAGATGACAGTATGTCAGTGATGGATGTTTGCCAAAGGCCTGATGGATCTTTCTGGAGTTTGAATATGAGGACAGCTCAGGTCAACTTTATATTCTTCCATTTGATTTTGATCAGCTCTCACTTTACACGCCTCAAGCTACTTCTATTTCATCCATTTACATCTGTCTGCAAAGTGGCGAACTGCTGAAACTTGACAAATGATGTTTATTTTAGAAAAAGTTCCAAGCGCTCCACGGGCATTACGTTCACTCGTCAAAGTTGTTGTCTTTTTCCTTTGATTTATGTTAGGCTCATTTTTCAACGTCCATGATTTAACCAACTTGAACATGCAAAGGTGACAATGAGTGTGTCATTTAAGTGATGCAAGGAACATGCTAATAAAGCACCAGATCATTCAGCAATGCCTATCCGGTGCACTTTCACTGAAAGGATTGGCACGTTTACATCAAATCGTTTTGAGCATATAGATATTGTTGAAAATTCGTATTTTTTTTTTTTTTTTTTTTCGCACAAAATGTATTCTTATCGCTTTATATTATTAAGATAGAACCACTGTACTCACATGAACTGATTTAAATATGTTTTTAGTACCTTTATGGATCTTGAGAGAGGAAATGTCATTGCTAGCAATGCAGGGCTCACTGAGCCATCGGATTTCATCAAAAATATCTTAATTTGTGTTCTGAAGATGAACGAAGGGTTCTTATGGGTGTGGAACGACATGAGGGTGAGTAATAAATTACATAATTTTTATTTCTGGGTGAACTAACCCTTTAATTCTGTATCTTTCATCAATCTGTATTCCATCTGGACAAATGGTAGCTAGTTATGCTGAAGTTCTCACATTAATGAACGTAATAAAGTCTGGAAAAATTCCAGCCATCACAGTTCTTCACATGATTGCCCCAGCCTCGTTTTGCATAAAATAACAAATAAGGCTGTTTAATTAAAGGTGTTTGAGGGCGAAGCATCGCTATCAGCATTCTTCACAGTTCTTCCAGTTGAGCAAGTGTTGCACACGGAGAACTGAATAATACTGCACGTCTGTTGAATGTGTTTAAATGAAGTGCACTCACATGAGATGAAGAGATGAAGTCTGGGCAAGAACTATGCATTTAACCATTGTTGGATGGGGAAAAGTGGATTTCTCATTAATTGGTTACTTTAGTTGTATATTTATGTCATTTACAGCCATGTTTTTGCAAGCACATACAGTACTTAGTTTAATCAGTCTTTATTTTTATTATATAATTAGCATCAAACAAACAATATAGTTCTTATTCACAGTGATTAAAGATTATTAGATGAAAAGATTGAAAAAATATTGCCGAACCACCAAATAGGTAGCGATATGCACTAAGTGTGTAAATAGCCATTAAACAAAAGAAGAAGAAAGAAATAGTATGGTGCGCTTTTTCTTAGCGTCCGTTTACATGGTGATTTGTCGCTCTGTTGAGAATGTCTTGTTTGTTAACTGTTAACATACTCACTGAACTTACTCCCGGATGCATTTTTGGAACGAGCATACCTCGAGTAAGCAAGGTTTGGGGTAATCAACCGAAAGTTCAGGGTATGTTTGAAAGTAAGATAACCTTGTTTTCTGGAATACCCCCTGAATATGCAATATCAAAAGAATGAACAGCGCCTCTGCTTAAAACAACAACAAAACATTCTAGCTTCATGAATTCTTATTTATCAACACTTGAATGTGCATAAATTTAATTAAAAAAGCAAAAAAATTTTTTTTTTGTCAAAGACTACAACATGAGCATGCTTGTTTCTGCTTCTTCTTCACCTGTGTTTTGATCAGGAGATTCAGTACTCTTTCAGAAGATGCATGACTGCGCCCCCTACGTATAACAGTGAAAACATGGATTGCCAGAAAATTCTCTCAATGGCGGGGGAAGCTATAAATCATAAATGACGGAAAATGGCAGGGAAAGAGTTCAATTTAAAGTTACTTTATTTCCCCTCTTGTGTTTAAATGGGCCCATCCTTTCCTTTGTTCATTTGTGCTGGTCAGTTTTAACTGTTAGTTATTTTATCCTTTTCATGTTTGTTGTTTTTTGTTATTTTGTTTTTGGTGTAAATTTGTAAGTGACTTTCCTTAGTTTGGGTTCAAATAAAACCTTGTTTTTTTCAGTTAAAAGTTTGTGTTCCTCATTCCTGACCCCTCAGTTGTGTCAGGATTCTGTCATGGCAATCTACTAGAGAGGGGACCCAGACACAGAATGAACAAGGGGGTGATATTTTTGACAACAATAGACCAGGCACAAACAGGAAGGTGAGGCATGAAGACAATCCAAACAGGAGAACAGGCAGGTAAGGATGATGCCGAGATCAGACCCGGGTGATGTTGGGCTGGAGAACTGAGGAGGTAAGGCAGCACCAGATGGAAAGACAACACTGGAGTTCAAGAAACCAGAGGCTTGACACTTGGATCCGTAACTGAAGCTGCATCAGTCTAATTGCCAGGCATAGAGAATCAGCGGCCAGGGAGGATACGGGAAGCAGGGCAGGAGCCAACACAAGACTCACAATAGACTCACAAGACAACAAAAGATAAGAATGAGAGCAAAATAAAACTACTAATGATACTATGACTAGAGAAACTAAAAAAGGGAGCTAGAATAATCACTGGAGCTCAACAAAGAAAACAAAACCAACAAACAAAATGAACGGATTCTAGACTAGATAACTGAAACTTAAAATTAAAAGGAAATAAAAAACACAGGGAATTTGAGGGAAATTAAATTAAAAGTAGGGATGGGTAGTTCGACAGCCAGTGTCACAAACATCTCAAGTTTTAAATAATATAGTTGTGTTTGTATTAACTAACGCTTACAAAGATTAATAAATAACGTAACAAATGAATTGCTCTCAGTGAGTTAATTTCAGTTGGATCCTTATTTTAAAAGTGTTTCCAATATCTCTTATGGAGCCAATGATTTAGCTTTTATTGCTCTAACACGACTGCATAAATGATCACAAAATTACAGAGTTCTTCTAAATAGTGTTGTTTCACAGCTGCTAGTAATGCATCTGCTTGACTTATCACCAGGCATACAACATAAACACCATTTGTCAGACAAAAAGAGAACATCCCCAAGCTTAAAGCACAATATTATAGAGATGTTATTACCCCGTGTTCCTTTAGGGATTAGAAAATAAATTACAGTGGACAGAGGAACATGTTAGTATCTATTAAGGTGGGGTGTGTTGTACCTTTGTGAGGCGATGAGGCTCTATATGTCTGAGGGAAGAGCATTTTTCCATCTCATTATCTGAATCCTGCTAATGTTCTTGGCTGCCTGACTGTTATAGTTTATTTATGATGAGTAATATCTGTCATCATAAAGATGCGATTAGCATCAGCACTGATCTGTTATGTTTTGAGGGGGAAATTGGACTTTCTCTCAAGCTTTAAGGGCAGTCGTAATGCTATCTTTTTTTTCAGTATGTGATGTGTCACAAGATTTTTTTACTAAATGCAGAAATATTTGAAACGAACATGTAAACATGCTATACAAGTTGGGTTTGCTTTTTAAGGAAACGCTCTCTCAGCACTGCAATCTTTATATTAATGTGTAATTGTGGAACAAATGCATGTGCTTAAATGAGTTTCCCTCTGGGAACATTGAATATGCATATGGAGATCTCGGAGGACTTTCAGTGCCATTAATAACTTCAGAGAATATTGGAATTTCAACATGTTGACCTTTAGCATATGTTTAGTCTAGGTTGTGTTTTCTAGGCTGTGTTTCGTTATTTTGGTCTTATTTCCATAATATAATTGTCTATATTTCCGTTTTTCAGCCAGGTTCATGATAAGGGTGTGTTAGCTATGTTATTGGGTAGTTAGGGTTAAGGTTACCAAACTAGGTTTTCCTTTCGAGGGAACTCAACGCTGCGTCATTTGCTGATGCTATGGGGGACACACTCAGTGGACCTCGTGTCCGAGGCACGTGTGAAATCACGCCAATGCTATTGGCAGTCCTGTGATGTCGCATGGAGCACCTGTGTATAAAAGAGCGCCTGGATTACATGTCATCAGGTTTGTTGTCTTCAGGAAGCAGCTTGTTTGCGTTCTGGTGAAAGAAAGCAGTTAAAAAGCGAAAAAACATTGCAGTTCAGAAAGTGTGCATCACTGTGCCTGTGTTTTTTAATGCCTGGCGACGCACACAATTTATATGTTTTCTGTTTAGGTTCATAGCACGCCCATTTAGCCCTTGAGAGAGCTGGATGCACTCAATGCGACCAGTGGCTCCCTTCGTGAGAGATGGGAGCCAAGCTTCTGCGCCTTGTGGTTCCGGCTCCCTGTCTGCAAAGCCAATGCAGTAGCTGCTATTATGGGGATTGCAAAAGGAGCTGGTGGAGGAGTTTGAAGGGGTTTCTCTTGCTTCTGACAGTGTTGCAGGCCTACCAAGCCAAGCTCTTCAAAAACCTTAACCAGGGTGAGACATCCTCTGAGGCGGTTACGGAACTGTGCACGCCACTGATTTAGCCCTCCGTGCCACCAAGCAGATGGCCTGCTCTATCGGCCGCTCTATGGCTGCATTGGTGGCGACTGAGAGGCATATGTAGCTAAATCTGTCGGACATAAAGAAGAGTATGAAATACCTCCTTGATGTCCCACACTCACCCTCTGGACTTTTAGGAAGTTCATACCTCGTCGGATCCAGGCTCCTCCTGGTTGAGAGCTGAAGAGGTCCAAGCTGCAGGAGGCCCACTCTCTCACCCGCTGCCCTCCCCAGTTATCAGATTGGGCCATTAAAGCTGGGTGATATGCTCCCCTTTTCTGTCACCCTTCCCAATCTTACAGAATGGGTATTAAAGCAAAGGCTATGCTCCTTGTGAATATCTGTAAGGTTGAACTTGACAGATAAAAATCTGTCACCCTCCCAAGTTCATCGACTGGGTTGTGAATGGGTTGGTGCCCATTCCCAGGCTAGTTAAAGGTCAGAGAAGGGCTTTGAACAGGGTGGAATGGTCTCTGTTCCCTCTCCAGCTCAAGACTAGACAAAACATAGAAGCTGAGGATTTTCCCTGGCATGGTCTCTTCAGTACGCCGTTCCCTTAAGAAAAAAAAAATGTGTTAGAGGCCATTATGATAATATGTAGAGTTTTTGTAAGCGACTCCATACTTAATTTATTGCCTGGTTAGGCTGCTGGATGTAGTACTGTGGACTCAGCTAAGTCTGTAGTTTACCCTGGCATCTCTGCTCTTAGGGGCTCTAGGCTGTCCTGTAGCCGGTGGCTCGGATTAGTCTAATGCAAGTGTGGAAGCTTTGGGGCTTTTTTTCCTAGCACATATAACACTGGGCTTTCTAGAGAGCAAGGCTGTGGTGTCACAGGATGCATCCTATTTAATTGCTGATGCTTATATGCTACTCTGTGCCAAGCTCCATCGAGTTCTTCAGTGCTTTGCCTGACAAGATTTTGCCTGGTGAAAACTTTCACAGCTCACAGACAGGCATTGGTTAGCGAAGCATAGTGGGTATTTACATCTCCATAGCGTCAGCAACTGACGCAGCATTGAGCTCCCTCAAAAGTGAACATCTTTGGGTTACATATGTAACCCTGGTTCCCTTAGAAGGCAAAGAGACGCTGCGTCACATTGCCATGCTTTGGCCATGCCTGCACATCTTTCTTCAAACAATCCAAATTTGATGACATGTAATGAAGGCTCCATTTTATATGGTGTGTAACACAGGTGTATAATATTACAGGACGCTATAGGATATATAATGTTGTATAACATTATGAGACTGCCATCCTTCAATCAGATTGGCCTGATTTACATGTGTTTCAGACATTTAATGAACAATTTCTCATGCATCCTGACTATAAAATAGCAGTTTTTACTATCATTGGTACAATTGAAGCTTGATGTAGTAGAGTTGCAGGGTTGTTATTGTTAACTAAAAGTAAAACTATTAAAAAGTAAAAAAAAAAAGAAAAAAAAAAGGTAACATCTAATTAACTAATTTTATTCAAGTCATATTATAATTGAATCAACCTAAAAAACATTGATTTATATAACATAGGATTTATATATAAAAGTGTATATCTGTCACAATTTCCTTTGAAATACTCTCTCAATTAATATGAGGTCATAAATATTGCATGCATAATAGTTAAAGAGGAATTTAGCAGTGGTTTACAATAGTTTTAGATCAGTTACAGGATGCCACAGTGCAGTATATGCTACCTAAACAGCTTGAAATTTCACATCAACCATCTACTTGTTAAAGTCAGTCTTAGCAATCTGCTCTTGCTAGCGGTCAAAGCAGAAAACGGCCAACCTCCGGTCACGCGTGCCGCCCAGTTTCCCCAAAGCATCCCGGGTCACAGAGCCTCTTTGCTTGTCATTAGCTCAGTGCTACACTGATGAGTGTTGACAGACATCTAGACTTCAGCCCTTCACGTGGCTCTCTCAGGTGCCTCTGGGAGTCCCATGATTTGGATGCAGTTCCAGGTCACTAAGTCAAGGTGAGCAGCCCACACACACTCACCATCACACACACGTCGCCTCCGTGAGCTTGAAGAAATGTCAGCGCGTCCCAAGAGGAGCTGGCTAATGTCAGGACGGGCAGCTGGCACGATGCAGGCCAAGCGGAGCTCCAGTCCAGCTGTGCCTGATTCTGTGATTCGCTGCTGAGGGCAACTAATTGTGACGTTATTGATTGCTGTACCGAACCTCCACTTTTCCCAGGATAAGGAAGATTGATAGACTTGTCATTTTGTCATCAAGGTAAAAATGTCTGACCCTTCTGTAGTTTTTTCAGTTTTTTGCATACGAATATTTGTAGACACTATATATATATATATATATATATATATATATATATATATATATATATATATATATATATATATATATATGTATTTCTTTATAAATTGAATTGTTTTCACAATGAACAGATTTATGGTGATTTTAAGAAAGATTTTTTATTTCAGCCAAAATTAGTAATGCACCAAAACTTATGCGTACACCCATGATTTTGTTCCTACTATCACTGTAATATTAATAAATTATTAATATTTTAACATTGAAAACAAGAGGCAAAACTATCAATGTTTGCATTAAATATTATTAAACCTGATTATGAACCTGTGCATGCTGACTGCTTTTACATGTAAAAGTTTCTGTTTTCTGATCTGTTAACGTTGTTTTTCTTGTCAGGCTCTATTTCCAGCCTACATTTCTGGCTTTTAATGACACTTTTAATTAAAAAAAAAATTGCATCTCTAGCCAAACTGGTCCCACTTTATATTAAGTGGCCTTAACTGTAATGTAATTACATTTAAATTAATCATTTGATACAATGCACTTATTGTGTACATACATGTTTTCACAATGTACTTATATTTTAAAAACACCTGCATGTAATTACATCTGTAATTAGTTTCCCTTACCCCTACCCTTAAACCTACCCATACCACCAAAGCTTTCCCTAACCTTACCCGTATCCCACCTCAATAGCAGCAAAAGTGTTTTGCATTTCAGTATGAACCCAATAAGTACATTGTACTTATTTTTTGATGTAAGTACATAGTAGTTAAGGCCACTTAATATAAAGTGGGGCCGCCAAACTGCATTATTGCAAAATTTGAGAAATTGTGGTAAATAGTTGCACTTTATTGCAACCTCACTGCAACATCTTCAGTGTAAATCTGTGATTCAATAAAACATTTACTGTAGATTTACTACAGTTGTGAGTTGATCTGATGTCTTAAACAGCCAGCCATACCTGGGATATTCCATTCAATTACTTCCATACTGCAAACAATTAATGCAAATTGTCAGCCCACTGGGGCCTGATGCATAAACACAAATCGATGCAAAGTGTTTTACATGAGGCCTCTGGTGTTTAGTAAGAGCTGCATGGCTAATGTTTGGTATTAGATTAAAAAAATGTCCTTTAAATATGGGCGAATCCAACCCATTTGTCAATAATTATTGTCAGTAAATGAATTACAATATGCCTAAATGCACACTTTGGTACATTGCACAAACAAATTATTATCCTTCAATTGGGATCCTAAAACAAATCAGAGCCTTATAGAGTTTCTGAATTACGTTGTAAAAACAAAGCAGTGTTGGAATGAGAAGACTTTAATGTTGGTGAGATGGATCTCGTGTGACTAAACTGAAATGCTAAATTGATTCACAAAAGGCCAGCCATGTGTGAAGCTGATGTAGAAAAGCAATGTATCCTGATTACTATTTCAGCTGCTATATATTGAGAGGAGTTCAGTGTGGTGGATTTACCCTTGTGCAATTTTATTAAAAAAGAAGGGAAATCTACATCTTTACATATTCTAAAGAAAATGAAAGTGAGACCTGATGACTTTCACAGTATTTTCTAATAAGTTGCATTTCTTCTTTCTCTCACGTTTCTGTGATCTTCTGGGGCCTCATGTCTAAAACTTTGCATAGATTTCATTCTAAAAAGTGTGCGGAATACATAAAAGGCACATTTTGTGTAAGCTTGAACATTTTCAGGTTTGCCCTTATCAGAACCTGTGCATGTTTCATTTTTTTTTTTCAGTTTCAAATTTCCATATGCATATTCTCATCCAAGTAATATTACAGTGTTAAATGGTAGCCTACAAGACACTAGGAAAATATGAGATACATTGCTAAAAGTCATTTTTAGAATAAAAATATCCATATACAGGTGCTGGTCATATAATTAGAATATCATCAAAAAGTTGATTTATTTCACTAATTCCATTCAAAAAAGTGAAACTTGTATATTATATTCATTCATTACACACAGACTGATATATTTCAAATGTTTATTTCTTTTAATTTTGATGATTATAACTGACAACTAAGGAAAATCCCAAATTCAGTATCTCAGAAAATTAGAATATTGTGAAAAGGTTCAATATTGAAGACACCTGGTGCCACACTCTAATCAGCTAATTAAATCAAAACACCTGCAAAGGCCTTTAAATGGTCTCTCAGTCTAGTTCTGTAGGCTACACAATCATGGGGAAGACTGCTGACTTGACAGTTGTCCAGAAGACGACCATTGACACCTTGCACAAGGAGGGCAAGACACAAAAGGTCATTGCAAAAGAGGCTAGCTGTTCACAGAGCTCTGTGTCCAAGCACATTAATAGAGAGGCGAAGGGAAGGGAAATATGTGGTAGAAAAAAGTGTACAAGCAATAGGGATAACAACATCCTGGAGAGGATTGTGAAACAAAACCCATTCAAAAATGTGGGGGAGATTCACAAAGAGTGGACTGCAGCTGGAGTCAGTGCTTCAAGAACCACTACGCACAGACGTATGCAAGACATGGGTTTCAGCTGTCGCATTTCTTGTGTCAAGCCACTCTTGAACAACAGACAGCGTCAGAAGCGTCTCGCATGGGCTAAAGACAAAAAGGACTGGACTGCTGCTGAGTGGTCCAAAGTTATGTTCTCTGATAAGTCAATTTTGCATTTCCTTTGGAAATCAGGGTCCCAGAGTCTGGAGGAAGAGAGGAGAGGCACACAATCCACGTTGCTTGAGGTCCAGTGTGACGGTTTGGGGTGCCATGTCATCTGCTGGTGTTGGTCCACTGTGTTTTCTGAGGTCCAAGGTCAACGCAGCCGTATACCAGGAAGTTTTAGAGCACTTCATGCTTCCTGCTGCTGACCAACTTTATGGAGATGCAGATTTCATTTTCCAACAGGACTTGGCACCTGCACACAATGCCAAAGCTACCAGTACCTGGTTTAAGGACCATGGTATCCCTGTTCTTAATTGGCCAGCAAACTCGCCTGACCTTAACCCCATAGAAAATCTATAGGGTATTGTGAAGAGGAAGATGCGATATGCCAGACCCAACAATGCAGAAGAGCTGAAGGCCACTATCAGAGCAACCTGGGCTCTCATAACACCTGAGCAGTGCCACAGACTGATCGACTCCATGCCACGCCGCATTGCTGCAGTAATTCAGGCAAAAGGAGCCCCAACTAAGTATTGGGTGCTGTACATGTTCATACTTTTCAGTTGGCCAAGATTTCTGAAAATCCTTTCTTTGTATTGGTCTTAAGTAATATTCTAATTTTCTGAGATACTGAATTGGGATTTTCCTTAGTTGTCAGTTATAATCATCAAAATTAAAAGAAATAAACATTTGAAATATATCAGTCTGTGTGTAATGAATGAATATAATATACAAGTTTCACTTTTTGAATTGAATTAGTGAAATAAATCAACTTTTTGATGATATTCTAATTATATGACCAGCACCTGTATAAGTAATACAAAATACATTTGCCATTGGCAAAATATTTGAGAGGCTGTTCACTGCAGAGCCAGTGCACTATTTTATTTATATATGTGTAAAGTGTATATTCATCAGGCCCCTGGACACTAGATATGGCTAAGGTTCTTCCTTTTGCAAGGGTTGAAAGGAGTTGAGGTGTGGATCTAAGCGCAGGCCTTTGTTGAATGGAGACTGAAGTTTTCAAGCTTCTGAATAGTAACCCGTTCTCACTCCTAACGCCTCAGATACTGCTGTACGTCCGAGAGAAATGCACATCCCTGTGCTGATGCCAAAAGTGCCCTCTAGCATCTTGATTGCGATGCGGCCAGTTACCCATTGATTTCAATGAGAAAGCTTTGGCATCAATGCACTTATGCAAAGGGCATGGAAATTTTATTGTGATGAAATTATGTAATAGGGAATAATTTTGTCATGATGACATGATGGGCCGGATTTACTAAACAGGGCAGATTATCGTGAGACTTCAATCTCATGAAAGCGCAAATGGGACTGTAAACTGATATACTGACGATGTGCAAATTAAAGAACACAGACACAGCAGCTCATTTCCATAATGACCAACACAATCTACCAATAGCAATGTAAATTTACTTGGGTCACAAACAAGCAGAGCTTATGATAATGCAGGTCATATACTAACAACATAGGTGCTGCAAATTAAAAATAAAGTGGCTTGGCAAACGTGTAACGTCTGACTTTCCAAAATGAACTGCAGTTCCTCCTCCTTTGGGGTTTCACGACTACAGATTTCTTGTCAAAATGATATCTGAGTTACTAGAGTAGAGCTCTACGAGGATGCTTTTTTCAAGTTGAAATCTCATAATTACGGTAATTACGACATGGAGTAAACACACCTATGGCTCACTGGTTTGCGTTAAGAAAAAGAAGCGCAGTGTGACACTTGGTTTATTGCGAGCTTGAGTACTCAATAGTGATGTTTGATGTTTGAATGAATCGTTCTTTTGAGTCCGGTAATAGGAAGTAACCTGTTCAATGAATTGAACTGAATCTAACTTTAGTTCCGGGTTGATGATGCAAGACACACAGCCGAAGCCGACACAAAAGAACCGAATGAGCCGGTTCAACCAACTGGCGAAGTTTGCCAAGGATTATTGCGTGGACATCATTGCGTGATGACGTGAGGAACCGATGAATTGGTTTTGAAATTGATGGCATTGAAATGAACTGTCCTAAAGAACCAGTTTGTGGAACTGAACATCACTAGTACTCAATGGCTTCCAACAGCGCCAACTAGTGTCCGGTCAGTCATGAAATAGCTATCGGACTCATCTTCAAATCTTGTGCAGATGCATTAGAGAAGCTCAGCATACTTACGGATCACTCTCGTGGTACTCTGATGGCATTCGTCTCAAATCTGACAACATTTCTAAGCAACATGCACTGCTTCAAGACACTGTTCTTGGATTAAGTCTGCATCATCAGTGGTTAGGATTAGGGTAGGAGTGCACTCAAAAAAATCACTCAAAATGATTTTAGCTGTTAGTTCAGTTTGAAAATGAGCTAAAGTAACACAGATCTTTACCTTTTTAATGTAATTTTCATTTGCACTTAATGTTATTACGTCAATTGAAATTACAAACCCGATTCCAAAACAGTTGGGACACTGTACAAATTGTGAATAAGAAAGGAATGCAATAATTTACAAATCTCATAAACTTATATTTTATTCACAATAGAATATAGATAGCATATCAAATGTTGAAAGTGAGACATTTTAAAATGTCATGCCAAATATTGGCTCATTTTGAGAGCTACACATTCCAAAAAAGTTGGGACAGGTAGCAATAAGAGGCCGGAAAAGTTAAATGTACATATAAGGAACAGCTGGAGGACCAATTTGCAACTTATTAGGTCAATTGGCAACATGATTGGGTATAAAAAGAGCCTCTCAGAGTGGCAGTGTCTCTCAGAAGTCAAGATAGGCAGAGGATCACCAATTCCCCCAATGCTGCGGTGAAAAATAGTGGAGCAATATCAGAAAGGAGTTTCTCAGAGAAAAATTGCAAAGAGTTTGAAGTTATCATCATCTACAGTGCATAATATCATCCAAAGATTCAGAGAATCTGGAACAATCTCTGTGCGTAAGGGTCAAGGCCGGAAAACCATACTGGATGCCCGTGATCTTCGGGCCCTTAGACGGCACTGCATCACATACAGGAATGCTACTGTAATGGAAATCACAACATGGGCTCAGGAATACTTCCAGAAAACATTGTCGGTGAACACAATCCACCGTGCCATTCGCCGTTGCCGGCTAAAACTCTATAGGTCAAAAAAGAAGCCATATCTAAACATGATCCAGAAGCGCAGGCGTTTTCTCTGGACAAAGGCTCATTTAAAATGGACTGTGGCAAAGTGGAAAACTGTTCTGTGGTCAGACGAATCAAAATTTGAAGTTCTTTTTGGAAAACTGGGACGCCATGTCACCCGGACTAAAGAGGACAAGGACAACCCAAGTTGTTATCAGCGCTCAGTTCAGAAGCCTGCATCTCTGATGGTATGGGGTTGCATGAGTGCGTGTGGCATGGGCAGCTTACACTTCTGGAAAGGCACCATCAATGCTGAAAGGTATATCCAAGTTCTAGAACAACATATGCTCCCATCCAGACGTCGTCTCTTTCAGGGAAGACCTTGCATTTTCCAACATGACAATGCCAGACCACATACTGCATCAATTACAACATCATGGCTGTGTAGAAGAAGGATCCGGGTACTGAAATGGCCAGCCTGCAGTCCAGATCTTTCACCCATAGAAAACAATTGCCGTATCATAAAGTGGAAGATACAACAAAGAAGACCTAAGACAGTTGAGCAACTAGAAGCCTGTATTAGACAAGAATGGGACAACATTCCTATTCCTAAACTTGAGCAACTTGTCTCCTCAGTCCCCAGATGTTTGCAGACTGTTATAAAAAGAAGAGGGGATGCCACACAGTGGTAAACATGGCCTTGTCCCAACTTTTTTGAGATGTGTTGATGCCATGAAATTTAAAATCAACTTATTTTTCCCTTAAAATGATACATTTTCTCAGTTTAAACATTTGATTTGTCATCTATGTTGTATTCTGAATAAAATATTGAAATTTGAAACTTCCACATCATTGCATTCTGTTTTTATTCACAATTTGTACAGTGTCCCAACTTTTTTGGAATCGGGTTTGTAAATTTGTGAAATGTTAAGTTAACTTAATCCATTTGTGTTGGGACTACATTAATAATTTTTGTTGCATCGACTGAAAATGGGCAGTGGATTTCTAGTTCCAAGCATGCTTTGCAGAGGAAAAGTAAATGTCGAAATTAAGTGCTATTTAATGTGTTTTTAGTAAAGGGAAAGCATGCACTTGGCATGTGAATAAGTGTTATGTTAGCTATCAGTTATGAATTCCAGGACCAGCACACAATTTAAAACTGCTGCCTTCGGAGGATGCATTCTGAGGTAGGAAGACATCAAGGCACGTCCAAATCCAGTGTTAGCTTCACTTCCTGTCTCCTGGGATACCTTCATCTGATCGGCAGTTCAGCTAAAAAATAAAGATTATGTTTGAAAGTTGTGGTTGGTGGTCAGTTTGGTGGACCAACATTTTCCACTTTTGATGTAATTTCTAATGGGAAATTACTACTGTAGTAAATAAATACGTTCTTAGTTATCACCAAAGCTTGCTCTATTTTGTTGTAGATCATTAAACCATCAGTCCTGCTCCTCCTCATCAGAACATGCTCGCTTACAACAACAACAACTCACAATCTCTCCTCAGCACAATGGATAATGACAAAAATGTCATCATAACTTCTATAAACTCTTTAAATGTCCAACATAACTAAACATTACACCCTTAACCACTAACAGGTCTTTCCATTTCCTAAAAAACACAGAAAACTTGTGCAACTCCAAGCGACAGTACTGACTGGGTCAACAAGAGTGAATTAAAAATAACCTATTTTAAGTACTAAACAAATTATTCAATTGTAATTTTATTAAGTTAGACCAACAAGCTGAGGTAAGTTCTCAAAAATGTCTAAAAAACTTTAAACAGATGTAAAACTATCATTTTTACTTTTACAGATACATGCAAAGACTTAACTGCATAATCAATATATAGTACTTCTTTCTTTACAAGTGCACAAATGTGGACACATTTTAGTCATCAAAAATGTAAGGATATTTTAAGAAACGGATGAGTTGAAACAAAAGCGCTAGAGGGCACATTTGCCGTCTGTATCAACGGGTTGACAATGAGATCGTTTTCATTTTTGGGTGAAATCTTTCTTGAATTAATTGATCTCTCTAAGGCTATGTCTGCATTAATCCGGATACATTTGAAAAATGGCTTTTTCATTTCAAAACACTCTCCGTCCACACTAGCATTTTCCAAACGTTTCACATCCACACTGAAACGTCAGACAACGCCAAATTCATCTTATTGCACATGCGTGAAACCTCATAAAAGCTCACTGAGATGATACAGACATAATAAAGTTCTCATGCTCTTCTGGCAGGATCATTTTATCTAGCAAAATATCTCACCATTCACTGATGTGCCCAGGTCGCTCTCACTCACCAATATATGGTCTAAAATGGCCATATAGTAAATTTTCTGTCATCTTTGCAGGACTGCGATATGAATAGAATACAAAGACACATAGCAACAGTGTGGAAGTGAATAGCACAGACACAATACCGGTGTAAACATAGATATCTATTAGTACAATATGCATCACATGACTATGCATCATCGTTTTATAATACCTCTGTTTTCAGAGTTCACTCTACAATGCAAAAACAGCGTTTCCAAATGTACGTTTTCAAAAAGCTCCCTCTTTGTTGACAAAAATGCATCTCAATGTGGATCGAAGGCCAAAGAAAGCAAGCACACGCTCCTGTGGATGGTACTGTAGGGCTTTGTACCTAAAACTGAGCGCAAGTCTAATTATTGCACATTTCCATCATGAAGCAGCACAGATACAGTTGCATGAACATTTGCAGTTGTGGATTGTTCTGCAAACAAGCAAATGACAGTTTCGTTTCACAGCAAAAATTGCTCCGAGAACAAACAAAAAAAAAGTGTTGAAAAGCTAACAGATTATGTTTACCTCCTGAAAACAGCTTATCAAAGCATCATTAAGCCAGTCAGCGCTCCCTCTCTTATATCAGGAGCTAATGATCCGTGTAATGTCTCTGCTTTCCCCACGGATGTTTTTCTCTCTGCGCGATGCTATTTGGCATGAGATGCGCATCCAGACACGGATGACCTTTTTATGAGGATTCAAAGTCCTTCCATGAAGAGCATGCCCTCTGTATGAAGTGCAGTGGTAAGACTCGGACCACAGCTTGTGTCTCCAAATAAAATCAAGAAGAAAAGCCAAAGCAGTTCTGAAATAGTGTGTACGTATTCAATAAAAGTTGACTTATGAACTGGATGTACATATGGTAGGAAAATTAAGCAATTAACCTTTTTTTGCAAGCGTGCCCTTTCACTGGAGTTGTGTAATTAGATGAGTTAGTGAGTGTGAAGATAAGGTAATCACATCACACCCCTGCAGACTCCACACAGCAAATGCCACTGATTGCTGGCCACCTCTGCCACCTGCGCATCCCCGAAATGACCAGAAAAACTTTTGTCAGCTGTGTCCTCTTTATTTGTTCTATGAACACATGGTCATTGCACACAACCATATTTCATATTAATTTCGGCTGAATTTCGTATACACACATACTGTAAGTAAATAATTGAACACAAAATAATGATATTTCTTGAACTCCTTTAATCACAGATTGGCCAACATAAACAAATGTATGTCAGCACAGTCTCACACAGTGGATTTTGGCATATGGTATAAAGTTTAAAAGATAAAGTACTGTCACGATCACCAGCTGCAGTGCTCTTGATATCCACCAGAGGGCACTCCCCTTTTGTTCATTGTCATTCTAACATGAACTACATTTCCCAGAACTCACTGCCCGACTCATCATCCCTGATTGTTAACTCTGCCTATATAAGTCCAGTGTATTCAGTCATTCATTGCTAAGTCTTGTATGTGTCACAGGTGCATTTCTAAGCACTCCATCGATTATCTGTTCCATGGTTTTGATTATGGTTTCCAGATTTACCCTGTTTGAGTTCATGCCCTGGTACATGTTTGGACGTTTTGGATTACGTAATCTACCTTTGGATTGGATTTGAATATAATTGATAAATATAACAGAGACACGAGATAGAAGCAGCTGTGATTGTATGAAACAAGCGAGAACAAGTCTGCGGTGTAATACGAGAGACATAAAAAACATGCAGTCTTCAGATACCCGGATGGGAACACAGCTTGGAATGTTGTGACTGACCAATCAGAATCAAGTATTCGCTAACACTTTACATTAAGGTTCCCTGTGTAAAGGGTTTATAAAGGTGTTTGTTAATGAGTAATAAGTCATTTACAAATGCATTAGAAATCATTAATAATGCAGTTATAACTGCATGAATAAAAAGGACAATAATGCAATACCTGCCAAATAGTGAGCCGTTTTTAACTCACGTGTTATAAATGCTTAATAAATGTATTTATTAACACTTATTTAACCCAAAACCAGATTCCTGGTTTATTTCATGATGCAGCAAAAATTGACTATCATAATTAGACTGAAGGGTGTTGTATTTGTGCTTTTCTTATTAATATCTTTATTAATATCTATACTTTTCTTATGTTGCTTACCAGAAGTTTCTGTCTTACCCATAAATGGTTCACAGGTTTCCACTTTATATTAAGGTTCATTTTCACAGGCTATTAATGTTTATAACTCATGAATAAAGTTATGGTTATTATCTTATATTTTATTTTCAAAATAAAGATGGAATTTCATCTTAAAAAAACAAGAAATCAGTTTTTATACACTGCTGTGGATAGGCATCATGACCTTTTTGGAGAGTATCATGGGCAAGACAGAAACTTCTGGTAAGCAACATAGTAAGAAAAGTGGCAGTCATGAGATATTAATAAGATATTAATTAGAAAACCACAACTACAACACCCTTCAGTCTACTAGTCTGATTTTTGCTGCATCATGAAATAAACTAGGAATCCGGTTTTGGGTTAAACACGCGTTAATAAATACATTTATTAAGCATTTATAACACGTGAGTTAAAAACGGCTCACTATTTGGCAGGTATTGCATTTTAGTTGCCCTTTTTATTCATGCAGTTATAACTGCATTATTAATGTTTTATAATGCATTTGTAAATGACTTATTACTGATTAACAAACACCTTTATAAACCCTTTACACAGGGAACCTTAATGTAAAGTGTTACCAAGTATTCTGGAGAGCCGTGTAAAACTGGTTGTGACAGCATTCTTTATATTGCAATATTTACTGAATATCATTTTAATAATGCATTTTGTGGCACACTTTAGAGTAACTTTAGTCATCATCATATTTGTAATGAAATAGTAAGTAAACAAATTTAAAGAGTTTATACATTGCTTGTCACAATTATCGAAAACAATTTTTGCCAACGTTGTACTTAAAATTAAGGAGGTTTAATAATCCTCCATGCAGTCAAAACTGTCCAGTTGCAAATAACTGTATATCACAGTGTGAGTCCATTTTACAGCAGTTTACTCAGAAAGATCTCCTAATGGAGCCCATAATAGCATTCAGGATGAAATATGGTACTATTTGTTCAGTGCTCTGTGTCTAATAGAAAAAAATTCTCCTTTTCTGGATGAGTGCGGCCTTTAAAATTAATAATACCTAACCTTTATTTTCTATTTACATTTAGGGCCGGTACGTCTTTAGCGCAGAGCAATGCAATATGTCATTGGGTACGGCCAAATTCCTCAGTTTCAGACATACAGTAAGTGGTTTGGCAAAATGACACATGCAAAGCTCAAAGATTGTTTATGTCTTGTGCATAACTCCATCCTTCCTGACTGTCAGGTTTACCTCTATGACACGCTCTTTATGCATACGCATCTGGCTGCATTCTGCATTAAATACAGAGAATGTAAGTATAACTAATAATTAATCATGTACTGACACACAACTATGGCTAGAATTAATTGCAGTTGTCAGGGATCTGCATCTGCAAAAGCCTTCCTTCATTTGACAGACGGCACGTTTTTATTTTTGATGAGCTTTCAAGATGCTATATTTTCCTCATCCACTGTAAAAAAAAAAATATTGTTACAATTAGCTTAATCACAACTTAAGAAATAGTGTCAGAATAGCTTTTCTGGATTCAACTTAAGATAATTATTAAATGAAAGGAACATCAAATTAAGATGTTATCAAGAAAAAACAAATTAGACAAAATTACAAAAATAAGAATTAATGATGTTTGAGAGGTAACACGTCTTACCAATAGCAATAAAATTATTTTATAGGCCAATACAATTTAATAATATGAATATAATAGATTTAATGCACCTTTGAATATTACGGGAAAAAGGTGCAACACCACGAACGCTGCATGTAGGCAAATTCTGTCATGTGACACCACATTTATTTGCGTTAAAGCCCTTTTTCTCAACTTTTTTTTTTTGCTACATTTGAAGTATCGACATAGAATTTATATGCAACAGAAAATCATTGTGTTGACATTTGCAAAAATAACGATAATTGGCATTTCCATCAGCTATATCGGTAAACATTTGATTTGTTTTGTTTTTTTGCATAAAAATCCTTGGATGGAAACCTGGGTAATGGTGCGGAAGTGTTGTATCATAAATGACGAAAAATCTCGTCAATGGTGGGGAGAGAGTTAACATCACTAAACCAACCCATATACATCAATTTTGGTCAACAAAACAAATTCTGGGATAAATCAGGTACAAATAGCTTCTTAAGGTAACAATTGCACCTTAACTTTACAGCCTGTACAGTTTTAAATACAGCTGCCGAGAAGGTGACAGTAAATTTGGCACCTTCTTATCTCCATCTATTTCTCTCTTATTTGTCTTAGTTTGGAAACTCTCTTTTTCTGTTGGAGCAAAAGGGAACGCTGCAGTAATCATCACTGCTTTTGTTTACTTTTATGGCATAAAAGGTGTACTTTTGCCATCTTTCTGATCCACTAACACAACTTTAATAACAGGTCTTCTGTTGCTCATTTCATGAATCTGCAAATCTTCCGTCACATAAACACGATAAACCGTGTTAAATATGGATGTTCCTCTAAAGACTCTCTTTATGGTGGCATTAGTAAAGAAATCGGATTATTTTGGGAAGCTGCTAGTCTTTTCTAGGTTAATGGCAGCTACAGGGAGAAATGGTGGGAAATTGAGAGGAAACAGGAGAAAGGCAAAGGAAATCAGTAATGTGGCGGATGTAGGGACATAAATATAAGCAAACAAAGCAATGGAAAGAAAAGGCGAGCGTGCTTTAGGGCTGTTTATATGTGCAGGTCAGGCCCAGCATAAGACATATCGTCCATAAGACCGAGCCGCAGGAGCCGGACTGTGTTTCATCAGGCCCTTGCTTTCATCTCATTGTCATCTGGGGTCCAAAAGCCATCAAATCAGAAAGGCAAAAGGAAGAGAAACAAAAGGAACGAGAGGAATCAAGCAGAGACCGCGACTGTGCATCAAATCAGAAGATGGGGCTGATGCTCGGAGACTTCGTCCTAAAGCTATCCAACACTGACGCTGTGCTTTGATTACCCACCCCGCAGACTGGGAAACAGCGAAAGGGACATTTTCTGCGTGATTCTCTATGTTATAAAGAGAGGAGAGGAACACACACATACAGTAATTGCTTTTGTGTAGTCATATAGTCAAGGAAATAGATGGATATGTAGCAATCAGATTTTGCTTGTAAGGAAGCAAATTTGTAACAGCACATTTGTACAGATCAGTTTCAGTTTGAAATCTGTGAGTTCAAATCCATCTTATTTGCAATTTGCGATGTTCATCCAAGTTGAATTTTAAAGAAACAAGGAGCCACATTTACCATTTTCAAAGAATTTTCTCAGGCAAAATTAAGTCATTTCAATGGGAATCTGTGCATAAGAGTGAAAGATGTTCCCATGCAGATTTCATAACAGGTTCAAGATGGTCACGCGGACCAACAGAAATCTGCATACATCATTGACTTTTTTTTTCATTCATTTTTTTTTTTTTTTTTGCATGTGAAATGTCGCTAATGTACCCTAATTTTAAAAATCAAACAAATGCCACAACAGTTTAGAGAGGTTTGAGTCAAATACAACAGATATCACGGAATGACAAATGTCTTTATTGCCATTTCTCATTATTATTATCATGACTGTATAACTGTTATTTTAAATAGTTCTTTTAAAAACAAATACCATTTCTCATTTTCTGCATCCATTGATTTGGATCTAAATCTAGAGGAAATGTTGTGATCAGATCTACAGCTTATAAAGGATCCAGTGGGCTCTAATATAAAAGTCACACATTTTACGTCCACATTCATGTCCTGTGCATAATGGAAAAATACCAGCCTGCTGTTACCTTCCACCCCTGCAAATATGACAATCACTTATCAGACAATGACACAGCGTCTTCACAACACTCTCAATCTTCTGATCTGGCCTCCTTACATCGAAAGCCTTGTGAGAGGAGATTAAAAAGAACAATGACTGAATTCTGCACCAAACAATGTAATAATTCTATAAATAATGAAAGTAAGAATTATTACAGGCAAAACATTAGCTGCGTATTCATACAACCCTTTAGTCCCTTTATAATCGGACTGAAAAGCCTTCAAATAAACATCTCAATCAAGTATGGAAGCTTGTTTCTGTCACTGAATAAAAAAATGAAAAAGGTAAACTTTTTATCTAACAATTCTGATTTTTTTTCTCAGAATTGCATGATATAAACTTGCAATTGCATGTTATAAAGTCAGAATTGTGAGATATAAAATCGCAATTGTGAGAAAAAGTCAGAATTGCAAGAAAAAAAAGTCAGAATTCGAGTTTATATCTCACAATTCTGACATTATAAAGAGTTTACATCTCTTTACCTTTTTTTATATTTTTTATTCAGTAGCGGAAACAATCTTCCATAATCAAGCCTCTGAGCTTAATCCAATGTAGGTTCGAACTGAGTGTAATGATTTTGGACATTTAATTGCATGTTGATTACAATTAAGTGAAAAAAATTAAATGCAAACTCTAAAAAATGCTGGGTTAAAAACAACCCAAGTTGGGTTAAATGTTTTTAAATGGGTAGTTTTATTTAATTCAGCTGTTGTTTAAAATGACTATATGACTGGATTTAAACAAACCCAAAATAGATTGGAAATTAAAATTCAGACACATAATTACTGGGGAACATTTATTATTAAGCAATTTAATACATGTTCATTGTTTAATTATTATTCAATAAATGTATTAATAAATGTTAATTTCCAATATACTTGGGTTCATTTTAAGCAAGCAATATAGTAATTTTTAAACAATAGTTGAGTTAAATAAAACTACTCAGCACATTGGGCAAATATTTAACCCAATTCAACCCAATCGCTGGGTTTGTCCATTTTCAACCATTTTCAACCCAACTTGGGTTTTAACCCAGCATTTTCAGAGTGCAGTTATTTGAACTTTAGAGTATTTCTGGGCCACTTAAGTAGCGCTTCTGTACATCAAACAAGGATTAAGCTAGTCCTAGAATAAAATGCATGTTTGAGCTTTTAGCTGAATGTTAAAATATGTCAGTGCCATTGTTTTGTCTCAAGATGCACATCAGTAATGTGTTTTTCTAGTGAATGTTTATAAAAGCTACTTAAATGCCCTAATTGAACTAAGGCCTAATCCTGGTTTAGGCTAAGCTCTGTCTGTGAAACCGGGCCATTAACTTTTGAATAAGACACTACAGTTAAAATTACAATCAAGTGCTTTAGTATGTTAGTCAACACATCAAAATAAGTGTACTTATTTAAAGCACGACAGTTCTTTTATTTGACATTATTACAAAGTGCACTTTTTAAAGACAGTCATGAAAGTGTACTCTCGTTAAGCACACTTAAAGGTGCCCTAGAACTTCTTTTTAAAAGATGTAATATAAGTCTAAGGTGTCCCCTGAATGTGTCTGTGAAGTTTCAGCTCAAAATACCCCATACATTTTTTTTTATTAATTTTTTTAACTGCTTATTTTGGGGCATCATTAACTATGCACCTATTCAGGCTGTGTCCCCTTTAAATTGCGCGCTTCCTGCCCTCCGAGCTCTCAACTATAAAACAGTGCATTTACAAAGTTCACACAGCTAATATAATCCTCAAATGGATCTTTACAAGATGTTCGTCATGCATACTGTATGCATGCGTCGGATCATGTGAGTAAAGCATTTATTTGGATGTTTACATTTGATTCTGAATGAGTTTGATAGTGCTCCGTGGCTAAAGCTAACATTACACACTGTTGGAGAGATTTATAAAGAATGAAGTTGTGTTTATGAATTATACAGACTGCAAGTGTTTAAAAATGAAAATAGCGACGGCTCTTGTCTCCATGAATACAGTAAGAAACGATGGTAACTTTAACCACATTTAACAGTACATTAGCAACATGCTAACGAAACATTTAGAAAGATAATTTACAAATATCACTAAAAATATCATGATATCATGGATCATGTCAGTTATTATCACTCCATCTGCCATTTTTCGCTATTGTTCTTGCTTGCTTACCTAGTCTGATGATTCAGCTGTGCACAGATCCAGACGTTAATACTGGCTGCCCTTGTCTAATGCCTTGAACATGGGCTGGCATATGCAAATATTGGGGTCGTACATATTAATGATCCCGACTGTTACGTAACAGTCGGTGTTATGTTGAGATTCGCCTGTTCTTCGGAGGTCTTTTAACAAATGAGATTTATATAAGAAGGAGGAAACAATGGAGTTTGAGACTCACTGTATGTCATTTCCATGTACTGAACTCTTGTTATTCAACTATGCCGAGGTAAATTCAATTTTTAATTCTAGGGTTCCTTTAAGTGGACTTTAATTTCATTAATATTATATTATCTGCAAGTACAGTTTATGTACTTGTTCAGTTTATGAACTCTCAGGAGATTGTTATGGTAATAGAGATTGGCATAGTAATGGATATGGCAATGTTAATGTATTTGGTCTTGGCAGAATAGTACAGAGATTGCAACAGCAACCAATCAGCTGTGCTATGTAGATAATGATGTAATCACTACCAAATGAGTTGAAGACCTTTCAGCCAGCGCCATCTAGATTTTCATGCCAGAACTAGGTAATATTATTTTTGAATATAAGTTAAATATAAATATATACTTTTAAGATTTAAAATACACTACAATTGCACATTCAATGTAGTGTATAGTAGCCGTGTGGAGCGCTGGTGTTCTGCTTTAAGGAAAACTAAAGATGTTCTATGTGCTCCTTGCTTACAATTTTAGAGCGACGATACAGGGTTTAGTGTGTTTTGAACCATTTATCCCATGAGCTGTCAAGTGTAGAGCCTTCAACTCTGAGAGGCTCAGGGAATGACCATCACAAATTATAGCATTTTGAAATTCAGTGAGTGCAACCATCACACCACCGTTTATCCTCTTCAACTTACATTACACATCAGACCTCATCATTTTTCTATTGCCAAGTTGCCTATATCATTTACTTCTTTATTCGAGTTGCTTTAAAGGTGCAATCTATCATATCTGGAGATGTTAGGTTTGCAGTAATCAGTGTTGCAGCGTTGTCAAACCAGCCTTTCAGAGGAGTTGGAAACCTGCGAGAAATTTCCTCAGGAAAGTTTTGGGGCAAATGCTGCAGAGGCTGAAAGTTAAGAAAAAAGCCTTGTCAAGTGATTCCGAGGACAGGACTGTCAGCGCAGGCAGGTGTTTCTCATCAGCAAGGCTTCCTCTTGTAACTTGGAGATATTTTGTTTGATTCAAAGAGCATATCAAAGGATTTAACTCATGCACTTTGAACAGCTGTTGACTAACAGAAGAGCCTTGATCTGTGAAAGTCTTTTGGATGACAAGTACATTAATCCCTTGTTCTTTTGGAAATTTCATTTCTTTAAGAACTTGCAAAGGAGATGCTTTGGTTCAGCTTGTCAAGCGGTGCGTGTGAGAGTTCAGACATCCGACATCGGTCTGACAGTCATCTTGAGGTCTGTGATGTGTGGTGTTTTCCTCCAGCTGAATATTGGCCACAAGATGGCACTCAATAAAGCAAATAATACATCTTTTGCATAAATCAGGGGGTTGAAGTGCTGATTATTGGCACGTGATCTGAGCGATCATTTATTTTACTGTAAAGTAAAGCAGCATCACATGTTTGGCATCCCTTCTTTTAACCATGTTGGAAGACGTATCCCACATATCCCCTTTGCAAGTTCAAATCTGTTAAACTTTTAAAAAACGAAAACCTTGCGTTTGTTCCCCATTCCACTCTCCTCATCTCGCATTTTTCAAAGCAAAAATGAGTTCTGTGTGAACAAGCCCTTAGACTCTCAAGAGTGGTTTGACTCCCCCATTGTCAATAACATAATCTTGGTCAAAAATGAATCCAACTCTTGAAGGAAATAAATGTTGTGACTTTGCATGAGGTTGTGGAAACGATGCACACAGTAATCAAAGCTAAAGGCGGTTCAACTAAATATCAGTGAGTGCAACTTTTGTTTTGGTCAGGCAATGTATGTTCCAGTGAAATTGTCAGGCATGGTCCAAAATGATTAATCAATCTATAAATTCATGAATGCAATATCAGAGTTATTGACAAAGTACAAACGAACACGAGGGCCCAGTTGTTCAAAAACTTGAATCTGGATCAGAATGATCTAGATTTGGAAATCCCATGTTTTGCTATCCAGGATCAGGTAATCCATCTTACAAAGCAAAGCAAAATATGATTGGATCTGGCTGATCCAGTTGCACAGTTTTCACAAAATCTGGATTACCAGTACTCCAATTGGGGTTAAATTGCACAATCTAGCTAAAGAACAGCAGGAAGAAGAGTGGGTCATTTGAAATTTTTTATTTGAAGAGAAAGTAAACAAACATCCCCTTCTATTTTCAATTTCATTTAAACAAACTACTTATGGAGGCACTAAAGGGACACGGTGATGGAAAAAAGTATGAAATGGGAGAAAAAAAAAAAAAATATTTTAATGCTTTTGCACTTTGTTTTGCAAAAGTTTTGCAGTTCCCCAAGAAACTTTTGAGAGTGAATGCAAAACGCTTGCGAGTACGGAAGCGGATTAGGGCCAAGCAATAATAAAAAAATAAAACCATCTCGAGACTAAAGTTGTTAAATTTCGAGAAAAAAACTCATTAAATTTCGAGAAAAAAACTCATTAAATTTCGAGAAAAAAGTTGAGATAAAATGTTGAGAATAAACTCATTAAATTATGAGAAAAAAGTCGTTAAATTATGAGAACAAATTCATTAAATTACTTTATTCTCATAATTTAATGACTTTATTCTCAACATTTTATCTCGACTTTTTTCTCGAAATTTAACGACATTTTTCTCATAATTTAACGAATTTGTTCTCGTAATTTAACAACTTTTTTCTCGTAATTTAATGACTTTATTCTCAACATTTTATCTAGACTTTTTTCTCGAAATTTAACGAGTTTTTTCTTGCAATTTAACGAGTTTTTTCTCGTAATTTAACAAGTTTATTCTCAACATTTTATCTCAACTTTTTTCTCAAAATTTAACAACTTTTTTCTCGTAATTTAATGACTTTATTCTCAACATTTTATCTTGACTTTTTTCTCAAAATTTAACGCGTTTTTTCTTGCAATTTAACGAGTTTTTTCTCGTAATTTAACAAGTTTATTCTCAACATTTTATCTCAACTTTTTTCTCGAAATTCAACGACATTTTTCTCATAATTTAATGAATTTGTTCTCGTAATTTAACAACTTTTTTCTCGTAATTTAATGACTTTATTCTCAACATTTTATCTTGACTTTTTTCTCAAAATTTTACGAGCTTTTTCTCGTAATTTAACAAGTTTATTCTCAACATTTTATCTCAACTTTTTTCTCGAAATTCAACGACATTTTTCTCATAATTTAACGAATTTGTTCTCGTAATTTAACAACTTTTTTCTCGTAATTTAATGACTTTATTCTCAACATTTTATCTTGACTTTTTTCTCGAAATTTAATGAGTTTTTTCTTGCAATTTAACGAGTTTTTTCTCGTAATTTAACAAGTTTATTCTCAACATTTTATCTCAACTTTTTTCTCAAAATTTAACAACTTTTTTCTCGTAATTTAATGACTTTATTCTCAACATTTTATCTTGCGTTTTTTCTTGCAATTTAACGAGTTTTTTCTCGTAATTTAACAAGTTTATTCTCAACATTTTATCTCAACTTTTTTCTCGAAATTCAACGACATTTTTCTCATAATTTAATGAATTTGTTCTCGTAATTTAACAACTTTTTTCTCGTAATTTAATGACTTTATTCTCAACATTTTATCTTGACTTTTTTCTCAAAATTTTACGAGCTTTTTCTCGTAATTTAACAAGTTTATTCTCAACATTTTATCTCAACTTTTTTCTCGAAATTCAACGACATTTTTCTCATAATTTAACGAATTTGTTCTCGTAATTTAACGACTTTTTTCTCGTAATTTAATGACTTTATTCTCAACATTTTATCTTGACTTTTTTCTCAAAATTTAACGCGTTTTTTCTTGCAATTTAACGAGTTTTTTCTCGTAATTTAACAAGTTTATTCTCAATATTTTATCTCAACTTTTTTCTCGAAATTCAATGACATTTTTCTCATAATTTAATGAATTTGTTCTCGTAATTTAACGACTTTTTTCTCGTAATTTAATGACTTTATTCTCAACATTTTATCTTGACTTTTTCTCGAAATTTAACGAGCTTTTTCTCGTAATTTAACAAGTTTATTCTCAACATTTTATCTCAACTTTTTTCTCGAAATTTAACGACATTTTTCTCATAATTTAATGAATTTGTTCTCGTAATTTAACAACTTTTTTCTCGTAATTTAATGACTTTATTCTCAACATTTTATCTAGACTTTTTTCTCGAAATTTAACGAGTTTTTTCTTGCAATTTAACGAGTTTTTTCTCATAATTTAACAAGTTTATTCTCAACATTTTATCTCAACTTTTTCTCAAAATTTAACAACTTTTTTCTCGTAATTTAATGACTTTATTCTCAACATTTTATCTTGACTTTTTTCTTGAAATTTAACGAGCTTTTTCTCGTAATTTAACAAGTTTATTCTCAACATTTTATCTCAACTTTTTTCTCGAAATTCAACGACATTTTTCTCATAATTTAACGAATTTGTTCTCGTAATTTAACAACTTTTTTCTCGTAATTTAACAAGTTTATTCTCAACATTTTATTTCAACTTTTTTCTCGAAATTTAACAAGTTTTTTTCTCAAAATTTAACAACTTTAATCTCGAGATGGTTTTATTTTTTTTATTATTGCTTGGCCCTAATCCTCTTCTGTATGCGAGACTACTTCCCATCTCATATTTTTCCTCCCATTACCTTTTCCCTTTTGGGTTTCCGTAGCCATTCATGTGACCCACAACAGAAACAAACAAATATACACTCAATAAGGGGTGCAGTTGTTAGAAACTACTTTTGATTAGTTCATCTCTGATAATTGTGCAAATGTAGTTTATTAAAAATGTTTGTTTGATATGGGGATTTTTTTTTTTATGGTGCCAAATTTTTTGTTTTGAAAGGACTGAAAATAATTGGTATAACCTAAAGCGTATTTCTACTTTATTACTTTAACGGTTAAACTAATAAAGAGCAAAATAAAAATATAAATGCATATATAAATTATGTATTTTTTAACCAGTTTTGAAGTTTGAAATCCTGAAATCCACCCTTCTGCTGGGATCAGGACAATCCCTTATAAACATTTCTTACTAAAAGGTTTTGAACAACACAAACTGACAATTTGATCCAGATCAAAACCAAGATTGGATTTCTGAATCCTTTTTTTTTTTTTCTTCTTTTGAAGAGCCCATTTTCAAGGTTTGATCCAATCTGTTAGCCAAAATCCGATCAGATTACATTTTGAACAACTGGGCCCTGAGGATTCACCCCAGATGCGATCAAATGCCAGTCCTAAGGGGCGCTAAAACGTTTAGGATGACATAACGAGTGTCATTCATCTCATCATCCTTAAAAAGCCCTTTTACCTTCAGCAACAGCATCTGCAACATCTGCTCTGCCAAACATAGTGAATGTGCTCATTCTCTTACCATGTGACTAGACCCAATTGACTGTATTTCTTATAACTGCGGATCTGTTTGTTAATGGGTTATTAATGCAAGTTTTTGACAGTGTTGCAAGAATTGGAATAGAGCATTCTCCAGCCGCCCCATTAAAATGTTGTTGACTACTGCTGCCTGAAACAACACTGTAAAAAGTAATATCTACTCAATAAAAAAGTGGCAACAGATTACAAGCAATATTAATAATTAAATTCAACATTTAAGAATTGATTTAGAATAAATTCCTTAAATGTCAAACATTTAAAGTGCAAACACCATTACAAAAACCACAAGCTGACAAACACTGATCACCGTAATGGCGACTAAACATTTTCAATAAAATCAACATCAACATCTAAACCTCATGTGTTTCTCTTTCCTTCAGTGATTCTGCTTGTTATCATCAGGTGTCTTCAATGTTGGCAATAAAAAATAAAGAGTTCTTAATTCATCTTTGACGTCTGTCTGATATTCAGATATTTTTGTTTATATTTTACTCGTTTTAAATGGTTGACATTTAAGGAATGAATTTGACCAACTAAATTCTATTTATTGAATTTAATGAATAATATTGCTTGCAATCTGATGCCAACATTTGATATAGCGTATTACTTGTTACAGTGAAACGGCATCCTCCTGTCACTTGCATCACTTGCTTTGCCGCTTTGCAGTATTCCATGGAATCAATTGGCTGCTGCACTAATAAAGCTCTTTTCTCTTTTGTGATGAATGTTACATTGGGCATAAATATTTCAGGCACACATGCAACTTTGATGGCTCACCCTGTATTATCGCCTGTAACTGTGTCACCTCCTCTCTGCCTTTGAAACAGTGAAGCTGAAGCCAAGCAGACACTCTGCTGTTGCGTATGTGCACTCAAAGGATTCTCAAACTTCTGTTATTTACTGTATGATGTGACTCCTTGTGTAGTTATTTCTTTGTGTCATTACTTTCTCCATGATCAGTTACTGGAGACAACAGGGCTTGTTGTCACAAGGGCTATATATGCGAAATGCCGTGCGATATGGCTGTATATCAGTATAATGTAGAGTATTATTGTATTATGAGAGAGAGTTCGACTAAATGAGAGTGTCACCTGCATCTGATATAGCATTCATTCTTCAGGTCGATGACAATAATATTATATCCATTATAAAAAAATCAGTTTGAATGTCCACAGAGGAATGCAACATCTTTGTCTTTGTCCTTTTAAAAGTTCCCACAGAGCTAAAAGATTAATAAGACCAAAGATTGCTCGTTTGATATACCCAAAATGAATTATATCATAATCTCCTCTTCCAGGGAGACCTGGTCAAAACGGCAGCACACATAGTTGCATACAAATAACAAAAACAAAACAATCCAACAAATCAAATAGGCCAAAGGTCAAGAGAAGCACTTACAAGACTCTTTAAAAGCAGAATACAAAATACATTTAAAAGCACTCAAAGGAGACAAAAACTCTAGTTTCAGTACATTTTGTAAGTCGTTCCAAGGCCTAGGGGCATAAAAAGAAAAAGCATGCTTTCCAAATTCGGGATACCTTTGGGACTTTTAGTCAAAGATGCAGCTGCAACGAGTACCATAACCATTAGTAATAAAAAGCTAAAAATTTTGTAATATAAGATGGTAATTTACCAAGAAGCACCTTGGCAATAAATATATACATTTGCAAATTCCTCCTATGATGCAAAGAGGACCATGCTAAAGATTCATAAAAGATACAGTGATGTGTACGAAACGCCGCACCACATACAAAACGCAACGCTGCATGATAGACAGAGTCCAATTTCTTTAATAAAGATGACGCTGCATGCATGTAATCAAGATCACCATAATCAATTATTGATTAAAAGTACTCTCAACCAGCTCCTTTTGGGCCTTATAGGGAAAGCGGATAGAGGAACCCCAATTTTTGGCGTTAAATAAAAAATAATTTTTGGTAAAATAAGTGCTATGTTTATATATGAGTCACATATTTGAGGTCTTAATAACTACATTCTCACCTAAAAAAAACTCTTCAAACCAAAGCTCATACATCATCATTTTCTCTATCTGTTGGGTAACAAGTGAACAAAATAAAAACACACTGGCATAAAAAGAGTCATTATATAACAAATTTCAATACAATCTTTAAGGTTGAACTGATGTCACAGGCCTTGTCCAACTTTGAAAACCCAGTTTTTCTCTCCATTTTGGCCTTACACAATTTTTGTCCTCATTTTGACGTAATGTATAAGTATATTTAGGGTTTGTGCTTTTACAAAACTTGCGTTCCAGAAAGAAAAATATTCACTGGGGTAAAAAGTGAATAGTCCTGTTGTGCCAGGAGTTACTGCGTTATATTGATGAGAAATCAAAACTGCAGGGTCAGTAAACCTATTTTTAAATATGTATCACAAGTTTGCTATTCAAACTTAATTTTGGAGCAGCTTGTTTTTATTGGTTATGTTCAGTGTTGGGGAGAGTTACTTTTAAAGTGCCCCTATTATGGATTTTTGAAAATGACCTTTCATGTAGTGTGTAACTGCTCTAAGTGAATGAAAACATCCTGCAAAGTTTTAAATCTGAAAGTGCACCGTATATAAAGTTATTGTCTCTCAAAAGTAAGAGTCGACTCTGAGTCAATTAAATGAGTCGTTTGTAAACGAATCCCAAGTCGTTTACATTACATGGGTGATTTCAAAACACTGCTTCGTGTGTTCATGCATTCATTTATGAATCTTTTGTTTCGAATCAGTGGTTCAGAGCGTGTATCAAACTGCCAAAGTCACTTGAGCCATTGAAATTTCAAAACACTTATGATGTAACTAAGCCTCGTTTACTGAAATCATGTGATTTTGAACCACTGAACCACTGATTCGATTCGTAAAGCTTCGAAGCTTCATGAAGCAGTGTTTTGAAATCGCCCATCACTAGATATTGTGGAATAAAGTCACTATTTGTGTTATTTTTGGCGCACAAAAAGTCGTCGCTTTAAAATATTAAAGTTGAACCACTGTAGTCACATGAACTGATTTAAATATGTTTTTAGTAGCTTTCTGGGCGTTTGAAAAAGTGAGTGTTATTGCTGGTGATGCAGACCTCACTGAGCTATCAGATTTCATCTTACGGGTGTGGAACGACATGAGGGTGAGTAATTAATGACAGAATTTTCATTTTTGGGTGAACTAACCCTTTAAGGCACTTTTCACCAAAAGTGAAATGAATTAGCCTCTAGTCTCGTGTAGCCAGAGCTTCAGACTGACAGCAGAAGGTCTGGACTCTATCACAGCTTTTATTGGCCAAGGACCACCCAAGAGGACGTTTGACTGACATGTAACGCAACCAATTACAGTTCATTTTGTTCCGAGGCATGAAAATGTAAAGTCGATGTTCTTACAATAACAGACCAGCGTGCATCTGATAAATTATTCATTCAAGAACGTTGTGCAAGTTTACTGCAACAATGGAGCAGCGAACTTCACATACTTTTGAAAATTGAGCGTTTAGTTGATCCTGATAACACAGTTGTAAACATGACAGCGTTTTTCTTCCATGAGGGGGTTTGCTGTTACAGCATTTGTTTCCAGGTGGATTGTTAAAGAACACAACACACACGTCTCCTGGACATCCTGTAGAATTCAACCAACCAGATGACAGGATGAAGATGTCCAAATTGTTCTTATTTTATTGAAATATCATTGCTTTTCATTTAGTACTGCCCTTCGGAAGCAACAGAAGATACTTGCATGTTTCCCGGAAGAAAAAATAAGTACAATTTACCTTGATATTCAAATTCAAAAGTTTTCACCCCCCAACTCTTAATGCATCATGTTTCCTTCTGGAGCATCAGTGAATGTTTGAACCTTTTGTAATAGTTGTGTTTGAGTCCCTCAGTTGTCCTTGGTATGATAAAATGGATCTGAAAATCATTCAGTCACTGCTGGAAAGGGTTCAAATATGCAAAAAAAATGCTTAAAACTGATGAATCTGCAGGACCTGGAGGATTTTTCTGAAGAACAGAGCTCAGTTTAACTGCTCAGGACAAACAAGAGACTCATGAACAACCATCACAAAACATAAAAACAGCCGTAGATCATCAGGTAACCACACACAGTATTGAGAATCAATGGTTCACATACTTATGAATGGGGTTATTTTAATAAATTCAGCTTTTTTTTTTTTTTCTTGTGGACTATATGTAAACATCTTTTATGTAAAATATCTTACTCAGGACAGTACTAAACAAAAAATTACATGCATTTTGTAATCTAAAGTAATATTTGCTTGTTAGTATGGTTGAATTGGATCACTGAAGGCCAGCAGCAAAGACATTGGTTAATAAAGTGAGATTAAATACATAAAGTATATTTTTGCAATTTTATGTATTTAATTATTACAGGTTTGCATAAAATTCTGAGATTGCATTTCACTGTTTTTATTCATTTTGAGGAATACTGAATGTTTTTGTGCAAGTGAGAAGAGTACATGCATGTTCACATTTGTGACCCTGGACCACAAAACCAGTCATAAGTCGCACAGGTATATTTGTATTTGTATGGGTCAAAATTATCTTTTTTTTATTTATTTTTTTTATGCTAAAAATCATTAGGATATTAAGTAAAGATCATGTTCCATGAAGATATTTTGTAAATTTCTTACCATAAATATATCAAAATATGTATTTTTGTGAGTGGATATGCATTGCTAAGGACTTTATTTGAACAACTTTAAAGGTGATTTTCTCAATATTTCGATTTTTTTGCATGCTCAGATTCCAGATTTTGTATCTCGATCAAATATTGTCCCATCCTAACAATCCATACATCAATGGAAATATTATTTATCCAGCTTTCAGATGATGTATAAATCTCAATTTCAAAAAACTGACCCTTATGACTTGTTTTGTGGTCCAGGGTCACATTTAGTCTAGAACTACAATAACCATGATGTTCACATAGCGACACAACACCTCTGACCTTTGTTTCTCATGGGGACAGGAGAGCTGTCATTCAATAAATCTGAAGTTACTTGTAATCAGTGTTGGGGGTAACGCATTGAGTTATGTATTCAGATTACCTTTTCAAGTAACTAGTAAAGTATCGCATTACTTTTTCAATTAATTTTTTTTTTCAGATTTATTGACTGACAGCTCTCCTTTCCCCATTTTCAGAGAAATAAAGGTCAGAGGTGATGTGTCGCTGTGTGAACATGATGGTTATTGTAGTTCTAGACTCAACGTGAACATGCATGTACTCTTCTCACTTGCACAAAAACGGTCAGTATTCCTCAAAATGAATAAAAACAGTGAAATGCAATCTCATTTTATGCAAACCTGTAATAATTAAATACATTAACCCTCAGGGGTCTGAGGCTGATTTGGGGCCTGAAGAAGTTTTGACATGCCCTGACGTGTTTTTTTCAGTTGTTCATAAACATATTAATGGAAAAAGTTTCATTACACTGTATTCAGCACAAACTAGGCTACAATAATATGTGAGGAACATGTATGTACATGTTTGTGTTTTTGAAGGAATAACGTTTATGCGTGGTTATTGAAAAAACAAAAAACTCAAGTCACTGAAATAAGGCCAAAAAAAGTATATTAAATCTGTGTTCACAAGACTTCTGGGTATTGGAGGTTGTAGACTAGAGTTTTTGCTTCAAAATTATGTAAAAATTATCATTCCTACTCCTTCATATAAAACAATAGAGAGATTTAAATTTTCTAAAAACATCTTTGGTCAAGAAACACAGTATACGTGGAGGCGTGAATCATCATGAATAATGGGTGATTCTCACCTGAGAAGACAAAAGAATCGCATAAAAGAGCTCTAATTACATGCATAAATAATGAGTCCTTTCAGTCAGATAGGCTGTGAAAAAACCCTCTGTTGATCATGTCTCAAGCTCATCATAATGTAAATCAAACATACAGAAAAAACAGCAATACTGTGAAATATTATTACAATTTAAAATAATGGTATTCTATTATTAAAATATAATGCATTTCTATGATACAAAGTGTCTGAACAGTTATGTTACCTCTATGGCATTTCATATAGGCTTTTAGCTTAAAAGCATGCACATTTGGAGAAATATTGATGGATTCTCATGTTTATGTCAATTTTCTATACAGAGGAGTATTTATTCATTATTTATTGTCATCACTGTGAGCGCTGGATACTGTGTTTACAATTCATACTTGCAGCCGGAGGGCGCTCTGTGCACTTTTAGTCCACAAATGCCAATGCTAAAGAAGAATAGGCAATCCAGGAAATAACTGAACTAACAGAGGCCAGAGATCGCTAACTATGGCTATTCAAAACACTTTTCAAGACAATAAATACACGATTGAGACGATGTATGCATGTATTGACTGAATTTGCGTCTGAATAGCGCTCCCTCCGTGGGCGTGGCCGCATTAGCGGATAATGAGCTGAATCACAGACTTCTGACATGGCTCTCTTTTCATACAGATTACATAAACACAGAATGTTTGTTTTCGATTTGACTTGCACGATTTAAAACCTGACATCTCAACGTTTCTTTAGACACAAGTCTAATTTTTTTGTGATTAGTATTCACTAAGTTACAGTTCATTTTCTGAGAACTATCAGATTGGACTTCGTTCAGAGGGAGACGAGAGATCACGCATCATGTTAGTTGTCTTTATTTTACAAAAAGCACAACATTGTGTTTTTACTCTGAGTGTACACAAATAAAAGAAGATATTCCACAGATTAAAATGGTGTATAGCTCTTAATTGTATGTGCAACATTGACAGAGTATTTTGAGTCTCTTTCACACTGGTTAGAAGAAAAACGCGGTGATCACTCCGGCGTGACCGCCGACCCGAGGGAGTTAAACTGCACATATATACTTTATGTATTTAATCTCACTTTATTGCAATGTCTTTGCTGCTGACCTTCAATGATACAATTCAACCATACTAACAAGCAAATATTACTTTAGATTAGATTTTGAAATTTTGCACTTCCTTCTCCTGTATCTATTCTTCTTTAATCCAGAAAGGCAGCACAGCTGAAAGGTTTGTTTGAGCTGCGCCCTCTACTGTACAGGAGTAAATATGCATTTCCTTCAGCCTGAGGCTTCATTTCACTTTTGGTGTGAAAGGGCCTTAACATTTGCCAAAAATAGAACTTTTTTTTTTGTTATTAAAAACAAACAAGCCCAGCCCGGTGAGAAAAAGTAACGCAAAAGTAACGTAATGCATTACTTTTCATAAAAAGTAACTTTGGACTTTTTTAGGGAGTAATGCAATATTATAATGCATTACTTTTAAACGTAACTTTCGTCAACACTGCTTGTAATGTGTTACCCCCAACACTACTTATATAATGGATTTGAACACAATCTTTAAGGTTGAAGTGTGTTGTCATGATCCTCGTCCACACTAATAAGTTTGCATTTGAAAACACATCTTTTTCTCTCCGTTTTGGCCTTCCGTCCACACTGAGACAGCTTTTTTGTCCTCACTGTGATAAAATGCATATATATTTTAGTTAAGATTTAGGGTTTGTGCTTTATATTCCCTGGAGTAAAAAATAAGTCCTGTTGTACTCCTGCTCCAGGATTTACTGCATTATATGAATGAGAAATCATCACTATGCATTTTCAAATGTGTAACACTACACATCATTGTGGAACAGCTAGTTTTTATTATGTTTACTATACACAGACATGACTTTAATGTGATGATTGTAGCAGCATCTCGTGTGTGAAAGGAGTGTGGCAGGAGACAGAGGTGCGTGTGTGTTATATATGCGCTGTGTGACGTCGCAGGGAGTGTGTGTGTGTGTGTGAGAGAGAGAGGCAGAGAGAGAGAGCAGCTGAAATAGGGTGAGCTGGAATAGCGGGTCACTCTCAGTTGAAGGATGGAGTGAGAGAGAGCGGGTGTGTTCTTGTTTTTCGCGTGGACTGTGAGGTCTGTGAGTCTCTGGACATCTATAGCGCGCATTACACGCAGCATTTCTGTCTCCGCGCAGGAACACGACAGGTAACGAGCTACAGCGCCGTCTGTCACTTTATCCTGTGCTGCTGCTGCTGCTGCTGCCGCACGGAACGGTCGCGCGTCATGCAGAGCGCGCGCGGGTTTCCATCTCAATCGAAACATTAACGCGATCATTATTGTGAAGCGCGAGCGCGGTCGCTTCTGCGTGCGAACTGGAATTGTGTACGCGCTTTATGCATGCATTTCGTTTGTATCGAGTTCCTCAGCAAGAGTTTATTCTGCACTCTCGCTGTGTGCAGTCAGCGTGTGTGTCTCATGTTTAGTGCGCTCCCTACCTAGGCAGCACTTCTGGGCATCAGAGGCGCGCGCAGCGGTTGTGATGCCCAAACATGCGCTCTAGTTAGGCAGCAGAGGGTTCACGAGACAGCCGAGGAGATCAGTGACTCAAACTCACACATGGAAACATCAGCAGCACAGCAGATATATGTGAGCAGGGTTTATCACAGCTCATGTTTCATCAGAAGTTGTGTTTTTATAGAGTTATAAACTGTTATTTCAAAACATTGTTCTGTTGCTGTTTATTAATTATATACCAATCTATTAAACATTGTTATTTTATTTAACAGTATAATAAATGGTTTCATATAGGCTAAAAGATACTTGTGCAATCAACTTTACACTGTTACTATAATGAATGTAAAAAATTCTACAGTTAAAAACTTTTATATTTCAGAAGATAATAGGCTACATGTATAATATTGTTGTAAGTTAAAGGTATGAATCTCTTCCCAAATGCAAACCTGCGTTATTAAGTTAAGTTGATTGCATGTCTATATAGTGTTATTTTAGCTTCGCTGCTGGTGTTTTGTGTTTGTGTCATGTTTTTATTAGTCTGCTGAAGTCACTTTTGGTGGAACTGAAGTCATCATGTGCTCTTCTGTGTTATCTGTGATGTTATTTCAGATGTTAACAGCTCAAATAGGCTGGGTTATTGACATTAAATAAGCTGCAGGCACTAAAATGCTGGTAACATCATCATCATTGTATTTTGTAATGTAATGTTTTGGCACAGCGGCCAGATTTCAGCGTAAATACAACAAAAAAACATGTTGACAGTGCATCGGAAGAAAGAAAGAAAGAAATGTCTCACTTGCTGTTTTATTGTTTTATACTAAATGTAATGCTGTGATTATATAATGTATTTATTCTGAAGCTCTGATGATAAATCTGCTCATTGTTGGGTTGTGGTGTTGGGAAATCAGCTTCAGGACTCACAAAGTAATAAAAAATGATATTAGCATGAACGTAACCTATAGGATAAATGGGAAAACTGACAATACAGAAAAGCAGTAGTTCGACTGAGGTCATCTGGGTCATATTTTCTTTAATTTTGTATAATTGTGTTCATGTTTTTTGAGGATGAGGAGGTCACACATGATCTGTGCGTGTTGACTAGTTAAAAACAACCCAAATTGGGTTAAATAATCGACAAATCCAGCGATTGGTTTGTTTTAACCCAGCGGTTGGGTTAAATGTTTGCTCAACCTGCTGGGTAGTTTTATTTAACCCAACTATTGTTTAAAAATGACTGTAGAGCTCGCTTAAAATGAACCCAAAGTATGTTGGAAATTAACATTTAGATTTAATGAGATTAATGATTAATAATTAAGCAATAAACATTTATTAACAATAAACATGTTCACCTTTTGATTATTATAGTTTCCTCTAGTAATTATGTTTCTGATTTTTAATTTCCAACATATTTTGGGTTCATTTTAAGCCGGACATATAGTCATTTTTAATCAATAGTTGAGTAGTGTCCAGCACATTTAACCCAATCACTGGGTTTGTCCATATTTAACCCAACTTGGGTTGTTTTTAACCCAGCATTTATTAGAGTGTAGTTTTGCTTGTTCAGCATGATGGAAGAATTTGCCTGAATTTGATCTTTAACATCAAGAAAGCATTTCACCCTCATTTTGTTTTATTTATTCTCTTCCTTAATTATTGTGAAAATGCGGATTGTTGTTAGTTGTGTTGACGAGCCAATCAGAAGAGCCTTGCGATTACACTCTCATTTATGAATTTATAATGCAGTGATATTTCTGTCTCGTGTTCAGATGCAGTGATGATGCTTGAACGGATGTGATCTAGTGTGAACATTGATGTCTTCATTGTCAGTCCCAGTTCATTGTTTGGAGTTGTTTGCGAATCAATCCGTATTGAGAATTGCTCAGCTGCGCTTCCACATGTAATCTACTATACAACGAGCTCTTGAAATGTCACAGAAGTTATTTTTAACCTTTGTCATGCTATTCACGATCCTCCTGCAATATCTGAAGTTGTTTGTGTGGATCTGTGGTCATGTTTCGCTCGCTGAATAAGAGAGATTTTAATGCATTTTGTTCGTTCACGACGGCAGATGCTTATCTTCATTTCATGATTGAGATTTTCAGAAGATTGTTTTGATTTTCATCTTCCAGTTTATGTCAGTAAATCCTTTAAAACATTTCTCTTCGTTTGTGTTGGTAATATTCATACGAGCAGCTCAAGCTAATTTTATCTCATAAAATCATCTGCTGGCGCTGTTGCTGTCAGTTCACATGAGCTGTCTGTTTATGTAAAGCCAGATATAATTAGCATAAAACAGAATTAAATCGTGAGGATGATCATGATAATGTAAGCACAAAACAGCATGGAAGGAACAAAAACAGCTGCTGTTCCTGAAAAGCAGAGAAAACTGCAGTGCATCACATGCAAGAATAACATCTAGAACTATAAATCTAGCCAACGTGATCTAGTAATATTTTTATGTATTCATATGTCAAGAAGACTTCACTGACACACATAATAGTGTTCCTTCATTCACACATGAAGATCGCTCTGGATTAGTTTGAAGGTTCAGTGTTTGTCCTGCTGACGTGACTAACAAAGCTTCTTACGACAAATGTGGGAAATGACTTAGTTACACTCTCTAAATCTGCAATAGAGGCAGTCTAGGAACTGACTGACATCTTCACCCTATATTATCAAATTGTGTAAAAGATTTTGTAAGCATATTACGTAGTCGATTGCTTTATTTGTGATAATAATGCATTAAAACATGACAAATTCTGCTGACATACTGTCATACAAAGACACAAGAGAGAACCATTCAAATATTGGTAACACTTTACAGTATAGGTTTCGTTAACTACTTTATTTTTAATTATCTACTTTAATCTTAGTTAATGTTAACTTCAACATTTACTAATGCATCATTAAAATCTTGTTAATATTAGTTCATGCACTGTGAACTAACATGAAAAAACAATGAAAAGCTGACTAACATGAACAAAGATTAGTAAATACAGTAACAAAAATATTGCTCATGTTAGTTAATATATTAACAAATGAACCTTACTGTAACGTATTACCAAAAAATTAAATTATGCTGTATGCTTTTTCCTGCATGTGAGCTTTTTGTTTTTCTATGCATTTTTATATATATTTTTTTTAAAGTTACTATTGCATTGTAAAATTAAACTTGGTTATGGTATTTATCTGACACTTTTATTGACTAAAAAAAAAGGGCAAACTACAGCACAGGTTTTGTATATACAGTACTGTGCAAAAGTCTAAGGCCACCATTAGATGTGTTTTAGCAATGATATAATGACCATATATAATTATTTGTCATTCTCTTTATTAGAATATAAACAGAAAACACAGTAAATGTGTGTGCAGTATTACAAATCAGGAAAAACAAAACAAAAAAACGCTTTTATAGTCTAAAGTGGCGAGTATTTATTACACTTGAGCAACAGCGGGAACCGGCTCTCTTAAACAGAAATGGAATGGAAAATGAGTGGAAGGCCGAGAAAACTTCCAAAATCTAATGAGAAGCTTCTTTTTTTGTGAAAATTGTGAATGCATTTGGTTTATAATGGATTTAGTTTGGAGACAAAGAGAGACAGAGAGAGGAAGGAATGGAGCAAATATGCATATGAGTTTTGCTCAGGTGAAAGGCGTCATGGACAGGAGTGTTTTTTCCTGATTAGATTGCATGACTTTAACCTTTATATAAAGAAAATACTGATCATATTTCTGTAGCACACACAGCAGGTCCCGTTTCTTATGTTGCTCGAGGTTAGTGTGCCACAGTGAGTGGTCAGAAACACATGTGATTGAGAGGCATGTGAATAATCTCAGTACAGCAGTAGTAAAGCAATGACTCGAACTCAAATGACAATCGTGATAACAGCACGGGTACTCGTCTGATGAAAAGCAAACAATTATCTAAAGTTTCACTCCAGACAAACACCATATCACAGCTTCAGATCACCAGCATCAGCTCTCACATCTGCAGAAACACGCTGCTGTCAGAAGAGCTCAGTATTAGTGTGGGAAATAAGGCTTCGTAACCTTATCTTTCTCACGATAAAGCCATGGCATCAGCAATATCTGCAGCTTCTGCATGCCTAGATGACACATGATCTGGATTTTATGTTCTAATTTATATGATGCACAAATTCTATGATGCAACCATTTCTTTTAATAACAAATATTCCATGTAGTCTCATTCATAGAATAACACATGCATAATAATTATAAATGATCTAGCCAGATGCATTTAGCAGACCATGTCAACTCATTTATTTTCAGCTTTTCTCATATATTAATTTGTTCTGTACATTTACTAAAAAGAACATGTTCTTTCATGTGTACAGTTATAATCATTAATAATAGTGATTTTCAGATTGTTAACAGACCCGTGTGGGAGGTAGTGATTAGTTCAGTAAATTAACTTAGGTTAGTGAGTAAATCATTTTCTGTAACAGTGCCTTTTTAGAGCCGACAGCGACTCTGAATGGATTCAATTAAACGGCACCTATTCATTATTGATCTGAGTATTGACAATCTGAGCTGCTTCACTTTCAGATGCAACATGTTGCATATTTTTGCTATTTACAACATTCAAACACACTCAAAACTATAGTGACGTCCAGAGCTCTCGGGCGCTGACCGATATCAGACGCCTTCAGAGACTGACAGCAGATGTGTTGCTTATAAGTTTATGGAGAGGTTGTGTAAGAAGCTCATTTATGATGTTTTAGCTGTGTGATATTTGTGTAAAGAATCTACTATTCAGTTCATTGTATTTATTGAGTCGTGAGCACAAAATGCTGCGTTCACCATTTGATGACCCTGTTCAAAACTAAAAAAATTGACTTTTGGCCAATTGTTTTATTTTTAAGTTGGATTTGTACGTCTTTCTTTACAATAAATGACACTTGCTTTGATATTTTGTATCTACAGTGACATTCATATTTTTCATTTACATACACTGTATGTATATGCAACAGTTGGTGTTCCAGAATTAAAAACTTTTTTCATTTTATCCATATGGAAAATATAACTTATAAACTTTTAAAGACAAAACTACTGAGAGCAATCAATGATATTTGTTTCTGTTGAAGCCGTCAGCCTGCATTATTTCAACTTATTTTTAAAATAATTGTTTAACAGTGAATTTCATGGTGGAGAACTACATTACCCATGATGCAGTACAGAAAATCCCACCAATCAGAGAGGCGAAATAATTCTTTAGCTCCGCCCACTCCCATGAAGCACTGCAAATGATAAAATCAATGTTTTTCTCCAATGCATGTTGGCCACAATTATTGGCACCCTTAGAAATTCAGGGGTAAATATCTCTGAAGTATATTCCCATTCATATTCACATTTTTTAGCACACCAGGGTGACTAGGAGCATGAAATTGTCCAGCCATGACAGTTCTACAGGAGTATAAATATGAGGAAAAACAAAGGTCAAATTCCCTTAATCATTCATCATAATGAGTAAAATCAAAGAATATAGTGATCTGACGTGCAGCAAAAGATTGTTGAGCTTCACAAAATAGAACATGACTGTAAGAAAAGAGCTAAAGCATTGAAAATCCCCATTTCTACCATCAGGGCAATAATTTAGAAGCTCCAATTAACTAAAGATGTTACAAATCTGCCTGGAAGAGGACGTGTGTCTAAATCATCCTAATGCAAAGTGAGGAGGAGAGTTTGAGTGGACAAAGACTCTCCAAGGATCACAGCTGGAGAATTGCAGAGATTAGTTGAGTCTTGAGTCTCAGAAAGCCTAAAAAAATATATCAAAAGCACCTACATCCACACAAGATGTTCAGGAGGGTTTCAAGAAAAATCCTCTGCTCTCATCCAGAAACAATCTCCAGCATATTCAGTTGTCAGACACGACTGGAACTTCAAACAGGACCGGCTTCTTTGGTCAGATGAAACTAAAAAAGCTTTTTGGCAGCAAACCCACCAGATGGGTTTGGTGCACACATGGATAAAAAGTACCCCATGCCCACGGTTAAATACACTGCTGGATCTTTAATGTTGTGGGCCTGTTTTTCTGCTGGAGGTCCTGAACATCTTGTTCAGATACATGGCATCATGGATTCTATCAAATACCAACAGATAAAAAATCAAAACCTGACCGCTTCTGCTAGAAAGCCCATAATGGGCCGTGGTTGGATCTTCCATCAGGACAATGATCCAAAACAAACATCAAAACCTCTCTGAGCACAAAATGAAGCTTCTGCCATGACCATCCCAGTCCCCTGACCTGAACCCTAAAGAAAATGAGTGGAGTGAACTGAAGAGAAGAAGCACCAACATGGAGCTGGGAATCTGAAGGATCTGGAGAGATTCTGTATGAAGGAATGATCTCTGATCTCCAATCAGAGCTATTATCTTGGAAAAAGGACGTTGCAATAATTGGTTGCCAATAATTGTGGCCAACATGAACTAGAGAAAAATTTATTTCATAATTCGATTTTCCCCCACTTTCAATTGTTTTACTTTAGAATTTTGTGAATTTTTAGTGAATTATAAAGGGTCGTATACAAGTCGATGTATCAGAATGGTAATATGTTTTATATATCGCTTTCTACAACGTCGGACACATGACGATAGTTAATATGATTAGCCTTTGGCTTGACTATGTTATCAAACATCTAAAATCAGTATCCTTACAAATGCTTTGAACGTCATAGAAAGTCAGAGCAGAAATAGTTCATATACATAATTCACCTGCTAGATTGCTAAATCTACCTGATTTTTTATATTAACAGAAAAATATACCAGGATAACCTGGATAACTCCCCGCTTCGCAGCATAGTTAATGATATGCTAAAGCCCGCCCCCACATTGACGTGATTGGTTACAAGGTAGATTGTGACGTCAGAAACACCAGCGCTTGCAAACCGCGTTCTTTTTTTCACTGCAGTTTTAAAGAGAAAATACTCAGCAGTGGTGTTGACTGATGAATTTGCACATGGTTTGCCTTTAAGCATATTAAAAACACCACATAGACATATAAACAACATTAAAAACTTGATTTTCACCACAGGGGGACTTAAAGTGTCCAATATAATAGTATGAGATATGAAATATATGAAAAGGATAAGTCTGTATTATAAATCACACAAGCTGTACATTTGAGCAGTCCCACATGTCTGAGCTTCAGTTTAGTCATGTCCGGTTAGCATGAGACGTGCTCGAGCGAAAATCAGCCCACCGCATCAGAAAGCAAGCATTATGGTCTCATCTGAGATGTTTCACTCTGCTCACTCTCTGTAGAAACTGCTGCCGCACCATGCCAGGGTGAATTAGACATTTTTATACAAGGGAAAGGACTACTGACAGCATAATCCAACTTTGCATACGGTCATTATATTCATTACAATAAATAAATAAATACAGCATGTATTTGAACACGTAAAAATGTCTTTAACTCTTTTTTACCACCATTTACGGACTTTTATGTCAGCCCATGGCTGTGTCTGAAATCGCCCTTTATACCCTTAAATAGGGCACTATTTAAGGGAACAGCCATTTGTAGTGGTGACTGAAACATCACAACCCATTATCGAGAGCACTCATTCAATCCCATAATGCACCGCAATAACAAGTATACATCCGATGTACACTCAACAGCTAGAGAATACCCATAATGCACTGTGAGAGCCGCACACCGAATGAATTCCTGCGTCTGACCAGAAGATGGCGCCATTTTCCAAATTGCTGGTCCAATGTGGGTACAGTGTAATATCATACAGGTATAAATTCATTTTTAATTGATTATTAAATTGTTTAATTAAGGTTTATGCAATGACAGAGTTCAAGATAAATACTACTGGAGTTTGCAAAGTTTAAAATGATAGCCTCATGGACAGCATGCCGACACATTACGCCGTTGAGCTTCGGGTGACCCGAGTTCGAGTCCTGGCTCATGGACCTTTCCCAATCCCGTCCCCTTCTCTCTCTCTGCTTACTGTCCTGTCATAATAAAGGCAAAAACGCTAAAAATAAATCTAAAAGAAAACACCAAAACAATGCAAAAGCACTAGCTCCTCAGTGTCGAATTCACTCACTCGTTTTCATTCACTCCTTCAAGTGAACTATATTATTGGATTACTGTAGTAGGGAATAGTGAAAGAGGGTATAGGGGGTGATTTCAAACAAAGCCCATGTTTTCACTGTTATACGGTAGGGGGCGCTGTTACGCATCTTCTGAAAGTGTATTAAATCTCCGGATCCAAAAACGAACGATAGAAGCATTGCTAACGCGATCATCAACATTAAACAGCACATAAATCAAAACTGCTACTGTCGAACCCATGAAGAGGAAACGACTGTGAAGCTTTGGAGGTGTTGATGGAATCGATCTACTCCATCTGTGTTTTGATCATCCTTCTGAATCTGATCCAGATGTAGTCTTGGACAAAAACTCAAAATGTTGCTTTTTTAAATGAAAATTACCCACATTCAAGTGTTGATAAAAGTGCATGAAGCATGAAGCATGAAGAATAAAATGTTTTTTCTTTTTTCTTATTTTTTTCAAGGTGTCTGGCCATGAAAGTTTTGTGAAAATTATACAACTTTTTTTTTTTTTTTAAATACACTGGTGGTGAAAGAGTTAAACATTATACATTATACTTGTATCATTATGCATCAAATGTGCTGTTTTCATATTACATATTAAATTCTTACTAGATTTGCATTTCCCGAAGCAAATATTTAGGTTACACAATTTTACTCAAACTGTTTATGGGATTTTGTCTACTGGAAGTTTTGGCGGCACACACAGATTGAGCTGCTGCAGGAAAAGAGCATGATCCGACAGACCTAAACATAAGAACGCTTTATTCAAACTCACAGTTTAATGTGGCTTTCTGATGTCAGGTGCTCTGACAGATACAGCTGGATCGGCTCTGGAGGACACTTCTGACGTCAGTACAGCGACATGCAGCAGTCTCAGACACCTTGGGAGTGAGAAGGGGTTTATATCCTGCTGAAAGAGCGAGTGATAATGTGCTCTCTGTGTTTGAGTGGGTATTTGATGCTCATCATGTTCACGTTCTGCTCCTGACAGGCTGACGCTGATGGGCTGGTTGGGCGTTTGGGCTTTGTCCGTCCTGCTTGGATCTTCACTATGGCTGGCTTACGGAGTCCGAGCCGGCGCTGGAACTGGAACTACAGTGAAGGAGGGTGAAAAGGGACTTCATGAAGAAGTAGGTTCCATTTTCTTGTGTTAATATCCTGGCATTCAGTGCTAAAAAGTTTCAGTAATAGTGCAGGTTATGTCTGTAAAGCAGATAAAAAACTTAAAGGATTAGTTTACTTCAGAAATAAAATGTCCTGATAATTTACTCACCCCCATGTCATCCAAGATGTTCATGTCTGTCTTTCTTCAGTCGAAAAGAAATGAAGGAAAACATTCCAGGGTTTTTCTCCATATAGTGGACTTCAATGGGCACCAAACGGTTGAAGGTCCAAATGTCAGTTTCAGTGCAGCTTCAAAGAGCTCTACATGATCCCAGACGAGAAATAAGACTCTTATCTAGAGAAACAATCGCTCATTTTATTAAAAAAAATAAAATTATATACTTTTTAACCACAAATGCTCATCTTGCACTGCTCTGTGATGCTCCACGCATGACGTAATCATGTTGGAAAGGTCACGTGTGATGTAGGCGGGAGTACCGATCCAGTGTCTATGAAGCAAATGAATTTACAAAATTTACAAAAATGGTAAAACAACTATGTCGGATGATTTTGAAGTTGGAGGAGAAAATGAGATGGAGTTTTTCACCCTACCGTAGTATTTCTGCCTACATCACGCGTGACCTTTCCAACATGATTACGTAATGCGTGGAGCATCACAGAGCAGTGCAAGATGAGCATTTGTGGTTAAAAAGTCTATAATGTAATTTTTTTTAGAAAATGTCCGATGGTTTCTCTAGATAAGACTCTTATTCCTCGTCTGGGATCATGTAGAGCTCTTTGAAGCTGCACTGAAACTGACATTTGGACCTTCAACCTGTTGAACCCCAGTGAAGTCCACTATATGGAGAAACATCCTGGAATTTCTTTTCAACTGAAGAAAGAAAGACATGAACATCTTGGATGACATGGGGGGTGAGAACCAATGCTGAGGAAGTTGTGATCATCTTTTCTTCTCTATTGTGACGTATATCCAAGTGCAACACTTCTGGACCAAGAACAAATGTAGGACGGGGCTTGATTGGATGGTTGGATGGTTGTGGTTTGCTATTGGTGGATCTCATGTGAGTGACAGGTTGCTCTCCTCACTTATTATCCAGCTAGAACAAGCAGCAACTGCATCTAACAAAAACTTTATTCGATTGAATTCGTTATTCGTTTTGAAGTTGTTCAGACCAGTCAGCGTCTGACTTGAAGCAGCTCATGCCGGTTAGAAATTGTGTCCAACAGCGTAACTTTAAATACCACAGTTTATGCTAGGAATTAATCAAGAATCAAAACTAGACATCTTTACAGTACATACAGTACAGAGCATTAGCACTGATATTTCATCTAATGATACCGGACGGTTAGTGCTCAACAGAAATGTTCAGCCTCTTTGAAGGGGTAATAAAGCCCTTAATGAGCCTCTTCAGTCAGCAAATGTCATGTCTAATGGAGATGTTGTGGCAGGAATTGTTTGTCCCAGATGAGATCCTGAGGAGTGTCCTGAGCTGATGATGTCATTGTCTTCGAGCACACACACACACACACACACACACACACTGGGCTCGTCGTGAGGCCTGCTGGGACTTCTTAATGATTTCTCAGTGCTGTAAGACATCGACAGGCGGCATAGTTAAACACTGGTGCAGCAATTCACAATCAATATATGTGTTATAGTTCAACTATCTAGTTATTGTTTAAGTTATTTTTTAAAATTAGTTAAAGCAAGACAACCCAGGAGAATAGGGCAAAAAAAGTATTGCAAGTTTACTTAAGTTATGTTTAAATATGCAAATGAGCCGTCATCTAAATAAATATGCACTAATTTTTTCAGACCTGAAATATGATCATTGGATAAAGTCAAGTTCAACATTCTTGTTCCATTTTGTTTATATATTTGAAGGTTTGTACAGAGGGGATTTTGGATTTCTATTTTATTACATAAATCAGAAAGTACTGTCAACAGACCGAAAAAAAAAAAAATCACTATGTTTTTAGGCATGAAGTGTTTTATAAATCAGGCAAATGAAAAATGAACAACCCTTCAGAATTTAGACATGAATAACACTGTAAACTTGTTGAAGTGATTTCTGACTCACGGTCTTTAATGAGATGTACTGTAAATTAAATCTATGGGTGCAAATACAGTGCAATTAAATACACACTTAAGTTCTGAAAATTTCCTGATAATTTACTCTCCTCCATGTCATCAAAGATGTTATGTTTTTTATTTCTTCATTCGAAATGTTTTTTTTTTTAGGTTTTTGATGAAACCATTCCAGGATTTTTCTCCATATAGTGGACTTCACTGGCCTCCAAATGGTTGAAGGTCCAAATGTCAGTTTCAGTGCAGCTTCAAAGAGCTCTACATGATCCCAGACGAGGAATAAGAGTCTTATCTAGAGAAACCATCGGCCATTTTCTAAAAAAATAATTCAGCTGCACTGAAACGGACATTTGGACCTTCAACCCGTTGAACCCCAGTGAAGTCCACTATATGGAGAAAAACCCTGGAATGTTTTCTTCAAAAACCTTAATTTCTTTTTGACTAAAGCAAGACATGAACATCTTGGATGACATGGAGGTGAGTAAATTATCAGGAAATTTTAATTCTGAAGTGAACTAATCCTTTAAATGTGTATTTTGGATGTTTTCTTTCCATTAGTCAAAAAAGAAGGTACATTATGGAAGCAAAAAAGGCCAAAATCTCAACCAGTGTATTAAAAAACAATGGTTTTGCCTGTAGTGTCTTACCTTGAATATTTAGTTTATATCTAGAATAATCACAATGCTGTTTTTCCTGTGAGATTCAGGTCGGTTTGAGAAGTTGCAGACTCAGGCATATTTTCCAAATGACAGTACTGATGGCTGGATGAGTTTTAAGGTCATTGAGGGTCAAACACGTTTCATATTTCCTGCGTACTCAAGCGAGCGGCTCCTCCTGCCTCTCACAGATTGATTGCACACTGTAGCTGTGCAGCTCTAATTCATTTTCACAATTCCTATTGTATTCTCATTGCTTATTAATAGTGCATCCATTAATGTATCTCAAAACATCTAGCAAACGCTTCTTGCGCGTTGCATCTGTGTTCGAGTCGCCACACATTCATCATCATATACTCAAAACCCATATGATGATTTTCTGTGTCTACTGTCCAGAATGTCTGAGCTGCTCTTTTTCATATGATGACAGACATAACAAAAGCATCATAACATCAAATCTGTTAGACTTATTCAAAATCTCTATTTGCTTCCCCAAGATTGGAAAATTGCATACAAGTGCTACTGTAAAGGTGTTTTTTTTAAATATTCATATAAATATTTGTGCCTGTATATGACATGCAGGGAAAAAAAGTAAATTGTGCTCACAATTTACTATTTTGTTCCTTCGATTTGCTAAATCGTCCTCATGATTTACTATTTCGTTCCTTCGATTTGCTAAATCGTCCTCATGATTTACTATTTCGTTCCTTCGATTTGCTAAATCATGCTCAAGATTTACTATTTCGTTCCTTCGATTTGCTAAATCGTCCTCATGATTTACTATTTCGTTCCTTCGATTTGCTAAATCGTGCTCAAGATTTACTATTTCGTTCCTTCGATTTGCTAAATCGTCCTCAAGATTTACTATTTCGTTCCTTCGATTTGCTAAATCGTGCTCAAGATTTACTATTTCGTTCCTTCGATTTGCTAAATCGTCCTCATGATTTACTATTTCGTTCCTTCGATTTGCTAAATCGTGCTCAAGATTTACTATTTCGTTCCTTCGATTTGCTAAATCGTGCTCAAGATTTACTATTTCGTTCCTTCGATTTGCTAAATCGTCCTCATGATTTACTATTTCGTTCCTTCGATTTGCTAAATCGTCCTCATGATTTACTATTTCGTTCCTTCGATTTGCTAAATCGTGCTCAAGATTTACTATTTCGTTCCTTCGATTTGCTAAATCGTGCTCAAGATTTACTATTTCGTTCCTTCGATTTGCTAAATCGTGCTCAAGATTTACTATTTCGTTCCTTCGATTTGCTAAATCGTCCTCATGATTTACTATTTCGTTCCTTCGATTTGCTAAATCGTCCTCATGATTTATTATTTCGTTCCTTCGATTTGCTAAATCGTCCTCAAGATTTACTATTTCGTTCCTTCGATTTGCTAAATCGTGCTCAAGATTTACTATTTCGTTCCTTCGATTTGCTAAATCGTCCTCATGATTTACTATTTCGTTCCTTCGATTTGCTAAATCGTGCTCAAGATTTACTATTTCGTTCCTTCGATTTGCTAAATCGTGCTCAAGATTTACTATTTCGTTCCTTCGATTTGCTAAATCGTCCTCATGATTTACTATTTCGTTCCTTCGATTTGCTAAATCGTCCTCATGATTTACTATTTCGTTCCTTCGATTTGCTAAATCGTGCTCAAGATTTACTATTTCGTTCCTTCGATTTGCTAAATCGTGCTCGTGATTTACTATTTCGTTCCTTCGATTTGCTAAATCGTGCTCAAGATTTACTATTTCGTTCCTTCGATTTGCTAAATCGTGCTCATGATTTACTATTTCATTCCTTCGATTTGCTAAATCGTGCTCATGATTTACTATTTCATTCCTTCGATTTGCTAAATCGTGCTCATGATTTGCTGTTTCGTTCCTTCGATTTGCTAAATCGTGCTCAAGATTTATTATTTCGTTCCTTCGATTTGCTAAATCGTGCTCAAGATTTACTATTTCGTTCCTTCGATTTGCTAAATCGTGCTCAAGATTTACTATTTCGTTCCTTCGATTTGCTAAATTGTGCTCATGATTTACTATTTCGTTCCTTCGATTTGCTAAATCGTGCTCAAGATTTACTATTTCGTTCCTTCGATTTGCTAAATCGTGCTCGTGATTTACTATTTCGTTCCTTCGATTTGCTAAATCGTGCTCAAGATTTACTATTTCGTTCCTTCGATTTGCTAAATCGTGCTCATGATTTACTATTTCATTCCTTCGATTTGCTAAATCGTGCTCATGATTTACTATTTCGTTCCTTCGATTTGCTAAATCGTGCTCATGATTTGCTGTTTCGTTCCTTCGATTTGCTAAATCGTCCTCATGATTTATTATTTCGTTCCTTCGATTTGCTAAATCGTGCTCGTGATTTACTATTTCGTTCCTTCGATTTGCTAAATCGTGCTCAAGATTTACTATTTCGTTCCTTCGATTTGCTAAATCGTCCTTGTGATTTACTATTTCGTTCCTTCGATTTGCTAAATCGTGCTCATGATTTACTATTTCATTCCTTCGATTTGCTAAATCGTGCTCATGATTTACTATTTCGTTCCTTCGATTTGCTAAATCGTCCTCGTGATTTACTATTTCGTTCCTTCGATTTGCTAAATCGTGCTCATGATTTACTATTTCATTCCTTCGATTTGCTAAATCGTGCTCATGATTTACTATTTCGTTCCTTCGATTTGCTAAATCGTGCTCATGATTTGCTGTTTCGTTCCTTCGATTTGCTAAATCGTGCTCATGATTTGCTATTTCGTTCCTTCGATTTGCTAAATCGTGCTCATGATTTACTATTTCGTTCCTTCGATTTGCTAAATCGTCCTCGTGATTTACTATTTCGTTCCTTCGATTTGCTAAATCGTGCTCATGATTTGCTGTTTCGTTCCTTCGATTTGCTAAATCGTGCTCAAGATTTAGTATTTCGTTCCTTCGATTTGCTAAATCGTGCTCAAGATTTACTATTTCGTTCCTTCGATTTGCTAAATCGTGCTCAAGATTTACTATTTCGTTCCTTCGATTTGCTAAATCGTGCTCATGATTTACTATTTCGTTCCTTCGATTTGCTAAATCGTGCTCAAGATTTACTATTTCGTTCCTTCGATTTGCTAAATCGTGCTCGTGATTTACTATTTCGTTCCTTCGATTTGCTAAATCGTGCTCAAGATTTACTATTTCGTTCCTTCGATTTGCTAAATCGTGCTCATGATTTACTATTTCATTCCTTCGATTTGCTAAATCGTGCTCATGATTTACTATTTCGTTCCTTCGATTTGCTAAATCGTGCTCATGATTTGCTGTTTCGTTCCTTCGATTTGCTAAATCGTCCTCATGATTTATTATTTCGTTCCTTCGATTTGCTAAATCGTGCTCGTGATTTACTATTTCGTTCCTTCGATTTGCTAAATCGTGCTCAAGATTTACTATTTCGTTCCTTCGATTTGCTAAATCGTCCTCGTGATTTACTATTTCGTTCCTTCGATTTGCTAAATCGTGCTCATGATTTACTATTTCATTCCTTCGATTTGCTAAATCGTGCTCATGATTTACTATTTCGTTCCTTCGATTTGCTAAATCGTCCTCGTGATTTACTATTTCGTTCCTTCGATTTGCTAAATCGTGCTCATGATTTACTATTTCATTCCTTCGATTTGCTAAATCGTGCTCATGATTTACTATTTCGTTCCTTCGATTTGCTAAATCGTGCCCATGATTTGCTGTTTCGTTCCTTCGATTTGCTAAATCGTGCTCATGATTTGCTATTTCGTTCCTTCGATTTGCTAAATCGTCTGCATGATTTGCTATTTCGTTCCTTCGATTTGCTAAATCGTGCTCATGATTTACTATTTCGTTCCTTTGATTTGCTAAATCGTGCTCATGATTTACTATTTCGTTCCTTTGATTTGCTAAATCGTGCTCATGATTTACTATTTCGTTCCTTCGATTTGCTAAATCGTGCTCATGATTTACTATTTCGTTCCTTCGATTTGCTAAATCATGCTCATGATTTACTATTTCGTTCCCTCGATTTGCTAAATCATGCTCATGATTTACTATTTCGTTCCTTCGATTTGCTAAATCGTGCTCATGATTTACTATTTCGTTCCTTCGATTTGCTAAATCATGCTCATGATTTACTATTTCGTTCCTTCGATTTGCTAAATCATGCTCATGATTTACTATTTCGTTCCTTCGATTTGCTAAATCATGCGCACAATTTACTATTTTGTTTCGTTGCTTTGCTAAATCTTGTGCATGATTTACTATTTCACATCATTTAGTCTACAGTTTTTTTCCTGCATTTCATGTGCAGGGCTCTGTATGTGTATATATACATATGTATATATATATTTTTTTTTTTTTTCAAAGTTATTTTTTATCCATGCCAAAATATGGAACTTGGCATTCAAACCACTTCTATGCAGCATTCATCAAGTCATACAAAAGGTGAGAATTTGCAGGAGGAAATTCACTACAGGCACGTTTCCTGATGAGACCGCAATGATTTCAAAGATAGTTCAGGCATTTCTTAAAGCCTCTACGTTTACAGACAATATTAGGCTTAGACTTGGCTAAAACAAGTCTGTGTAGAACACAGACGTATGAAAGTAAACGCAGACATCTGAAAGTGCTGCTGAAATGACGTTTGTTCAGTGGTGCGTGTGCTGTAAAAAGCCCTTAGTTTGAACCCAGCGCTGTGTCAATCTCCCAAACTACTCATGTTAACACACTAACCCCAAGAACATACCCTTTTTTAATTCATCAGAGATGTTAAGGTATTAAATATGCATGGATTTATGGTGCCAGCATCCAGTGGCCGTATTTGAAACGACTTCATATGTTTTTAACCTACACTCTTAGAAGAAAAAGTTCTGTCAGACACTTTATATATAGAACCTTTTAAGAGTTCTATATAGAATATTGAACCTTTTTTTCTAATAAGATAGATGGCTTCATTTATTGTATTACTTTGAACTGCATCTTTTTCTCCTCAAAGGAGTTTTCTTGATCATGAAATGTAAAACAGAAAGGGTTAAACAGTTTGCTGTACACCATATAATAAGACATTCAAATGACAGCTATTCATTTAATTTAATTGAAATGGCTAAATTCACTGTATCATCCATATGTTTTGTCGTTTATTTGTTATTGCACATTATGAGAACTTTCATTTGAATGAAATAAGAAATAATTAAACATCTATTTATCTACTTATTTAGATAACTGTGTACATCATATCAGGGCACTGAATCAGCTGTCTGTTAGAGATCCTCATTGTACTGCTATTTGTGCAATTTTTTCAATTCCTTTTGAATTATGTCAGACTCATCGATATGTCCTCATTTATCAACATCAGAAGTTTTATTACGTTCTTCACTGCATTGTCACCGTTTGAGTGGAATGGTGGATGTGTTCGATTGAAAACAAAACACTTATCCTCTGGAGGAAATTGGCTGAGTGATAACTAAAGGCTTTCAGTGTTATCATATTCTTCACTATTTTGGGATGAAACAATAAAGGGTCTAACAGATAATTAAAAAATCATTTTCAGTTAATTTTCTCAATCTGATTAATTCATACAACACCACAGGGAAAAAAAAAACTGATGTCTTTTCATGGTGTAAACTATTAATGAAAGCCAAAGATTGTAACTTTGACATACTTTTGTTCAATGAACATCTGATCATTTGAATATTTCTTGCAGACATTTCATAAATACTTCTCAGTCTCAGTTTAGTTTTTCAGTTCAATATAGTTTGTTCTATATTCCAAGTCTTTCAAAGTCATTCAGTAACTTGATGTGAGGAACAGATGGGTATTTAAGTTGTACAATTATAGTTCAGGGAAATGTCTTTGGTTATGACTGTAACCATGGTTCCCTGAGAAGGGAACGTCTCGCTGCATCTGATGACAGTGCTATGGGGAACCCTGCAGCATGACTGTGTCTGAAGCACATGTGCAACTATTCCAATCCTGATTGGTGCTGGATAACCCCGTATGATGGCGTATAGCAGAAGCTATAAAGTATACCCGGAAACAAAGCAGCATTAGCTTCTGATTGGCTGAAGCAAGCTACTCACAGGCATGCAGGATGTATGGCAAGGTGACGCAGCATTCTCAGGGAACCATGATTACAGTCATAACCCGAGACGTTCCCTTTTGAGGGATCTCCACGCCGCTTGATGATGATGCTATGGGGAACAGAATACCCATTGTACCATACTGACAAATGCCTGTCCTAGTGTGAAACTTTCTGGGCACAACTTAGGAAGAGATTACTTGAGACTGGTATATAGTCCAGGTCCAGGCTGTAAAACCTGATAAATGTGTGCAGAGAAGACCAGCCCACAGCATCACACACTTCTTGGAGGAAAACTCCTGATAATAAAACTTTCAAAGCTGCCATACTCCTGGTAGACTGGGCTCTCACAACCAGAGGCAGAGGAAGGTCACGTGCCTCATAAGCTGTAGAGATAGCCTCAACTATACATTTACTAATGTTCTGCTTGGAAGCTGGGGAACCCCACCTGGATGAACCGAAGCATAACAGCAGCTGGTCAGATTTACATCAATGAGCAGTCCAGTGGATGTAAGTTTCATGTGCTCTAACTGGACAAAGCAAGTTAGGCTTCTCTTGGTCTGCCAACATGAAAGTAAGACGATGAAAGGTCAGCGAGATGGTTGAATGTGCAATGGAACTTTAGGCATGTAGCCTGGTCTAGGGTGCAAAATTGCTTTGACCCTACCTGGAGTCCAAAGTCTCGACACGTGCCAGGGACAACCCCTCTAGAACCATGCCCAGATCCCAGGCTGGAACTCTCGCATGAACAGCAGGCCTCAACCTTCTTCAAGTGCCATGAAGGAAACAAGTTACTTAATGGTGTCTCCCCAAAGAGCCACCGTCTAATGGTGCGTGGTAAGCAGCTATGGCTGCCAAATAGACCTTAAACATGGAGGGGGCTAGACCGGGAGAAAAACAATCCTGAAGGAACTTCAGCATTGAAGTCCAACTGGTGTTCTCTGCACCATAAAGTGAAGACTCTCCACTTTAAGGTGTAAAGTTTCCTCATGGAGGGACCTCTAGAGTTTAGAATGGTCTCAACAACTTCCATTGAAATACCAGCGTTTAAGAGTTGATCCCCCTCAGGGGCCAAACCCAGAGTTTCCACATCTCCAGCTCGGAGTGATAAATTGTGCCATCTTGTGACAGAAGGTCCTTCCTGATGGAAATCTCCCAAGGAGAGCTGTCTGTGAACCACATTCGGGCCGGCCAGGGGTGCGTTTCCCAAAAGCATCGTTAGCCAACTAACATTGCAAGTTCCGTCATTACTAACATAGCTCAAATGAACATTCACAAACTTGTTTAGTTGGAACAACAGCTATCGACCTGTGGTTAGAAGCATAGTTTCTTGTTTTTAGGACATGTAGACTTAATAAATCATTATCTTCAGCAAAAGCAGCAAACTGAGATTAAGTACAATGCATATATTTTATTTTGAATATATACAAATGTCACTTACATATTTTAGTCAAGTCAAGTCAAGTCACCTTTATTTATATAGCACTTTTTACAATGCAGATTGTGTTGAAGCAGCTTTACATTGATAACTGGTATATAATTGTGGCTGCACAGCAGCTCTTAAAGAATAGTGTCAATGCAGGCAGATCAAAGCACTGTTGAATAAATGTCAAGTCAAATGTCAAGTGTCCCCAACTAAGCAAGCCAAAAGCAACAGTGAAAGATCCCAACCTACAACAGGTGACATCAGGTGGCAAACAAGTGGCAAATAGGTGTTAAAAAGGAGAAAAAAAACCTTGGGAGAAACCAGGCTTAGTCGGGGGGCCAGTTCTCCTCTGGTGAACAATGCTTTGTTACGATTCAGGTTGCTATCATAAGTCCGATAGGATCGCAACAGTCAAAGTATTTATTCCAGTTCCATCCAGTTGAGGATCGTATTCATCACGGGGGTATAATAGTTTGTCAAAAGATTTGAAGCACCGTTTTTGAAGAGTGTGCATGTGCATACGTGCTCTAGTTGGTAAGAACGAGCCTATGATTGAATCTGGAACTAAAGCAAAATAACTGAGAAAAATTAAAATTAGTCCTTAGATGCAATTTCTGTAATTTATAGCAAAAATCTAGCATTAATTCAATCTCAAACGGATTCATTTAAAGAAGTTTTTACTCCACCACCTGCATGACATCATTCACCAACGTGGCTGAAAGACAGGTTTGTGACAATACGGTTTCGGGAAACAGTTGTAACTAGCTAGTTGATTTGCTCAACGATGCATCATACTGTGGTAGTGAAGTAATGAGTTATGTCGTTGTACGGGAAATGCATCCCAGAACGGGTTACTGAGAGTAGAGCTGACTGTGCATGCTCCGCTCCCAGGCAGCTCACTCACAGATTGTGTGTGTCCCCTCCCATAATGTAGAGAGGGCAGGGAGGCACACACAGACCGAACTGCTTATTCACCATAATATATATATTATTGGACATACTGTATACACAGAGAGCTTGCTGAAGAAATAGAAGCTAACTCTGCTTTGTTCCAGGTATCCTTTACAGCTTTCGCGGTACGCCGTCACGGGACAACATAGTGCCAATCAGGATTGGAATAGTTGCTCATGTTGCACGCATGCATTTTTAAACATTGTGTCACGTTCTGTTTACAACAGTCCACTCAGTAATACTCTCTCCAAGATGTTTAAATGTTCACTATGAGTAATCGTCTGTCTGTTGAGTAGAATATATTTGAAAGTGAAGTAAAATGGCTTAGTAAACTGTTGGACTGATGCAATACACTGTGTCACATGCACAATAGCTCTTCTCTAACTCTTATTAATTGTTCAGTGAAGCGAGGGTCGCCCACGACTTTAAGTAATGTGAAACAGACGTAGCAACAGATCTTTTCTTTATTGTGATGTACATCAGAGTATAATGGTTTATTGAAGAAAAAAAACCCTGTGTGCAGTATGTTTTGATCAGTACAATGTAATGTTACTTACATACTTGCTTTGACATTGTGTTTATGTGCATGATTTTAATGACATTACACATTACTGACTCCCATATCATCAACCTTGTCAGACTACTTGTTCTGTTCAGAGTTGTTTTCTCCAGGGCAGTGGATCCCAAACCTGTCCTGGAGGACCCCCAGCACTGCACATTTTGGATGTCTCTTTCATCTAACACACCTGATTCATCTCATCAGCTCATTAGTAGAGACCGCAAGACCTGAAGTAGGTGTGTCAGATATGGCAACATACAAAATGTGCAGTGCTGGGGGTCCTTCAGGACAGGTTTGGGAGCCACTGCACCAGGGTGTTTGTTGTATTCTTACTCGTAGGATATAAATTCAGAGTAAGAGTATTTGCTGTTTGAAACACAGTCACTTTTTGACATCCTTAATGGGAGAAGGACATGCTCCACTGAGACTCAGTAATGTTTAGGGTTATCACATGTTGAATAATTTTTCAAATTTGTAAATTAAACTGATCAACTGATGTCATGTTTGTTTTTTTTCTGGAATGTGTCAATCAGACATGCACTTGTAAAGTGGACTATACTGTCTATCTTAAATTTGGTTTACAAAACAAAGGTTTATATTTTCTGTTTTACTCTACGTAACATTTTTAGCTTCACTACTTACCAATGAAATAGTTCTGCCACACAGTTATGGATTGCATATTAATTTTCCACCCTTTTCTTTTGCAGCAATATGGAGGAGTTGAAAATAAAGTCAAGCTAAGTAAGTCCAAACTTGCATGTTTTTAAACCTTGTTTACATTGAGTTTGTGCATTAACTTACAGAAGAAACGGTTCTATATAGAACCTTAAAGGGTTCTGTCAGACGCTTCATATATACAGTACTGAACCTTTTAGGGGTTCCCATTATGGGATTTATGGATTTAGTTTTAATTCATTAATTATATTTACATTTAATTTTTAATTTTAATTGCATTTTTAGGAATTGAACAGCTCATAAACATACCTTATACAAGAATAAATAAATAAATAACATGTTAAACATGAAAGTATGCAGTCATTTAAGACATTTCTCCTTATTTAGAACCTTTTTGGCATAAAATTGAGCCAAGAACCCCAGGGATCTATATAGAACCACACTGAACCTTTTTTTCCAAGAGTCTGGGGTGTTTTATTTGAATTCACCTTCGGCTTTGTTGATTTATGGCATTGTCTGTCATTTTCGAGTGTTGGAGTTTGGGAAAACCAAAGCAAACTTTGGTCTTTAGGGATCTAAAGGATCTAATTATTTGGAGATACACTATATGGGAGTTGTAAAACCGGACAGTGAAATTACCTAAATTAGTTAATTTCACTCAAATATTACTGAAAGTTCATTGTACTTATTAGACAAAAGTTAAGTGAGGTGAATAACTGAATATATTAAATTGAACTTTAACTGTATGAGTGCAGCAGAGTTCTAGTTCCCAGCATGCTTTGCGTCAGACTGCATAAGGAGAATACATGTTGAGATGAAGTGTTATTTTGTGTTTTTTTTTTTGCAAAAATTTGGACAGATGTGTTAATCTATTTTGTTGAGATTTATAGGGGTTTCTGGTTGGGGTTTCCTCTGTGGTGAAGAGAAGAGCTTGTGGTTAGGACGGGCTGAGAAACTTTAAAATTAAAATTATACCTTAAAATTATATATACTGCATGTTGGTTAACAGTGCATATGCAAGTGTATAGTGAGAGTCTCTTTGTTACATTTGCACATACAAGTGTTTTTCTTTTTCTTTTTTTTCTCTCTCTCTCTGTGTGCTGAATAGGCATTAGATTGGCTATTGTGTGCACTTATGTGTCTCTGGTTGTAGTGCTGTATAGCAGTAATGATTTGTTTTCTGTATTGATTGCAGGGCATGCTTTGACATTGCCAAATCAGAAGTAACCTTTGCACATCATTGTGGCCATTTGATTTGAATGAAATGATTGTCTGAGAGCTAGCTATAACTAACATGTTACTACCCTTGTAAAAAACTTAATAGTATTGGTTGTGCACTTGTAGTGTACTTTAAATCTTAAAAGTATATTTAAACAAACAAACTTGCAGATAATATATTAATGACATAAAAGGCCACTTAAGTGTACACTTTCATGACTTTATTTTTTTAACACACTTTTAAAAAGAGAACTTTGTAATGTCAAATAATTGTTTTACTTTAAAAAAACATTTTAAATAATTATGTTTTAAAAATCTTTTGTCATGCTTTAAAGAAGTACACCTAATTTGATGCGGTAACTAACATAACGCACACATTGTAAAAATTTAATTTAAAGTAAGTTACCTCATTGCCTTAAAATTTTGAGTTCATTGAAATTAAAAATTTGAGTTAATACAATGAAGGCGATTGGTTTAATCAACAGAAACTCAAACCACATTAATTATCAATTAAGTTGATTTGACAAAAGAAAAAATAACAAATCATGAAAATAATTGTTTACAGTGCATATAAAGTAACTGATTTAAAGTCATTACAAATATATTTAAATACATACAAGTTTCAATAAAACGTACATTAAAATATATTTTAGTTTATCAGAAATACTTGTCAGTAAATTCATCAGTACACTATAATCTTATTTCAAAGACAATAGAAGTAGTTATGAAATTACATATAAAGATGTACTTAAGTGCTACTTAAAAACAGTTTAAAGTTGCATTTAATATACTTTCAAACTATAATAAATTTTTATTTAACTGTAATTAACATGAAATTAAGTGTCTAAAAACATTACATTCTGTTCATGCTTAAGTATATTCTTATTTTGGTAATAAATACTCAAATTATTAAAAAAATTGCTTCTTTTTCACGAGGGCGATGGGTGGTTTTATGCAAGCATTCATCAAACCCACTAACTTCAACATTAACATGATACATTATACAGTAAATAATGCCAGAATTCTTGTTTATGAGTAAATGATCCCTTTAGTGTCTAGTTTGTAGAAACGCAGCTGCTTTTAATGTTTTAGTGTGTCAATTTGGATTTGAGCAAAGGAAAGTCTTACTTTTATGGATTTACACCTGAAAAAAAGTAAGGCAGATCAAAAGCTTCACAAAAATCACTCGGAGAAAAAGTTTCCCATCCTTTGTGTTTGCAGACAGACAGCCTCTCCAGTGTGTCAGAAATATGCAAATGATGTGCTGATTTCCCCTCAGGGACTAATTATTCACTGGCTTCGGACTAAACTTAACAAAACACGCAATGGCATGTTTGATTTTTCTTTCCGCGGCTGGCATCACAATCCCTTCTCATGTGCGCGCGTCTGCGTATCGCGGTGCGTTATCTCAGTTTCCCTCCCTTCCAGAGAGGCCTCTTTGTTGTCATGTCTGTGCGTCTCGCTTCCAAAGGCTGACATTAATCAGACTGCCCCAGTTTCTGAACGCCACGCTTCTACCCAGCCACCCAGCCACTTAAGTGGATGACCAAACGATAACAGGGCAGGCTGACAGCCTTTTGGCTTCTACACAAATCATAAATAAATAACGTGCCGCAGGCAGCGCGCCGAAAAGGTCACTCAAGAAGAAAGACGGGAGAACGCTTGCGAGAAAGACCCCTTTTGTGGCAGAAACAATGCACAATCAAATCAGCGGCTGAACCGCCAGGATTCATTAGCCTGAAATCACAAGGAGAGGTTTGTTACTGCTGCGAATTACATGATATCACTAGGCAAAGCCCATTAAGGAGCCCTCTGCTTGGTTTCTACGCTAATTGGAAGGGAATTCGATAAGGCGCAGCACCTCGCCCGGCTCGCTTACGCGTCTGGGTCACGGCGGTCCGTAATGGATTGAGGGTTCGTGAAAAAACGGAGGGATGGTCTTGTTAGTCTTGGTCCCCAGCCCTGAACTAATAAAGCAATCACTTCGGTCACATCCACATTACAACATAACACACGGCGAAACGGCTCCGTAACGTGCTGAAGTACTAACTACAACAGCTGCCAGCATGACCATTGACACGCTGCGGTTAAATTCAGTTGCCAGATCACCTTTTAGTGCTTAATCCTGTACTGTTCACACACAGTTTGTATTTAAACACGCATCTGGCATGTGTGTCTCAAAACAGTGAACTAGTCCATTATAAACTGAGATACATCCAAATGCTTTATATTGAAAATAAGACCAGAATATTGCGACCCGCACCTGCCTATTTTATTAACTCCATAAACTAGATCGCTTTTTACGCCAAGCTCAAACAACAAGCCCAAAAAATCTTAATAAGATGGACATGGCAACACTGCAAGGCAGCCTAATGAGCATAAACAAAACTAGTTGTTTGTTACTTTTGTCAAAAATAGCAGACAACAAATGTGTGAGACACCAGAATGTTGCCATGGTTACAACAGTGTCAATCATTGCATTTTCGGGAGTGAGTTGTGTTCTGTACACACACAGAGAGCGGTAATTTAAGGGATTCACTTCCATATTTGAATGCAGTTGTCACTAAAGAAACCATTGCAGTGAATACATGGCCATAATGTCTTGAGTGGAGAGCTACAGTGTCTTCACACTATCTTTGGAGGTTTTAAGGATGTTTTTCATGCATTCCAGTGTTATTTTAGTATCATTGATATACTATTATAGTTTTTGTTAATATTTTGAATTTGATTTTATTTTTGTATTTTCTGATTTCATATATATATATATATATATATATATATATATATATATAATATATGCAGTGCTTCCCACAGGTTTGAAATATATGGTGGTAGCAGGGCGAAAAATCATCCTATTACCCACAGCACAGAAATGGTCTACTACATGTGACAAACAAATAATGTGTGATTTTTAACAGTATTTTTATTTATTGAAATTAATTTTAATTACATAGCATACTATTACATTTAATTACATACTAATATTATGCATTGTAAATTATGCAAAATTACAGCATTTAAATGGTTCTCATTTTCCTGTGTTCTCCTTGCTGTCATATAGTGTCTCTCTCAGTGAATGGGACACAGATTTTACTAGTAAAATGTATATAATGAATAATATATGCGTCAAATAATGTTCTTCCTGTGGGGGAGACTACAATAATTTACTATGAATTAAATGGAAATTAAATTAAATACAATTTAATGTGTAACCAAAATACCAATAATGCCCAAAAGAAAAAGAAAAAAACTTAGCATGTGACTTTTAATTATAAACAAGCCCGAAATAAACCTGGACTCTTATTTTGAAATGTCTGTACTATTGCAGGCTGATCCTTCAGATTCTTACAACCGTCTAAAACATTTTATATAAAGGCCATGAAGTAGACATTGTCATAATTCATCAAATTGAGTTCATTAGCAATCGCTTGGCATAAATCTGCGCTTTTCATTGATTGAGAATCACTTTGAAGCAGACTGAAGCGCTGTTGTGTGAGCTTGTAGAAAGCGCAACAGCGCCCCCTTGTGACTTTGCAAAATGCAGCGCCCGTGGGAATGTTAGCGAGAGTAAACAGTTCTGACGCACACATAACGAGCAGGTACGAAACGACTAGTTAATCGATCACGGATGGTTTCATTATCTTGGGTGCATATAAAAGTATAAGAGGATAAAAATAATAAAAGCAAAAATGTATCTCCAAATATACTTGGGCGGCCGTTAATATACCTGGGCGGCCCGCCCAAGTAAAGTCTATGTGTGGGAAGCACTGATATATATATAATGTATATTACCTATGGAAGCCCTAAGAGGCCATGGATTATTATACTTTCTGGTTTTCTCATTATCACTACTTAATATTTTCACATGATCTCGTCTTGACAACAAAAATTGTTCTCTAAGTTACACAACTGCGTCAACAGGCGGCAGTATAGAAATAAATATAATATCCGGTCATGGACGGCCGAGGCTCATTGATGCACGTGGGGAGCGAAGGCTGGCCCGTGTGGTCCAATCCAACAGATGAGCTCCTGTAGCTCAAATTGCTCAAGAAGTTAATGCTGGTTCTGATAGAAAGGTGTCAGAATACACAGAGCATCACAGTTTGTTGTGTATGGAGCTGCATAGCTGCAGACCAGTCAGGGTGCCCATGCTGACCCCTGTCCACCGCCGAAAGAGCCAACAGTGGACACGTGAGCATCACCTTGGATCCTGCCATCCATGTGGATGTTACTGTGACACGTACCACCTACCTAAGCATTGTTGCAGACCATGTACACCCTTTCATGGAAACGGTATTCCCTGGTGGCTGTGGCCTCTTTCAGCAGGATAATGCTCCTGCCACTGGTTCAGGAATGGTTTGAGGAGCACAACAACGAGTTTGAGGTGTTGACTTGGCCTCCAGATTCCCCAGATCTCAATCCAGTCGAGCATCTGTGGGATGTGCTGAACAAACAAGTCCGATCCATGGAGGATCCACCTCACAACTTACAGGACTTAAAGGATCTGCTGCTAACATCTTGATGTCAGATACCACAGCACACCTTCAGGGGTCTAGAGGAGTCCATGCCTCGACGGGTCAGTTCATATTGGCCCAGACTGTAAGAGAGTGAAGACCTTCTTCATGATCGCTATAATTTGTGCAATATTGTGTGCGTTACTGACAAGTAATTAACTTATAAATGTTAATTGCTTGTATCAATATGATTATTTTGCTTAAAAAAAAAATAGGCTATCTGTTTGCCGTTACGTTCTAACTGCTAGATGCTTGACTCAGTTTCATTACTGCAATAGCGAATATGCAATTTGAAAGGATTTCTTGTAAAATGTCACCAATATATTGCATTTATACCACCGTATGTGGGTATGAGAAGCTTTTCAATGTGGCTAGGCCAAAATCAGGTGGAAATCCACCAAAATGGTGGAAGTTAATTAAAGTTTTAATTTGAGTTAATAATAACACCTCTGCTGCACAGGCTTTAGCTTTATTTCAGAATCGGCTACTGAACCTCTTTGACATTCAGAGCAACACACAGATATTACAGTGCAGTATCAGTCATACGTCACTGTCAGATTACTGGAGAATAACTCTCCAGAGGTGTGTAATTATATTATTCCTAGGTCCAATAAAGTCTTCACGGCTCGCAGTCCATAAAATTCAGAAACCAAAATCAGCAGGCCATCAGAAACAAATCGTAATGTTGAATTATTATGGCTGAAGTTGAGCTTGTGAGTAGGGATGAGAATCTTTTAACCATTCTTGTTCCACTTCAGGATTCGTAGTACCTTTGAGGACACAGACTACGTTGTGAACACACTCTAAAACTAAAACATTCAACAGTTTGAGTACACAGCAAAATCCCCAGAGTTAAATCAACTCTGCTCAGAGGACATATGGTCCCTCTCTACATAAAGTTAAAATAACACTGAAGCAGAGTTCAAATTAATGAGATAATGTGCTATTTGTGGAGTTGTTTAATCAGATCTTGAGAGATTTAATGTCTTTTATCTTCAGTTGATTTCATCTAAGGCTGTGGCTGGAAGTCATTTGTAGTTATTGTGTTTCTCTTCAGTGATTCTGCTTGTTAACAGCAGGTGTTCATCAATAATGCTCAATCATAACTTAATCACTTAATTATCTCATTAACTTTAACTCTGCTCCAGTGTTACTTTAACACTATATAGAGAGGGACCATATGAAATCTGAGCAGAGTTGATTTAACACTCTGAGGTCTGAAGGTATCGCCGGCGATACCACCGTGGTTTTTTTCTTACCAGTGTGAAAGAGACTCAAAATACTCTGTCAATGTTGCACATACAATTAAGAGTTATACACCATTTTAATCTGTGGAATATCTTCTTTCATTTGTGTACACTCAGAGTAAAAACAAAATGTTGTGCTTTTTGTAAAATAAAGAAAACTAACATGATGCGTGATCTCTCCTCTCCCTCTGAACGAAGTCCAATCTAATAGTTCTTAGAAAATGAACTGTAACTTAGTGAATACTAATGACAAAAAAATTACACTTATGTCTAAAAAAAACGTTAAGATGTCAGGCTTTAAAACATGTAAGTCAAATCGAAAACAAACCTTCTGTGTTTATGTAATCTGTATGAAAAGAGAGCCATGTCAGAAGTCCGTGATTCAGCTCATTATCCGCTAATGCGGCCACGTCCACGGAGCCAGCGCTATTCAGACGCAAATTCAGTCAATACATGCATTCATCGTCTCAATCGTGTATTTATTGTCTTGAAAAGTGTTTTGAATAGCCATATTTAGCGATCTCTTGCATCTGTTAGTTCCTTGATTGTCACATGATTTGCCTCTTCTTTTACTGAGGCATTTGTGGACAAAAGGGGCAGAGCGCCCTCTGGCTCAAGTATGAATTAAAAACACAGCATCCAGCGCTCATAATAATGACAATAAATATAGAATAATACATATTACTCCTCTGTATAGAAAATTGATATAAACATATGAGAATCCATCAATATTTCTCCATATGTGCATGCTTTTAAGCATATTAAGAAATTATGGTCAATATAAGATTTTAAGAGTCAAAATGTGAAGCTTGAGTCTTAGATCTTTTTAATGATGTATAGTTTGTCAACTGCACATCAACATTTAGGCTCTATAATATAACAAATATAGTAGCCTATATGAAATGCCCTAGAGGTAGGAATATTCAGACGCTTTGCATCACAGAAATACATTATATTTTAAAGTATATTAAAATAGAAAACCATTATTTGGTTAGAGACTTGAGACTTCTTTTAAAAACATTATAATGGCAATGTGTTCAATCTTTTGACTGGTACTGTAATTTAACATAGGCCTATACACAATTTTCTTCATATCATGTGCAATAATACGTACATGCATGAGATCACAAAAATCATGTTTTTTTTTTGTCCTGAGTGGACTTTAATCCTGTTATCAGCATGATCATAGAGGGTTTTTTCACAGCCTACCTGACTGAAAGGCCTCATTAATATGCAAGTCATTTCAGGTCATTATTATTCAATTCTTTTGTCTTCTCAGGTGAGAATCACCCATTATACATGAGGATTCACGCCTCCACGCATACTGTGTTTCTTGACCAAAAGTGTCTTAGAAAATTTAAATCTCTCTATTGTTTTATATGAAGGAGTAGGCAGCATAATTTTTACATAATTCTGAAGCAAAAACTCTAGTCTACAACCTCCAATACCCAGAAGTCTTATGAACACAGATTTAATATACTTTTTTTGGCCTTATTTCAGTGACTTAAGTTTTTTGTTTTTTCAATAACCACGGATAAACATTATTCCTTCAAAAACACAAACATGTACATACATGTTCCTCACATATTATTGTAGCCTAGTTTGTGCTGAATACAGTGTAATGACACTTGTCATTTATATGTTTATGAACAACTGAAAAAAGCACAAATGTCAGGGCATGTCAAAACTTCTCCAAGCCCCAAATCAACCTCAGACTCCAGAGGGTTAACTCTGGGGATTTTGCTGTGTAACTGTAAAGTACTGGGTAATATAAAGTAACTACATGGGTTAAGCTTAGGTTTAGATGGTAGAATTAGGGTTAGTACCAAGTTATTACCCAGTTATTGTAATTACTGTAATAAGTACATAGTATGTACAGTATATGCAGCACAGGACTGCAAAATAAAGTGCTACCAACATAACTCAAATGATGTTTGCAACTTAAAAGGTTTACACTTTATTTTAACCTTTTGAGGCGCACTGTCCCGACCTCGGGCTCGACGTCACTTTGTTTAAAACATATAGATTACATGTTAACAAATATTAACAAATTATACATCTTTTGTAAGTGCTAAGGGTTTGGTTTCAATCTATGGTGTCTGTTTTATGATAGAGATGCTCCAGCAACTGTAATATTGTAATTTGTGTCGGGAGTGCAAATGACAACAAGCAAAATCAAAACGGGACTTCATACCTTTGTGATGAAATAGTGATCGTGAGATGAATCCAATCCGCCGCACTTGTGTAAAATTTCCATGATAAACATCCATTGAAAAACATCCAATAGCACTTTCTGTCCACAAAAGCATTATATCTGTGAAATATTGATATATTGTCCATTGTTTATGTCAGATTTCGCCTGAACGATCTGCTCTCCATCATCATTCTTCAATAAATTATGATCTGACGTAGTTACATTGTACTTACTCAAATAAGTACTGAGTGATATTAATTAACTATAGAGTTACGGTTAGGGTGAGGGTTTGATTTAGGGTCAGTTACTTGTAATTATACATAATTTACTGTTATTGCTATAGTAAGTGCATGTAGTAACATGTAAATATCTCACCTAAAAATACCTTTAAAAGGATTAATTAAATAAATAAATTAGAATTTCTATCTTGCCACCATGCATCCTATGAATCCCATGAATTTCTTGTTTTTTTAGTCTATATATATTTTATATGCATGAACAATATTGTTGGTTGATTGTATTTTCAACACCTTTTATTACAAGAGGACTAGCACAATGAATAACTCTTGAGTAATTAGACTCATTTAAGTCTCACAGTATAACACAGTAACAGTTCTTGCTTTATTTGGAATCAGTATTGATTGAGAATAATAACCTGCAGCTCTCATCCGAAGATCTTAAGTCGTAAATTACCTCTCAGAAATAATGAGCAGTTTTTGTAAATGACCATTTAGCAGGCAAAACCCATGGTAAATGCTGCATGTACATCAGTCTCTTGTTAACACTGCGAGAAGAAAATACCATATTCAGAAGTCATTTTACCTTTTTAACAAATTCTAAATGACGGCAATCTGGTATTTTTACCAGATTATTATTTGAGCTGTTGATTGGAGACAGTGACCTGAATCTTGTCTTGCTGTGAGTTGAGACACTTCTCCTAGTTTTACCCTCCCGGTCAGAGGAATAATAAGAAGAGAAACAGATTAAATCAGTTCTTGGCCCCTTAATACAGAATGTACAGTCGATTTTCTTAACTGATGCCTGTATTATAAGCTGAACATCTTAATCTCATTTGGTCTATTTCGAGGAGCGATCGGACCATAAGTCATGGCTGTGACTCTCATCTGTTGAAGTCCTTTGCAGCACTATGTCATCCTGCAGAGGACACGCTGTATCTGCATATCTCTGGGGCAGTGGAAATATTAATCAGAGACTGTCACGACGGGTTACATGACTCAGTAAACAGAGGGAGTGTAATGCCTGCGCACGTCTGACATCTTATCGATACCAAGCGCAGCAACACCAAGCCATTGCTATCTTTTAGAGATAATAACTTCATTAAAATTTTGTCTTTTATTTACTTATTTATTCATTCATTCATTTATGCATGATACGTCTGTGTTTTTGGTTACTATTGTGGTGAAGAGTTGAGGTGCTAAGCTCACGAGAGACGAGCCGATGGCTGTTCACGATTATTGCACTCTTTGTGTAGGGAGTGGCAGCCCCAAAATTACAATAACAACCTACATTTTGTCATATAAATGCATTGAAAAAATACGGAATTGTTGGATTATTGCAACAAACACCAGTATTATAACCAGCATACTCGTGACAAATAGCAACACAGCATGTTGGACCTTTTATTGAAAGTAGCCACTTTTACCTGTTGAGACATGCCTTCACAAGCATGTAAACTTCAGTTTTACGTTTTAAGTAGACTGAACACAATACAATTAATACGTGATAAAAAGCATTTGTTTTTAGCTCATTTTACAACCTGGTCTCATGGAAAGATGGAGAAACGTACCTGTGGGAATGTTTTTGTGAGTCGCCAAAATACGTACATATCACTGCAGAATATATTTTGGACTTTGCATCGCTTAACCAGCTCTATATGTTTCGCTTTCCTGACATTACAAGCTTGCAAGGTAGCTCAGCTGAAACGTAGTTGTACTTAAAGCCTAGGGTATGAATCCCGTGAAAGGCGAGTCACGGTAAAAGAGCGTGAAGACAGATCTAAACAAGCTAAAACGGCACAATTACAGATGCTTTTTATGTCACATTTGCTTTTGTTAACACTATCGGGTAGGTTTAGGTGTAGTGTTGGTGGTACGTTATTTTAAAACGTGAAGGAGTGCAAATTTCAAATCAGAACTGTGGTGATTCATATAAAAACCAACGTCATAAAAACGTACCATATTCATGTTTGTATGTTCAGGCAAAAAAATGAACGTATGAATGTATTTTACGACTCGCGAAAACTTTCCCACAGGTACATTTTTCTAATGAGACTGGGTTGCAATTTAACTTAAATAAACTGAACAAGCAGCAACAACTTTTTATTCAGTGTATTTTCCAGTCTTCCATTAACTTTCATGAAAAATAAGAATCGATATCTACCTCATTTTTAACATAAGAGTGGTTGTGGTCATTTGTAACGTGAATGTGCGAAGCTCTTTTGACAAAATGACAAAAATCACTTTGAAATATTATCGCTCAATGTTCCAGTTAATGAACATTTTTGAATAAGGCAAGATGTTACAAAATACATCTTTAACACGTTCGTAATATTGCTGCAGAAATAATTGGGGGTTATTCATGGACTTTGGTAGTAATTTGTTGATGCTTTTACACTTTTAAATGTCTTTGTAACGTTTGATGGATGAAAGAAAAGCCAAATAGTTGGGTTTAGGTTAGGTCAGGGCGGTGTTAATCTCATAAGCAAAATTACTGGTGAACTTGGTAGATATAACATATTGTCATTTCATCAACAATAACAGGCTTGTGTTCATAGTTTTAAGTGTGTCTCGATCACCAGCTGGAGTGCCCTTGATAGCCACCAGAGGGCACTCCACCCCAGACTGTTGTCAACTCCATCGAGGACTACATTACCCATAATCCTTTGCTCAGACTCATCAGCACTCATTGTTTTCAGCTGTGTCTCATTAGCCTGTTTAGCTCACCCTATATAAGCCTGGTTCATTCTGTTATTCTCTGCGAAGTCTTGTATGTGTCATCACTGCGTTTCTGAGCATGCCGTTGTTTATCTGTTTTCGAACCTTTGCCTGTTCTCTGGATTTGTCCTGTTTTCCTGTCTGTCCGAGTTCCTGTCCTGGTATCTGTTTGGACTGTTTGCCCGTGTTTGTGACCTTTTGCCTGTTTTGTGGATTACCCTTCTAATAAATACTACATTTGAATCCTCAACCGCTGTGTCTCGGAGCAGTAAATGACAAAGTCTTTGCTTCCTAAATATCTCTTGAATTTTGATGGTTCCATGTTTGCCCTCGCTGAACTTTAATACAGTCTGAGTCTTCTTTTACTGTAACTTTTTTACATCCTGATGTTATATCTGCATATGTAGAAGTGCAAATGAAATTTGAGAGCTACAGTGGAGGAGAACATTACAAATGAATAATGACTGATGGTTGGTGAGGCTGCGAACGGCTGATCTGAAGCAATATTCAGCTACTCAAACACACTTCCCATTCATTTATCCACCCTGAGAAATGACAAGTCAAGATGACAGCATGTCAGAGATGCACTACATAGAAAGTGAAAAAATAGAATAAAGTTATCATCTCGTTACTTATATGATGATATGGCTTGAGCCTCGTTATATCTTCCTGAAGACATGCAGCGTATATCTGTGTTAATACAGGGTTTCATGGCTGTCTTCTAACACCTCACAGATATGCAAATCGAGCAGCTGAGCAGACTGCCCAGATGCACACGCGACAGAACTGCCCGCCTTTCATTGTGTCACTTTGTTCATTTCTGTATTTGACAGGCAATTACCAGCGTCTTCATTTGCTGCTTTAGGACTGCACTATTATGCATATTCAGTTCCAGCATTTATTAGGCAGAATAAGTTGGCCATTGTGTTCATGGAAGGGCATCAATCGACAAGACCCTGACTGTGACCTATGAGTATTTTGTAGTTGTTACACACTTCTTATTGTGGTGTATAATGGGATTGAATCAGTGTACTAGGTAATGTGTTTTCGTACACCACTACATGGTAATAGTGCACTATATAACGTGTGATTTCAGACACGGTTTTGGTTTTATTGTTGCTGCTTCAATGTAAACAGCTTGACTGCCTTGGCAACAATTAAAGTCAGCTTGAAAGGGAAGTTGTGCAAGTCTTGTGTACCATATTGTGATGTATATCTGAGTGAATCGCTTTCGGAAGAAAAACAAATGTAGGACGGGGCTTGATTTTGTTTGTGTGGAATTGATTGGAAGGTTGTGGTTTGTGATTGGTGGATCTCATGTGAGTGACAGATTGCCCCGTCCTCACACCAGTAAACACATCATCAGAGAAGAGTTCAGATGCAAAAGCCGCTAAACGCCACCTCCATCAAAAATGAGATAATGATATTGAGCAAATGCTTTCTGCACATAGTATTCGTTCATCAAATACTTTCACTTCAAATCCGTTAAATCAGCCCATTCAGAAATACATGGCAGAAACCGCTAAACGCCACTTCCCTTTGTCAGCAAAAGCCTCTAAGTCCACAGAAGAACCAATCGGAAGACGCAAATCGAATTATATGATTTCAAGATGAATGGCGGTGTGCATATGAACCGGCTTTCACTTAAGTTTTTATCATGTTTTGTCCATCGTTACAGTTGCCCAAACACAACAGTGTTCCTTTTGCTGCTGTAAAACTGACAGAAATGGATGTTGTCCAAAGAGGTGGACTTTGTTTTTGCGAAAAAAAAACAAACAAACATTGAATTGACTAAAGTGACATTGTTGAAAATGAGACATTTCAATAACTGACTAATAACATTTTCATTGCCATTAAAGTAAAATTACTAAACCCAAATATAGGAGCTTGATTAAAAAAAAAAAGCACATTTAAAAGAAAATATTTCAGATGGACTTAGAGATTTTTGCATCAACACTACAAATATTGCAATATTGCAATTGCACCCCCCCCCCCCCAAAAAAAAACAACAACAAAAAAAAACAAGAGTTGTCAATTTTGATTTCATGTTGTTTTTAAAAATGCCTGTCTAGCTCATGTTTATACTGCAACAATTTAAAATGGAGCAGGACTGAGTGTGTGAACAACCCTTACTGGTACATTTGAGTGTGTGTTCAGACAGTGAAACAAAAATAACAACAGAGACGTGAGCACGGTTTTGTTGTGTCGCTAGTATTAAAACAATGAATTATTTATGAGCAAATGTGAATCTGGCTCAGGTGAACTAACTCTCTCTCTCTATATCCGGGCTTGTTTTAGATACTTGTGGTGGTTTCTGGTTTACCTACTAAATGTTCTACAGCTGGAATTGTGTGACAGCACTTTGCATGTGTGCTGTGCTTCAAGACCAATCAATCCTTTATTTCATCCATGTGTTCATCCTGACCGCTGTTTATCAGATGGACAGAACACCATTTAAAGAAATAGTTATATTATTATATTATCCTGTATAATTATACGGGACTCAAAAAGAGAAATATTAAGAATCTTTTCCATTGACAGCAGTTCATAGTTAACATGAAGTTTCACGAAATACCATAAAGATATAAAAGATTGTTTGACTCAACACTATTCCACCAGGTTTCACTTCATTGATGGCAAATGTCATTGGTTCTCTCATGACACGGCACTATGACTTGAGCTCTATCATTCGGCTTCAGATGATTCATAACAACTCACAAGGCCTTTATCTTGAATAAAGTGTACACTACTGTATATAGATTTATTTAAAAGAAATTAATTCTTCTAGTATTATTCATGAAACAAGAAAAACATTTTCGAATGCAGGGGTAAGAAAAATGAATGTACATTATTATTTTTAAGTATGTCTAGAGATTTTTACTGCAATATATGTTATTTTTTACATTTAGTGCACATAATATTTTATTTTAAAAAAATGTCATATTTTTATTTCCACTTTATCTTATTTTGAGAGGCTATTTGGTAGGGGATGACCGTGATTTGATTTATGTGGATATTTGTGAATCAACATTAAACTGTCTAATAAACACCATGTGTTTGAGCTAACTAGAAAACCTTCAACTCTGGTACCTGTAAATGTAAAGGCAAAACTTGGGTAACACTTTATTTCAACCTGGTCTCATGACGAAAACGTACCTGTGGGCACGTTTTCGCGAGTCGCAAAATACGTACCAAGGAGTACATATCGCTGCAGTTTCGCTCTGAAATGTCCACTGAGCGGCGCTAAAAGCGTGTTCTTTTTTTTTTTTTTTTTTGCCGGAGCAGATAATAGGGTGAATGCGGTACATTTTTATGACGTTGCTTTTTAGACGAACTGCCGCGGTTCTCGATTTGACATTTGCGCTCCGTTGCGTTTTAAAATAACTTCCCACCGACACTACGCCTAAACCTACCCGATAGTGTTAACAAAAGCAAACGTGACGTAAGAAGCATCCGTTTTTCAGCTCGTTTAGATCTCTCTTTGAGCTCTTTTTTTTTTTGCCGTCAATCGCCTTTCACAGGATTCGTACCCAGGCAGGGGGAGTCGACTCCTCGCCGTAAGTCCAACTCCGTATCGGCTGAGCTACCGAGCAAGCTTGGTTACGGTCAAAAAAAGCGAAACGCATAGAGCCGGAAAGTCCAAAGTACGTTCGTTTACAAATCGGGCACTCTGGTCAGATGCGTTTTGAAGTCGTAACATGATATTGCACGAGGAGACGCCAAAACGAGTCTTTACGAATCGATAATCCGACCCCGGCTGTCATCGAAACCGTGTGTGAAAACGAGCAAAAGCGCTTATCGACGTTTTACCGGCCTCTAGCGTTCGTTTCTGTCGGAAACTGCAGCGAGACGTACTTGTCGGTACGTAATTTTGTGTCTCGCGAAAACGTGCCCACGGGTGCGTCTCTCCTATGAGACCAGGTTGCTTTATTTCAATGGTCTACTTTAGACCTTCTACTAACTGTAAGTAACTTTGCAACTACATGTCAACCTGTTCTACTAGCCCGAACCCTAACCTAACAGTCTACTGATACACTAAATGAGAAGTTAGTTAACATGTAGTTGCAAAGTTATTTATAGTTAGTAGAATGTCTAAAGTGGACTATAACCAAAAGTATAACATCCAAAACTTTATCCCAACGTACACTATATTGCCAAAAGATTTGGGACCCCTGCCTTTACGTGCACATGAACTTTAATGACATCCCATTCTTAATCCGTAGGGTTTAATATGGAGTTGGCCCACCCTTTGCAGCTATAACAGCTTCAACTCTTCTGGGAAGGCTTTCCACAAGGTTTAGGAATGTGTTTATGGGAATTTTTGATGATTCTTCTAGAAGCACGTTTCTGAGGTCAGGCAGTGATGTTGGCGAGAAGGTCTGGCTCGCAGTCTCTGCTCTAATTCATCCCAAAGGTGTTCTATCAGGTTGAGGTCAGTACTCTGTGAAGGCCAGTCAAGTTCCTCCACACCAAACTCTCTCATCCATGTCTTTATGGACCTTGTTTTGTGCACTGGTGCACAGTCATGTTGGAACAGGAAGGGACCATCCCCAAAGTTTTCCCACAAAGTTGGGAGCATGAAATTGTCCAAAATGTCTTGGTATGCTGAAGCATTAAGAGTTCCTTTCACTGGAGCTAAGGGTTCAAGCCCAACCCCTGAAAAACAACCCCACACCATAATCCCCCCTACACCAAACTTTACACTTGACACAGTGCAGTCAGGCAAGTACCGTTCTCCTGGCAACTGCCAAACCCAGACTCATCCATCGGATTGCCATTGATTCATCATTTCAGAGAACACGTCTCCACTGCTCTAAAGTCCAGTGATGGCGTGCTTTACTAGCCTGACTACGTCAGACTTCCTACTTCCGCTCAATTTCATTTCGCTTCTGTACTCAGTCTGATACAGCGTCAGAGCTTTGTGTTTGCCACCGGTCTGGAAACAGCCGGGCCAATCAACGAACAGAGGGCGGGCTGAGAGCCGTGACGTAGATGCTAAGCGCCGAGTTTTACATTGTAGGTTAGAGAAATCGAAAACCGAAACGACCGCGGAAATGGGAAACGAGACACGGGATGCAAACTTCGGGATACATTAACTTCGCATAATCTGCAAAAGTCGTTTACAGCCATGTTCACTCCGGTATTTCGCTCACATCATCATGTGTTTACAACAGGTTTACAGTGGAAGTTCAATCATAGATTTGAGTTCGATGCATGATGTCTGTGCTTCGATGCGGCTGTACAGGCGGATAACATACGTCATAACTAAACGTATCTGATTGGCTTACGGGTAACCAATGATTTTAAACTTCAGACAAGCGTCCCCTAGCGAGAGAGAAAACACTTCTCTATTATGCCATTCCAGACTCTGTCTACGAAGCAAAGTGAAGTAGCAGAGTCTGGTATTACCAGGCTAATGCTTTACACCACTGCTTCTGACGCTTTGCATTGCACTTGGTGATGTAAGGCTTGGATGCAGCTGCTCGGCCATGGAAACCCATTCCAGGAAGCTCTCTACGCAATGTACTTGAACTAATCTGAAGGCCACATGAAGTTTGGAGGTCTGTAGCTATTGACTCTGCAGAAAGTTGGTGACTTCTGCACACTGTGCACCTCAGCATGCGCTCTGTGATTTTATGTGGCCTACCACTTTGTGGCTGAGTTGCTGTTGTTCCCAATTGCTCCCAAGTTGACCGTGGAATATTTAGCAGTGAGGAAATTTCACGAATGGACTTATTGCACAAGCGGCAACCTATCACGGTACCATGCTTGAATTCACTGAGCTCCTGAGAGTGACCCATTCTTTCACAAATGTTTGTAGAAGCATTCTGCATGCCTAGGTGCTTGATTTTATACACCTGTGGCCATGGAAGTGATTGGAACACCTGAATTCAATGATTTGGAGGGGTGTCCCTATACTTTTGGCAGTATAGTGTATATTATTGTTGTTGAGATAATTTGTTAACAATTAAAGAAATTGGCTGACAGAAGTTGAATGTCCAATTGGAAAAGCCATTGGTTTCATGAAATGGCATCACGATGGAGGTCACCGGTTCCCATCACTGACATAGAATTGCACAGAGCATTTTATTGACATTGGATTGTAATGTCTGTTATAAGTTAGTTATTTTAACATATTTTATGACTCATTTGAAAGGAGTACATCTCTATTTATAATCATGTTCACCTACACCTACTCACCTGTTTAGTGGACATACATGTTTAAAGACTTTGATAAGGTACAGAATCTCAAAGCCCAGAGTTCCTAGTGGAGCCCTGAAAGCGGAGGGAAGGAAATCAGTGTGAAGAAACACTCATCTGGTGTTTGAGCCCCCTGGGAAATACCTTTGTTAAAAATGTACTTCATATTCAAACACAAACGGGGCAATTTGTGCAAATATCATGTGTAATAGTGGGCAGGATCGTATAGACCCCTGAGAGGGGGTCTCACCCTATCTCATCACAGTTAAAGTTTCAGAAGTGGGTCAGCAGAATGAATTAGTTGTGTCATTGGATAAGGACATTGGTGGAGGATGTGAAAGCAGGCATGGCAGTGGGTTCAGACAGACGGTTCAGTCTCTGGTCGATTGAACTCTATGGCAGTCATTTCTCAATCATTTTTCTTCTGCGTTGTGAACACGTTTGTATTCAGGAGTGCTCAGGATCGTTTGCTCCCTCATCACTAGCTAAGAAACTATCACTGTAAAAAAGTTTCTTTGAAGTTGCAAATGCGACCTTGTGCTTATGGCCTAATCACAGCTATAGAGCCATATTGCACGGCTACGAGTGTGATATTGCGTTTATACAACAATTCAATAGCACGTATGTAAATGAATAAGAAACAACAATGGAATGTCTTTAAAACCCTCTTTTGTGCAGAATTACTTCCTTCCGCCACAGATTCAAATCTCAAGTTGACAGTTTAACAGTTTAGCCCAAGCCTCCGTTACTAATTTTTTTAAAAATCACTTCGTAACGAAGGAACACTGAGAAGCTTCGTTGAAGCTTGTTGTATTATGTAAAGAAGAGTATTATGGTATTATGAGAGAGAGAACAATTAAGCGAGTGTATTACCTGCATCTTGCTCATATTCTTCAGGTCAATCTTGTATTCATAATCACAAAAACAGTTTGAATGTCTGCTGAGGAAAGCAATATCTTTGTCCTTTTAACATTTACAGGGATTTCCCATGACAACACTAATCAATGCATTTGACGGTTGCGTCTTATAAGGTGTTGTATAAAGTAAAAATAACATCCTTGTTTCAGTTCCTTTCAATGTAAAAGTCTTTGCTACTGACTTATTCATGAAGACAGTCTTTGCCACCATCTAATGGCGTAATAATGTAACTTTCACTGAAGCTGAAATAACAATCACTCACAGACCCTTTCTCAATTCCAAATACAACATTTATATTAAATAATATTTATTTATTGAACAATAATATTTTAAATTATAAAATATAAGAAGTTTTTACATTAGGAAATAAACAAAAGGAAACAATTCAGTCAAAAGTACAAAAGCAGCACTCTAGTTAGTACAGGATTTGATTTAATAAAAATATAAAGTTATGAAACTTAACTTTGCCTCTAGCCAAATCGATTTGCCCTTGAACAAATAACAAATTAATAAGACCAAAGATTGCCCATTTGATATACCTAAAATGAATTATATCTTATGTTTAACCACTATCTACACAAGAACCAGCAGCAAAGTGCCGCAAAAAGCTGTTCTCAGTGGGTGCATGAGCGTTGAATGGCCACTGACGGTCTGGAGCTCACATCTCCAAAAACGTCTAAACTTATTTTCAAATACACGCTGTGTTTATAAATGGCATATTTGAGGTCTAAACAACTACATTCTCATCCTAAAAACTCTTAAAACGACGTTCCTTGACACAATAACAGTAGTATTTGTACAATTTAGAGTGGGTTTGCTCCTCCACCATTGACGTGTTTTCCTAGCCCCTCTTCTTCCCCAGCACCACCTGCCTAGATCTGTGTTTATGTGCATGTTTCAGCAGTAGCCTTCACTCATGCCAGCGGAGAAAAGCCAAGTGGAGAAAAGCCAAGCCAAGACAAAGCCTATCTACCTTCAATTCATATCAAAATGCTGTTTAATTTTATTCCAAAAGTTATGGTTGAAATCTCCTCTGTCACATTTGTTTCACTATATTAGTGATGACATTGTGTAGACTTCTATTGATTTTATATCAGGTTAATGATATTTTCAATGGCCTAACCCAACCCCCACCCCTTAACCTACCAATCACAGAAACATGCAAAACACTAGATTTAAATAAAAATGTACCAGTAAAATGTCCTCACTAGTCAGTTGTCTTAATATTTCACTATATAAGCGAGGACATTTGGCCAAGTGTAGTCAAACCGGTACACACACACTCGCCATTTGGCTGCGTAACAGTAATTTAGTGCAGAATCAAATATTAATGAGGTGTCTGTGAGTATTTTAATGGCAGAGTTAGCACGCTAGAGTTAGTACACTCGTCGTGTCTGTCTGCAGCGGAGAAGCAGGGTGAACACAACGCTGGATTTCCCTCTGCACGTTTGCTGTTTATACAGGCTTTAATTAATGCAAGAGCTTAACTGTATTTAAAATGTCCCTGTGGTGAACCTGATGAGTCTCGTTAGATGATGTGGAAGAACTGAAGTGCAGGGATGCAAACTTGTCACCTTTCAACGTTTCGAATCCAAAATAGGTCATTTTTGTGAGTCAGTGAAGGAGACTGAATATTAACTAAATATCAATTAGAAAAGTTTTTCTGATGCAAATGTCAGCTTTCTTTTTAGATACATGATCAAGACCAAACCAGCAATTATGCTTTAAGTAGCTCCGGTGACACTATCACAGTGTTGTTTCTCTGAACATGGAGACTGGGCACTGCACATGCGCTGAAGATTTGTTCTGTGTATTTGTTCGATGTAATTCAATATGTGAATCAAACTGAAGTTTAGGGTTCATACAAATAGAACTTTCAGATTCTCAAATCAGATTGGATTCATGTAAATGACAAATATATAGTGCAACTCCTGACAACTCCAAAAAGGAAGATGAAGATAATAATCTAACGGGGGACAAGAAAGGCAACAACTTTACAAAGGCATATGTAAAGACAATGACCGATAAAGACTCAAACACAGGGGTTTATGCACAGGCAAACGCGAAGATAACAAGGCACAGGTGAAACTGATTAAACACTATGGAAATTAATGAGGGAAATGAATCAAACAAGAACTAAACACAGGAAGTGAAAACATGGAAACAATAGAAACAGTAAGGCAACAGAATACCAAAATAAGAGTCCTTGAACACAAAACACACAAGACGCAGGGGAAATCGTGACACTATAATCTATAATCAAAATAGCTGTCTGCGCTGCACAATGAGTCTCTTATTTACACCGTCTTTATAATTTGTTGATTATAATGTAAGGACCCACGAGCGTACAGAACGCTAAGGCGAGCGGTGGACTAACTTAAACACCTCTGATTGGCCATTGCGTTCACACGCTCAGCAGATATGTCTGTGATTGGCTACAATGATCAATGCTTCGAAAACATGCTGTAAATAGAAAACTTTGATGAAAGAAATGATCCAGTGAATGTTAATTTATATAACTGCCGAGTCTCACACATCTGTGAGGCCTTCAAAAACCATCCGGGTGAAGACATCTTATTAGAGGAACATTGCCGTTCTCAGATTTAGAGCACAGCCCAGCTTTTACGTTCACACACTCACAAATTGTATTCTCGTTATCAATGCAGTCAGTTTCCATTGCGTCCCATGCATCGATGCATGTGCGGACCAGTGGAAGTCACATGGCTCGTTCCTCTCACAGAGACGTCATCCTCTAACTAGCAGAGCAAACTACCATATTGGGATTCATGCTGATGGATAACAGCGACGAGTGTCAAAATAAATCTCACGGACACATGGCTGCGCCGCTAGACGCATCAGATGTCTTGATGTCTGAAGAGCTGCTCTCAGCACTCTTGCTTGAACAGAGTCGGCTCATCATAGGGGATTTATTCAGACGGGTCCCATTCCATTCATTACCAGAACCAATGTACGACGCTTAATTATGCTCATTTATAATTGATATCATATCTCAATATTATTTAGTCAGGGACAGAAATATATGGAGATTTTTTTGGGCAGGCTATTTCACATGATTCATTCATGTAATTTCTCATGGCAGTATAAATATTTTATAGATTTGTCCCGTGGAGGGATTTAGCTGGATAATATGGATTTTTTTTTCTTCTTCGTATTTTCTCTTTACATCTAAAGTGACAGAGTGAATGTTAATTTAGGTCATGTTTAATGCTATATTATTTTAATTAAGAGTGAAACAGTCACATCAAGACAATCTTGAGTAACATCTTATTGACCTCTATCAAGTGTCTCTGGGGCCTGGTAAGATTATCATCAGCAGTCTAGTTGTAAATAAAAATATTGGCTGGTTGTGAGCTATAATAAGCATATTAAATGCTTTAACTACTATGCACAAACATTTAAATGAATCATTTGATGCACTTATTGTGTACATTGTACTTACATTTAAAAAAAAAAAACCTGCAACAAACCCGTCCCTAACCTTACCCATATCCACCTCATGAGTGCACAGTAGTTAAAGACACCTTATATAAAATATGGCCGCGTCTTCTATATGACTGCACATATAAACATTACATTCAGAACTTACAGACCTTTTGTGAGGAGCTCAATGCTATTGATGCACTTGTTTGGTGATGTTGCCTATGGATGTTTTACTGGATAAAGTGCACATCTAAGGTGATCTGGAGAGCTTCACTTCTGTGATTTTGGAGTGTGAAATAAATGGACACGGTCTATTAGCTCAAGATAGATTGCTCTCTGCAGTAGAGAGAACATCCTGAGGTGCAGACCAGCCATCTGAGACTTAATACTGCCTCAAAACTGTCTAGGGTCCTCCTTAGTTTCTTTCTTTTCAGGCACTGAATAATGAAAGCATTTTTGCTGTGGCTTGATTATGAGACTTGAAATATGACAGATGAATGTAATTAGTCATTTTTCAACAGAAAATTATTGCTCACTAACTCACACTAACATTTGTTTAACAAAACAGATAAACTTCTTTTTTTTTTTTTTTTTAAGGATATAAGACTTTTAATCTAACACAAGCAACTCAGGCTTATCGGAGAAACATGTCTCTGGCGACATTTCTGCAAAATGATATTATGATGCTTCTTGCACATTTTCCTGACGCTTTCAAAGTGAAATGTCCAGTGTATGCTATTAAATGTGTGTTCAGTTTTATCCGAAACAGATGAACATGAATCTGAACAAAAGCAAACATGAGATACAACACATTTGTTGAAACAACCAAGCCGTTTTAGCTGCTTCTACAAGTATTTGAGCTCTTTTATTGTGTTTTACACGACTTGTACCTGAGCGCTTCACATAACAAGTGCAGCTCTGTATCAGGTGAGCTATTGAGCAAGTTTACTACATCAGAAAAACCAAACATATAAGGCCTTATTTTAACAATCTAAGAACAGTCTAAAGCTCATGGCGCAGGTGCACTTAGGGTGTGTCTGAATCAACTTTTACTAGTTTAACAACAGAAAAATGTGGTCAGGCACTTGGTCTAAAAGGGTTGTACTTAGTCTCTTAATGAGTCACGGGTGTGTTTTGGGTGGTGCACCCCCCTATATGTGCATATTACTAACGCACACTTTAAAGGGGATCTATTATGCCCCATTTTACAAGATGTAAAATAAGTCTCTGATGTCCCCAGAGTGTGTATGTGAAGCTAGCTCAAAATATCGAACAGATAATTTTTTATAACATGTTAAAATTTGGGGTTAAGCAAAAACATGCTGTTTCAGTGTGTGCCCTTTAAATGCAAATGAGCTGCTGCGCTCAGCCAAAGAGGGCGGAGATTTAAGAGCTCGTTCTCCCCGTCAGGATTCAGTCAGGACACGCTATAATGTCAGAAACTGCGAATATATGCTGCATGGAGATAGAACAGGTATAGTTTAGTTCAATTATGGTTATAACATATATTGTCTTCTTCCATTATATTAGTACAAGCCCGTTGTACCTGACCCCGTCCGAATGATGGCCAAAACTTTACAGATGAGTTTTATGATATTTATTGTACCTCACACAAAAGATGAAGCATCCGTTTTCATTCTAGAAAATCTCTGTAAGAGCTTAATAAAAAAACAGTGCAGGTGTGCATTAAAATATTATCCATAAACTCTCTCTCTCCCTTGCATTATAATCAACATACACAGCGAATTACACAGAAACACTCATTACAACTAACAGTAAACTAATATATAAAGACCTTATGCCTTTTCGGGTGGTGCTTAATAAACTGGTAAACTTTATATCTGTAAATTAACTCTGATGAACTGTAATAAAGTGCTCTCACCTTCATCACTGCCGTATCCAGTATCACTCTGAAGACTGTAAGCTGGATCATGAACTGATCTATCCTTGAGTAACACATTTTTAGCTCAACCTCTGTTTTATATTGTCCCTTTGTATTGACATTCATTCACAAAGTAGTCTGGTGTGAAATGATTCGTGCAGATACAAACAAATTTCGGTAGAAATGAGGGAGCATTTTCTTCTAAAACAAAATGAATCCCTCGTCTTCAGCGGCTCAGATTTCGGGAGTAAATGGAGAGAGCTCTGTGGATTAAACCATCCAGCTACAGAACACCTAAAACGCTCGGTAGACATTCTCGTCAGTGCAGCAATGGCGGACTGTGTACAACTCGCTGTGAACTCGCTCAGGGCGGTTCTATGTTCAAACGGCAGTGTCTGTTAACATTTGTGGGCGGGGCCTGTGGCTAATGTGATGTCACACTGCCAGGGATCTGGAAACGGCTTGTTCTGAGACACTGCTTATGATTAATGGGGATTAAAAAAAAGGAGTGGTTGGATTTTTATCATTATAGGGTGGTTCTGTACACACACTGCCAACACACATTTATGTCCAAATATCATGCAAAAGTAAATTTTGCATAATAGGTCCACTTTAAATAATAAAAAAAAAAAAAAAAGCCTCAAAATAGCAACACACCAACAATGCGCCTGAACACACCTCGTTTTCAGACCAGCACGCCCATGGGTCAAACAGATGGACGCGAGTGCATTTTCTGTTTAAACAACGTGGTGCTGGTCTTGAAAATGATAACTGTGTCAGGCTGAAACTAGCAAAAAACACTTGCATCATGACGGCGACACATTGCGCTGGGTGTATGATAGGGCCCACACAGCTGTTTATGTGATGCAGACATCAAAATGTATTCGTTTATAAATCATTCACTATGGTAAAAGTGAGCTCATAACATAGTACTATGCAAGAAAACATGCAAAAATAAATCTTTATTAATTGAAAATCTGTGCCTGTAATCATAATTTGAGTGACTAATTTTACTACTAGTGTTCATTTCAGCTGGAAACTGCAGTGATGTACAGGTGTGTTTTTTGAGTCTTGCACAGTTTTACAATGAGCGTGAGTTAAACACAAGGGAGAACCATCACTTCTGGTGTAGTGACACAACATGTTGGTCTTCCTCAAGTCAAAATGCTTTTTCAAGAATTTAACCAAAGATACAAAACCTTAAATAAATAAGAAACCTTTTGTAGTATAAAAACTTTAAAAACTATTTCAGTTTTAAGGTGAAGTAGCAGCAAGGGTTCTATAAGACTTTTTTGTAGTGTATGTATGTCCTGGGTTGTAGTTCAAAGAAGAATTCTGGGATATGCAGACGCCACCCACTAGCTGAGGGAGGCACTGCTGGATTTACGGGAGGGCTTACAGACCCTCATGCTGTGGAGCACGAATCCCCGCTGAGACACACTGACTTCCTCTATAATCCAGGGTTATTTTATTCTGAGGCATGTGAGCAAAGACTCTGCTAAGAACACCAGATCAGAGGAGAACTCGCAGACATTACAGTCATGTTCTTACGGCTGTAAAAGCTTTCCAGTGCGCTTGATGCAATTGTGTGAATGCAAACACTTCTGGATACACAAGCTCAGCTTCATGTGGCGTTGCGTTTCATAAAGCAACATAAGTAGACGTTGGGTTCTCAGTGTTAGTTCAAGGGGCACCACAGCTCACCTTGAGAAAAAAGAAGTACACTTTAGCATACTTTTAAAAGAGAAGTTATTATGGTAAAAAAAAGTACTTAAAAGCATATACTTAAGTTTGAACTGAATGTAATGTGTCTGGAGAGTTACAATTAAATTGATATGTGTTATAGTTTAAAGGCAAGTAGTTGAACATAAAAGTGCATTTTTGAACCTCTCAAGTACATCTTTATATGTAATTTCCAGGGGTGTGATCTCACGAGATCTCACGAGATTAAAATGTGACGAGATTAAGTGACGAGATGACTGACAAGACCATGGCGGAGGATTCATTGCACAACAGAGCAACGAATTTGCAATGGTTTGATGTTGTGTGTGTTGACATCAGGTCATTTTCCTGCATCATCATTAGTCACATGATATTTACGGCTCATGTGATTGGCCACACAAATGCTCCTGAAGTCAAGTGACGGATAGTGAAGCCCAGGTGTTTTAGAAATTGGTTTTATTCCAATAAAAGCTCTATATCCACGTATGTGCTGCATTGGCCGCTCTACTGTGCAGCGAGTTCTTGTCTTGTCTTTCCTGCCGGCAGATGTGCGAGGAAAATAAAGAACCGTCCGATTGATGGCAGCCATTTGTCTGGGATGATACCCATGCAGCCGTGTGTGTCACATCTCTCTTTGTGCGATAACTGATATTTATAGCTGTTCCAGTGCTCGTTTTTGGCACGTGCATCATGAGCTTCTGTGCATTTCACTCCACGCTGTTTGCTTTAATGATGCCTCTCTGGAAAGGTGCAAACTTTATGTGTCGTTGGCAGCATTTGTTGTGCCGAGCTCAGTGACAGACCACAACAATGGAAGAATAGCAGAGAAAAGATACAGTCCGTCTAATTTCTAAAAGTCCTTGATAGTCACATCACACTATGTGAGGATGGAAAGGACGCTCTTATCAGCTGGAGATCTTTAGAAAATAGATTTGGCCATTGTCCTTTAGAAATCTTCATCTGCTCTAGAAGCCTAGCTGTATTCACAGAAACACAAAATCAGCTTGTAAACATACTTTATTGCTAGAAAAAAATTGAACTAACCCATTAAATATGAAAGTATTGTGCAATCATTTAAGACATTTCTACATAAAGGGTTCTTTAACATTGAGTCAAGAACCCTAGAGTTTCTTTTTTGGTTTAGTGGTGTTTAGCATTATGAAGGGAATCTGGGTATTATTTCCAAGAGGACACAAGATTACAGATTGTGTGGGATGTCAGAACATTTCATAGTAGATCTAGCAATATTAAGGTGAAAATGACTGATAGCGATACATTACAAATTCAGCAGAAGATGGGATTGTAGTGGATTATTATTCTTATCCCATTAGCAAATAAGTGTAGTCATGTTTAAAACAAGATCAATTCTCGGCAAGCAGTTGCTGTAACTAATCCACTGCTTATTTACTTAAAACAAAAAGAATCTTTCTCTTCTTTTCTACATTTCACTCCATTCATCTGTCTTACTCTTGGCATCTTTATACCTTGGCATTGTGTGCTGTGAATATTGTTGAGTCTAATGGCAAATTTCTTGTGATGTTCCTCATTTGTTTATCCAAGTTTCTTTGGGCAAAAGCATCTGCTAATTGAGGAAATCTAAAAGTAATTGATTACAGAAGCAAAAGATAATGAGGCTCGTTTTCAAATAGTTTTTTTCCCCCCTTTTTCAGCATTAATCTACCAAAGATGGAGGTTTATGCTTAAAGTCTCTTATTATCTTACACACTTTTGCTTTTCAAGTATATTTATTTTGTTTTAAGCATAGCTATTTTAGATATCTAGTTAGATAGTTAGACACACAGCAGCAGAGAGCCCACAGTGAGAGTAACAGAGATGTTTTATCTCCGTCTGTGTGACCCTCGCCGCCACATGAAGTATGGTAGGAGCGAGCCGAGCAGCTGTTTGCCGTCTGATGGCCAGATGTTGACTGAGGTGACCACAGCTCTGGGTCAAAAACTCAGACTGATGCCAGAGACACTGGTGTTCAAAGCGTTTCTAAGGATGCTGATTTTCAGAAGGCAGCTGTCTGACTCTGAGATGAAGAATGGGAACATGGTTTGATAACTTAATCAAGCCAAAGGCTAATCATATTAATTACCATTTTGTGACCGACTTTGTAGAGAGCAATACATAAAATGCATTACCATTCTGATACTTGGACTTGTAGACGAGCCTGTATAATTCACTCTTCCACTTCTTCTTCTGAATCAATCAGTTTCTGGTTCAAACAGACGAATATGACTGAATTAAAGCAGTATGTCCACTTGCCATTGTGCAGCATTTATGTCATATGAAATATCCTGCTTATATTGAGTGTAACCATATATATATATATATATATATATATATATATATATATATATATATATATATATATATGCACAGCTCACTGGGTTCTTTTCCTTAATGGTCTTCATTTAATGAGCATCGTGAAGACTGGCACACAGATCAAGAAACGCAAAGCAGTCCAGGCTCTGAGCCTGAGCGCGAATGACAGCACCTCCAGGAGCACCATGTGAATGTCGAATCACTGCGACTCTGTGCTCTTTTGGGGAAACAGGGCGTCTGCTGATAATATCTGCTCTTATCGCATGTCACACGCTCCACTGGAGCCCTATTGTTTCGAGTCATGAGGCCCATCCGTCTCTGCTGCTGCCCTATAGGAAGATACAGATCAGCCGCACGCCGTCAGGCCAACTGTCTCTGTGATAAGCCATTCTAAAGGGGCCGATTAGTTGAATTCATATGACTGAGCATTTAATCCTGATATGAGCATGTAGATTTTACTGGTAGCTTTATTAAAGGTGAAGTATGGATTTTCTGTAACACTAGTGGCACCTAGCGGAATTACAAAATAAAGCATATTTTGCAAACGCATGTTGCGCCTCCCCAACTTAAACATCAAACACAGCTCTTATGTTTGTGTGTGAAGGCATGTCTCAACAGGTAAAAGAAGCTACTTTCAACATATTAGGAACTTTTAGCTGTGTTGCTATGTGTCGCGAGTAAGCGACTGAGTAGACTAACACACTGTCTAAAGCAAACGTGACGTCTCGCTGATAATAAACCCATCCAGCGCATCTGTTTTTTTGACATGACACACCACAACTATTTGAGGTTGTCTACACTGGACACGTCAAAGTAAATGGGTACATTTGTCTTTCTGAACAAGTGCATGATGCTGCTGTATGGTATTGAAGCATCCATTGTAACGTGTAGCATTACTGATTAATCTTAGGTCTAAAAGCAATGAATTTTGTCTTGCACTCCTGTAACCAAAGCTAAATGACTTTCCCCATGTAATGCATCAGTCATGGTGTCGCAACAGCTAAACACCTCTGCCTGCTACAGTAACCACGCCCCCCACAGCGCTCCTCCTGCTACAGTAACCACGCCCCCAACTCTCAGCCTGTTACAGTAGCCACGCCCCAAACTCTGTCTGCCACAGTAGCCACACCCCAACTCTCCATCCTGCTACAGTAGCCACGCCCTAATGCTGCGTTCACACCGAACGCGTCTGGGGCGTCTGAGGCGTGTGATTTACATGTTAAGTCAATGTAAATGTGCGTCTAGGTGTCCTGCGGCGCGAATCAAGCGTCTAGCGCGGCGCGAATCGGCCGTTGACGCGCGAATGACGCGGCGCGAATTGAGCGTTCATGTGGCTGACGCGCGAATTGAGCGTCTGACGCCCAAACGCCCGAGTTGAAAAATCTGAACTTTGGCGTAAATTTGCGGCGCGTTAACCAATCAAGGACTCTGCTTTGGTAGTAACGTGTTTATGATGTGATCAGTGGTGGAGACCAGAACAAAGATGTCGCTGTGTGTGGCCACTTTGAGCTCTATGATGTGTCATTATATTTTTATCGAGATAAAAAGGACCTTGCCTGGAAGAGAATAAGCGAAGAAATCGGACAATCTGATTAGGTGTAAAACTTTTTGCATGATTTTAGCCGTTGATACTAGCCCACCTTCTAGCTAGCAAAAGTCGGCCGGCATAACCGAGTTAAATTGCCGCTACAGGTTTCCAACTGATGAGATTATGTGTTTATTCAGAGGATCTGTGCAGAAAGAGATGAAAGCCCCTCCCATGACACGAATTCGCGTCTGAACACACTTTGTTTAGACGCGCGAATTTTACGCGCGTCTGCCTTCAAAATGTTCAAGCGTCCAACTAGACGCGTCTGGCGTGAATTTGACGCCCCAGACGCATTCGGTGTGAACGCAGCATAACTCTCTGCCTGCTACAGTAGCCACGCCCCAAACTCTCCACCGGCTACATTAGCCATGCTCCAACTCTCAGCCTGTTACAGTAGCCACGCCCCAAACTCTCCACCGGCTACATTAGCCACGCTCCAACTCTCAGCCTGTTACAGTAGCCACGCCCCAAACTCTGTCTGCCACAGTAGCCACGCCCCAACTCTCCATCCTGCTACAGTAGCCACGCCCTAACTCTCTGTCTGCCACAGTAGCCACGCCCCAACTCTCCATCCTGCTACAGTAGCCACGCCCTAACTCTCTGTCTGCCACAGTAGCCACGCCCCAACTCTCCATCCTGCTACAGTAGCCACGCCCTAACTCTCCGCCTGCTACAGTAGCCACGCCCCAAACTCTCCACCGGCTACAGTAGCCACGCCCCAAACTCTGCCTGCCACAGTAGCCACACCCCAACTCTCCACCGGCTACAGTAGCCATGCCCCAAACTCTCCATCGGCTACAGTAGCCACGCCCAAACTCTGTCTGCCACAGTAGCCACACCCCAACTCTCCACCGGCTACAGTAGCCACACCCCAAACTCTGTCTGCCACAGTAGCCACGCCCCAACTCTCCGCCTGCTACAGTAGCCACGCCCCGAACTATCAGCATGCTACAGTAGCCACACCCCAAACTATCAGCCTGCTACATTAGCCACGCCCCCAAGCACTACCCCTGTTACAATGACCACACCCCAAACTCTCAGCCTGCTACAGTAGCCACGCCCCAACTCTCCATCTGCTGCAGTAACCACGCCCCAAACTTCATTCCTGTTACAGTAGCTAAACCCCAAACTCTCTACTAATGGGACCATAATGTAAAGTGCTATGGTCATTTTTTTTATGTCTTTTTCTTTAGGCTTGTTCAGGTGAATGTTTAGTGCGATATACATTTTAATTTGAATGAACGGCTGTTCATGTGTCTGTTCATGCCGACACAAACATTCACATGCCGTTAATGTAACAAATAGTTTTTTTTCTATAAAGGGGTGTTCTAATCTCTTTTCCATCGCACTGCCAATTAAGCTGGCCAACCAAATTGATTGTAACAGGTTGCCTCATTATTTTAAGTTACTCAAATTTTTGGACACTGTTTGGTGTTTTTCCTGCATGTCTCTCTTTGAATTTGCTGATGAAGGCTAACTGCTTCACCAGAGCAATTTCATCTGCCAGTGAGATCTCTCAGACACAGACAGCACACACGTCTATTAACGCTGCTCTGACATGTGCTCACGGCTACCTGTGCATTAATCACACGCCACGGTAAAACAGGAAACAAAGCAACATAATGAGAAACACAAGTCAAGCGTTCACTGTTACTAACGATGTCTGAATGAGATGTTCTGAGGCCACCAGTCACTTCATTATATTTCCACTATGACACATAAAAGCAGAAGACGAAAACGTGTGCATATAGTATTGGTCCTCATCTGATGTTGCAGCGGTCTCATTCAAAACTCACTGTACTCTCAACATACATTCAAGCTTATTCAAACACACATCTGCCTTTCAGCATTTTTGAGCTGGGAAGCAAATTATGAATACTGACGGTCTTGATCATTTGACTGTCATATGTTGTGTGGGGTTATTTCGATGAGTGCAGACAGTCTACAACCATGGACATGATCAGTCAGCTTCTTTAAACAATGTGTCGATAAATGTCATGTGACATTTAACCAATTACATTCAAACAGCCACAATGATTTTGTTTACATTACACTATAATGTAGATATTGTTGAGCACATAACTCAACCCTACCCCTGAACCTAACCATTTTTCAATAGAAAACAATATAAAAGCAATATAAAACACATTCCTGCCACATATCATGTGTTTTAGGTGTTTAGGTTATTTGCATTAAGCCCGCCTACCAATTTCTGATTGAGCCAGACAAAATAACAGTAGCAGTGGTGTGGAGAGTAAGGTGAGTGGCGTTGGCTTTTGATGCAACCGACCCGAGTTCATATCCGTCCTTTTCCGAACTCATTCTTCTCCCTTTTCCCATCACATCAACATGCCAAATTACGTTGAGAACATGCCATACAACATGCCAAAATACATAATTATGTATGCCATTGGTCACCCCCTCAACGTATTTATGCATGTCGAAATGACGTGACCCGTTGTGTTTCACTAATTATTGGAGAGAATCCTCTCGATTATTGGCTGCCGCCTCTGTAGATACGCTAGTAGCGTAGTGTTGTTTGCTGATGCAAAGAGTGAAAATTAGATAACGGAACACACTTATTATTGTGCGTTATCAGCGGAGACAATGGGAAAATCAGTGCCTGCATAGCCAAAGAAGCAGAAAAGGTCTGAAGCCAGAGGACACAATGACTGATTAAGACAAAACATGAGCATTAAACACAAGGCAGAAAGATTTGATGATGGACAAAATCCTCTGTAGTGATGCCAAAGTTGCATCTTTTTTGGGAATAAATCATCGTGTGTAGAGAACTATCTAAAATAATAGTATCATTGTAATTTACATAAAACTCAGAGACGATCATGTTAATTCAGATCAATAGATGGTGCATTATTGCACATAAAGTACATGATCAACAGCAATGCTAATGCTGGATAGAGAACTACTGAATGCACCTCTAAAGTTGGCATGAAACGGACGTTGCACTAGTCTTTACTTCCCTATTGTATATCCAAGTGAAACGGCTTCTGGGACAAGAACCAATGTAGGTCGAGGCTTGATTTTGTCCTTGTGGAATTGATTGGATGGTTGTGGTTTGCTATTGGTGGATCTCATGTGAGTGACAGGTTGCCCCGTCCTCATCATCCGAGAAGAGATGTTGCTGTTATTTTGATTAAAGATTACGAGGCACATGAATTTAAAACATTAATGATGTGCATGGATACAAAGACATAAAATACATTAAATAAAAAATAAGAATGGAACGTTTTGATTTCATTGTGACTTCATGTAATCGTTACTAGTAATACTAGTAATAAAATGACAGGATTTGGGATAACGTTTGGGGATTGTCCAACATATAGAGTCCTGATTGGTAAACGTTGAGTCATGATAAGAAATATTCATTTTGCGGTTTGCATCAGCATTGATTTTGGGGAATGACAGATGGGTGTTTATAATGACTGTGGCTCAATCATTTTTGAAACATATTGTTTATCCAGATAAAACTTTGGGAATCTTGAGGCAGCGAGTCTTGGGTCTGAATGTGTATAGGGAAGTGAAGCAGTACTGTTCTCTGTTTCAGCTGCAGTTTATGAAAATGGATTCTTTTGTTCTTTGCTTTAACACTGTAAAACTCATTTTTACATCCAAGAGCAATGCAATAGTGGTCTCCCTTTTGTCCTCTGATGCCCTGTGTCACTGTCTCTGCCTTTATCTTTCACTATCTGTCCTCTAATTTCTGTCTTTAAAGCGGTTCTTGATTATGATTTCACTTTTTTAACTTTAGTTAGTGTGTAATGTTGCTGTTTGATCATAAACAACATCTGCAAAGTTACGACGCTCAAAGTTCAATGCAAAGAGAGATATTTTCTTTTACAGAAATCACTTTAAGGACTTCAACAAACGGCTGGTAGGGACTACAACAAGCCTGGATTGGTGACATCACTAATCCTAAAATTTACATAAACCCCGCCCCCGAGAACACACAACAAAGGGGGCGGGGCCATGTTGTGCTGCTTTAGAGAAGAGGAAGAGTTGTTGTAGTAGAGTGTTGTTGACATGCCGTCATTTTACGCCGGACTGCTTCACAAACGAGGGTCAATTCAACACAAAAGATGAACATGACGACACATGCTAGTGGATGAGTTGAATCAACTCCACAGCAACTACATCAATTTATCCACTAACCATTCAGAAACGTCCAGTTTCATTCTAAAAGTCTCTCCATCAGTGTCGACTCCGGTTTGAACAATGTAAGGCTGAACACCGTTACTGACAATCCTCATTTTGGCTGCGTGAGATTCTCCAGCTTTGTTGTTGTTGAGCTGTTAAAGCTCCGCCCTCTTCTAGAAAGGGGGCGGGAGCAGCAGCTCATTTGCATTTAAAGGGACACACACAAAAATGCAGTGTTTTTGCTCACACCCAAATAGGGGCAAATTTGACAAGCTATAATAAATGATCTGTGGGGGATTTTGAGGTGCGAATTTATCATAGTCAGCAGAATGTCTAAAGGGGACCATCGAATTAAAGTGTAACCTAATTTTTTATTAGAGTGGAAATCCATTTTCTACTTGACTGCTTCATTTCCACTTTAAGGATATGTCAAGACAATGTGCAGCATGTCTGTAGTCTAAAAACAAGAGAGATTCAAAGTTCTCAGCAAACAGACAGTTGTGTCTCCACCTTTTGACCTCTTCTCTTGATATTTATCTTTCTGCCTTTGTATCTGCTGTCTGTGTTTTCCTGAAACCCTACATACACTATACAGACAGCAGGATGTGTCCCGGCAGCCGTTGGATCGTGTGAGATGCAGTGGCTGATGGAATCGTTCTCCGCTCACCGCCACGCTGGGAGATGTGTAACATGCGCTCTCAGCTCAGCTCCACAATGTTTACCACTAAGCTCATTGTGCTTGTTTTGCTGGAAAAACGCTTGGTTTTGCTTTGATAAACAAGTTTGTTGTCCCTCAGCTGTGTTTCAAAGCTATTGATTTATTTGCGTCTGCATTAAGCATTATGAAACCCCCTCCCCGCTCTGCGCTCTGTCACGTACACCGTGTCATCGATCGTTTCGTGCGCCGCAGGGGGTCTTAAAACATATTAAGCGGCCCTTAGTTCAGATACAAGACACTTGAAATCTGACAGCTCTGAATAAATGCAAATGCAGCAAGCCTGAAGAAATTAAACGCTCTCTTCCATAGGATGTACAGGGGCTTTCTTCTTCAATGTGAGATACTTGCAAAGTCTTAATACTTACTCAAGGCTGTGTTAACATCTGCAGTCAGGTAATGAATATTAATGCGGACAGTTCATTAACAAACTGTCAAAATTTGAGATTTCCCCTCAAGGGTAGACACACATTTGTGCCATGTGAGAAGAGACACACTGCTGTAGGTGTAAATCTGCAACGACTGTCATTGTGCTCAGGCCTTTTCTTATGTCTACAATACTTCAAAACATTGTTACATGGATGTTAATAGTCAGTTTGCACTTGACTTCACCTTTCATTTCCCTTGTGATGAATGAATCAAGCCACGGGTCTTGAACTCTTTTTCAGGATTAGAACCTTGTGACTTACAAGAGACATTTGGTACGTTTTCTCTGCTTTTTTGTACAAAATGTTGTTGTTGTTGTTTTTAATTAAACTAAGCCTCATTCAAGTGTTGATAAAAAAAAAAATAATAATAATAATGCATGCAGCTAGAATAATCCTGTTGATGTTTATAAGCAGATATCTTTTCATATATTGACTCACCCAACCAAATATTCTGGGGGCCATGAAGGTTTTGTGAAAATTATCAAAAATGCTGGTGCTGGCTGGCAACTTTTTTTTTTTTTTCTTTTTTTTAAGAATACTTTGGCTGGGAAGTTAAGATGCTACTTTGCAAAGTCATTAACATAGACACAATTACCTACAGAATTATACACTTGTACATTTTAATTGTACTTCATACATTTGAATGTGGTTGCAACAATGAAACGTAGCTAAAATTTACTCATCATTTAATCAGGAGTTAAAGGTTTAGTTCACCCAAAAATGAAAATTACCCCATGATTTACTCACCCTTAAGCCATCCTAGGTGTATATGACCATCTTCCTTCAGATGAACACAATCGGAGATATATTTAAAAATAACCTGGCTCTTCCAAGCTTTATAATGGTAGTGAATGATTTTGAAACCCAAAAAAGTCTGTCCGTCCATCCATCCATCCATCCATCCATCCATCCATCCATCCATCCATCCAAAAAGTAATCCATACAGCTCCAGGGGGTTAATAAAGGCCTTCTGAAGAGCAGCGATGGTTTTTGTAAGAAAAATATCTATATTTACAACTTTATAAACAAATCGCGTTCTGGCAGAAGAGTGTCCTCTGACGCTCTTCAGAAGGCCTTTATGGCCCATGGAGTCGTGTGGATTACTTTTATGATGGATGGATGTGCTTTTTTGGGCTTCAAAATCTTGCCCCCCATTCACTACCATTATAAAGCTTGGAAGAGCCAGGATATTTTTAAATATATCTCTGATTGTGTTCATCTGAAAGAAGATCATATAGGTTGAGATGTCTTGAGATGACTTGGAAAAGTGTCCCAATCAACCTGAATTCACCCTACACCTAGCAAATCATAGGATAATTTTCATGTTTCGGTGAACTATCCCTTTAAGACAGATTTGTTCCTGAAGATAACAGGACACCTCTTGCTGAATTACAGCACCTAGTGACGGGGCGAATCTACTGCGGTGGTAACTGTCACCCTAAGAAAAAGCATTGCCACCCCATCTGCCACCCCGGATTTATCCCGGTATAAAATATAAATGTAAGCAGTGTTTTCTGTATCGCATTTTAGCAGCTGCACTTTAATGTGAAAAAATGGCAAGAAAACACGTCCGCTGCACGGCTGAAGTCAATTTCATTAAAAGATATGACTCTCATGAACCGGTTCATAAACACAACCAGTGTAGCCCAATTCACTATCAAATGGATTATTTTGCAAATGCTTCTCATCATTTATTTTGAACTGCGTTGTGTACCATGACACTTTGAGGCATCAAAAGCACAGCACTGAAAATTAAAAGTTGAGCATAAGGGATGCAGTTGCTCATGCAGTGCGATGCACTTTTTTACAAATACAACAGGTCATCCAGGTATGCCATGCGTACAGGAAATGCACACGGCGTTAACTGCAGGAGTAGAGAGGTAGGGTGCTGTTCTGTCTGGAGGGCCAAACATGCTCCGCTCTTCCCCCATCTCCGTCAGACGGGCCGATCTAAATGCAGTCAGGCGTCCCGGGCATCGGCAGTAATTGAGCTAATGCCGTAACGCAGGTCGACAGCTACACGGACGAGCCTCCAGGCTTATTTAAACTTTATAAGACAAGAGCGTGCCGCCCCCCCAAGCCTTCTGGATGAATCATGTGTTTGCTCGCCGGTGCACTTCTTTTAACCCTGGTTTCTTCTGCATTATTGATGATCAACAGGGTCAGAATTTGCTTTTAGTGCTCCCTGATGACGGCTCCATCCGGGAAGCCGCGGCGAGTGCACTCATAATATCATGGCTGCCGGAGAATAGACTGGAGGTTTCTTGACGACATTCACCAAAGTAATGCATTTGTGAGTGTGAGTGTGTGTGAGAGAGAGAGACATACAGAACAGGAAGACTGTTGTTTGTGTTTTGTCCATTAGAGATTCCCCGGTCACTCTTTCAGCAGGGTTTGTGATGAGGACGCTTCAGTCTTATACCACCTTCATGTCATATCATGTCAGAATGATCGTATTTATGTGACGAACGTGCACGAATGATGCTATTATTTACCTTGGGAAAGATGAATCGTGCTGAAAGTAAAGTTTAGTTTAGATTGTAAATGGTTAGTGATGAAGTTTGTCAGAAAATGCAGTTCAATAGGTCATCTTCAAGTCATATTTATAAATATTGCGCTTACAAGATAGTTTCAAAACAGCTTTACAGTGATAAAGTGTCAATGTTGTAAAATTAATCAATTATGAAATATTGAATTTAAACTCTACAGAAAACAATTATTCAGATCAGTGTTTATTTAGTTCAGTTCAATTGTGCAAAATTCATCAAATATAGGGGATTTTGCACCGTATAGTTCTAGGAACTCAGTTATAGGAACTAATTTTCCCCCAGGGCCATTTTCCTGGTTGCATTTGCACCGGGAATAGGAACTCTGAATCGGCTGACAGCGGTGTCTTTAAGTGCGGCATTTGCAAACGCTAAAAACCGGTGGATGTTTGTTGTGCGTTTCATGATTACGGAGATGGAATGTAAACTCATAATTTATGCGACTGAAAGAGCAAAACGTGGAGCTAAGAGACGAAGAGACTGACAATTTTCAGTATTATATATCATCGAGGTGGAGAAAAGAACACAACCCTGCAGACAACAGGTAAATGCCATTATCGCTGTTTTACATGTTCGTAAAGTTTACATGGCTTTTTAAAAATGCCGGATGCCGGCGTTTGACATGCGTTTGACTAATCAACGTACACTCGTGTCACTGGTAGTTCCTATAGAGCTAGTTTAGACCCTACTCTGAAGTAGGAGCTAATTTAGTTCCCCCAAAAGGAGTTCCTAGAACTGAAATTGTTCCTGCTGTACGAACATGGCAAAATCCGGGTACTTCAGCCAATAGTTCTAGGAACTATGAAAAGGTTCCTCCGGTGCGAAAGCCCCTAATGAAACAAGTTCAGTTCAGTTCAAATGTTTGTTCTCATCCGATAGTGTCAGTGTGGATAATATTACTGAGTCTTACTTGTATTTTAAACCCCAAATGATCAAACTAAAGGCAACAATGGCAAACTCAGGCTGCGTCCAAAATCACATACTCTCCACTTATTTTTAAGAAGTAATTAGTTCACGACCACTAAAAAAGTATGTTTGGGTTCCCACTCTTTTCAGCAATAATTTTCCAGGACTTTTCCAGGACATTTTCAATTTTACAACAATGAGAATAAAAGGCTGGGATTACGCCCTAAAGTAATATATTGCTCTCTAAGTCTTTAAAACGTTTATTGCCATGACTTAACTATAAAATCAGTTTTTAATATGAGCTCTTAATCATACATTATGACTACGGAAGATTGTTTCCATTAAAAAAAAAAAGGTAATTGTGACTTAAATTTATTATTCAGTGGCGGATACAAGATTCCATAGTTCATTGCACACTGAGTCCGAAATTTGCATGCGAAACTTTCGCACATTAAAAAATAAATTTGACCTCACGTTATGTCAATCGCGTTTGCACACTGCCTCCGAAACTTTCGTCCGTCAAAAAAATATTCAGATCAGGTTCGATTTTCTGCCTTTTTCGCATCCGTGGCACGCATTTTGAGAGACGTTTTGATAATTCAGAGCCACCGTAGGCGAATGCCAAAATTCAGAATGCATCTGACAAGTTGATCCACGTCTTCTACAGCACAAAACAGCAGCACTGAATGACAAACAACGTGAGGAATACAAAGAGACCGAATATAAAGACAGATTGTGACAGTAGTAAAGCATCAAACAGAGCCACTGACATCCTGAAGTAAACTTTGAAATGCTCGAGATAATCCCACAGCTCCTTGATGAGGTGAATTCTCCTTTCTCTCTATGCAATCTCGGAATTGAATGGACACAATATTTCCTCTTTCTTTTTCTCTTTTTAGAAGAGAGGAGACAATTAATCGTGCTCACTGCTTGAAGACTTCATTTTGTATTGTTTTGCGATTTGTTTTGCGACTTTTTCCGCAACGCATTCATTAATACGCATCGGACTCAGTGTGCAAGGTCTCTGTGCGTGACGAATTTTTAGGATTGTGAATACGAAAAAAAGCATGCGAAAATTTCGGACTCAGTGTGCAAAGGCCTTAAGTCTTTATCTTTGCAAGGTGGACTTTTCAGGATAAGAGATGGACTAAAAATAAACTCCAACACCTTACAGCTAGTTTCCGGAAGATAAATTCTTCAAACAGTGGTACAAGAGGATGTGGTGCTGGTCCTTCAAGAGTCACTCTCAATCTGTCTGTCTATAAAGCCTATAAAAAAAATTGTCTTCTTGTATTTTACTACAATTCAGTATGTGATTCTTAAATGGGGGGCACACTCAAATGGTTTCACACTTAATTCTTCACCTTAATTCTTAATTCTTTTGCAGTTAACTTGTCTTTTCTTCTCTACCTGTTTTTGTCTGGCCCTGCTGACCCAATGAGCATTTTGCTGTCCAATGATCATGCCTTAACTGCAATTTCTAGTATTGCATTAGTATTACATCCTTCTAGTGGGAATTTAATAATTTTTGACCTTTCAGTCTGAGATAAATCTCTTTTTGGCTCATTTTATCTATAAAAGAAAACAAGCCTTCATAAACTAACTTCATGACTAGATACAAAATTAATAGTAGTTATTAAGCTTGGAATTGGTAAAATGTGCTTGTGGAAAAATATGATCAGAAAATCAACTTGCATAATAATTAAGCAAAAAATTATGCATTTAAGCAGTTAATAACATACTATAACAATATAATAATAACTTCTGCAAGTGGCAACACAAGACTAAACATCATCATTGAAAAAAAAACTACTCTCACGTGTCAAACTCAGCATTCCTGAACATCGCACTTTCTGCAACTAATGATGATTGTTTTAGGTCAGTAATAAGTTGCGTCGCTTCACTGCCATTCACAAATCCTCTATCATACACCCAGCGCAATGCGACGTAAGTGTTTTTTGGTAGTTTCAGCCTGACACAGTTATCATTTTCACGTTGTTTGAATAGCAAACGCATTCGCGTCCATCTGTTTGCCCATGGGCGTGCTGGTCTGAAAACGAGGTGTGTTCAGGTGCATTGTTGGCGTGTTGCTATTTTGAGGAACTGAAAACGACTGAAAACTGAAACCTGGTGTAAAGTCAATGGCACAGTATTTTTTTGTTATTTAATGGGAGTGTTAGTAATATGCCTATAGTCGGGTGTACAATCTGCTTATTACACACACAGCAGCACACAAACATGCCAAATATTAAAAATGTATTTAAACTGACTCGTCAGGTTGAGGGTGTCTACACCATGTGAATAGCGAATCCGCCATGGTGCAAGCGCAACTGGCTTTTAATGGGAATGGGAGATGAGACTCTAATTGATTTATTGCATGTTGCGCCCAAAACACACCCATGACTCATTAAGAGAATGAGGACAACACTTTTAGGCCATTTTTTCCATCATTATACTAGCAAAAGTGGATTCGGACATGTTTAGAACACGCCATGTTTAGATTATTAAAACTGGGCTTAAGTCATTTTGCTTCTCCAATAAATGTATCTTGATGTAAGAATGTTTAGATGTTTGTTCTGGAAAACAAGACGAAGCACTGAAGAAGAACATTGTTTACTGCAGTGTAATTAACCAAAACTTGAGCCTTGGCAGGAACTGGAAGACAGCAATCGTTCTGTTGTTAGCAACTTTCCGTCTGTCACACATTCACATTCACTGGTCAGAAGCAGGTGGTGTTAAAATGGAGTCCAGCCAATCAACTCATATGTAATTAAATTAGCTCGCTCTTTGCAGCAGCTCTTAGTGAACTAAGACTGCCAGCCGTTTTGACTAAACACACACACACACTGCAACAATTAATGAGAGCTCTTCAGCGTTTGGCCGTTTGATTAAGACAGCTGTAGCTAATTTGCAGCAGGGGCATTTTTGAGTAACAGCCAAAATTAGGATGTTTTTTTATGAGGTTTTTTGTGCTCTACAAAATAATTATGTGGGCCAAAGAGAAGTAAATCATCTGTGACTGATGACAAATGCCTTGCATTTGCTGAAAGCATTAATTTCAATAGCGTCCATTAGCAGCACATGAGCTGCCGTCCGCTTTGAAAGCGCGTGTGGTCATTCATTCATTTTGTGAGATTTGTTGTGTTGGACGTTTCTTTTATAGCCGCTCCGTGTTCCTCTGGCTGGAGGTCCTTTTGCAGTGCGGTGTTGCACCGGGGAGTCAGAGACTCTTTTAGATTTCCGTAGCAGGTGTAATGCTCTCATGCTGATCTCTCATCACTTATTTACCACCACATCCATTATGGATCGTGATTCGATTGAGAGAGAGGGATTTCACATGCTGTTGGCCTTCCATCAACCCGTAAGTAAGTGAACAATGTCTTTCGTCAAAGAGCCAAACATGAACTATCACAAAAGTAACTTTTATAGAAACTTTTGTTCATTTTTAACTAGGTGCATACATGTAACATCGCATATCAGGACAGACTTCCTGCAAAACACCAGGACGGTGAAAGAGAAGACAATCAAAAGACCACCGGGACACACTGATGCTGCTCGAGTCAGAAGTTGACATGTTGAGCTGCTCGAACAGACAGATCAATGTTCTGAGTCATAGTGCTTCACTCTTCAGGTCTTGAAGGATGTTGAACTGCTAGTATTTCATGCAACAGGTAAAAAACAAAGTACATTCTCACTTGTGGGAATCGATTCTCGAACTAGTTGCTTATCAGTGTGCATATTACTAGGTTTGAGTCTGGCTCTCAACACTTCTCCTTTTCTGTCCTTTGCATAAGTGTTTGTTTGTAAAGACAGAAAGAGATGTGTTGTGTGTCATGCTGTAGGTGACTCTGTGCCAGTGTGTGCGTGTGTGCATTGTCGTCCCCCGATGGCCCCGCTGTTTCTCAGGCAGACGTGAACTCTGGGTGATTGTCCCCGTGATGCCGGCGGTGCACTGGACCGCAGGAGTGTCTGAATGCGCATCAAGCTCCTGGCTTAAGGGCTGGACTGAAATATTCATCAGAAATACTACATGGACTTAAACGAAAGCCTCTTTACTGCATTTGAGAACTGAAACAACAAATGTCATTTTCACCACATCTACAGTTATACATTCAGCTGTGGAAATGCCATTTGAATTAGTTTCTGTATATTATTATACACTGAAAAAATGGTATTTTGTACAAACTTAAAAAAAAAAAAAAAAACTATTAATCTTTTTCCGCCAAAGACAAAAAACATTCAAAGTACAAAGATTTGTACATATTGTCTTCAGACATAAGCCATTACTTTAGTCTTTCTCTGCCAGCATTGTCTAAAAAAAAGTTGCCAGCCACCGCCAGCATTTTTGATCATTTTCACAAAAGATTCATGGCCCCCAGAATGTTTTTTTTTTAAATCAACATTTAAGTAAAACAAAATGAAAATCACATTTTTGTCAAAGACTACAACATGAGCATCAGCAATGCGTCTATCACTTGTTTCTGCTTCTTCTTCGCCTGTGTTTTGATCAGGAGGTTCTGTGCTCTTTCAGAAGATGCATAATAGCGCCCCCTACCGTGTAACAGTGAAAACAACAGTGAAAAGCCAGAAAAATCTGTTAATGATGGGGAAAAGAGTTAATGTAGGTAAACATAAAATTTTTTTTACAACTTAATTTTATCATAAATGGAAGCTAAATTGGCTATATGACAGTAGAAAGGTCTCTTAAGATTGTTTCACTTAAGAAACATTTAGTTAGTTATTGTTCAATTTGGTTTACTTAAAGGGGGCCTATAATGCCCCTTTTCACAAGATGTAATATCAGTCTCTGGTGTCTCCAGAATGTGTCTGTGAAGTTTCAGCTCAAAATCCCCCACAGATCATTTATTATAGCTTGTCAAATTTGACCCTATTTGGGTGTGAGCAAAAACACGCCATTTTTGTGTGTGTCCCTTTAAATGCAAATGAGCTCCACTTTCCAGAAGAGGGCGGAGCTTTAACAGCTCAACAACAACAAAGCTGGAGAATCTCACGCAGCCAAAATGAGGATTGTCAGTAACGGTGTTCAGCCTTACATTGTTCAGTCAGACACTGACTTTTCTGTATATTTTCTGTTATATACTGACAAAAAAAATCAACACTCTGGTTTTAAACCAAAATAGGATTTAAACTAAGTTGTTTATATATTATTTATTTTTTATTGGGAGTGTTACTTGCTTTTAGACAAACTGAATAAAACAGGTTCAAAACATAAACCAGTTTTTTTGATTGGATGCACTTTAAATAAACAACACAGTGTACAGTTTAAAACATTCACTTTTTTCAGTGTACTTGATGCATGCTGACATGACTTCACTCATGTTCATATATAATATATATAATCTGGCAAATTTTGAATTTGAATTTTAACAAGTTTGGGATTTGACATTTGCGGTTGCTACTGAGAACAGAGATGATCGACAATTAAAGTCTTAAATTTGAGTCTGTTCCTCGCAAACATATGGATTCTAAAGATGTGGATTACCGTGCACTTTACACATATACATATGAATTCTCATGAGATCATGTTGGTACAGCAGCAGTAATTCATCAGATGATGCCGAGTTTGTTTCCTCATGCTTGAGGACAGGACGTGTCTTTGTTTGGTGTTGCATGTTTTGAAGCAGCGGTACCTTCTGATAGACGACCGAGGGGAAACAGTTTCGTGACTTGTGGTTGGTTTGCTCGTTCATAAGTGTCCTCGACTTTTGGCACCATTGGGAAATGCATATGCTATTAAATTGTAGCAAAGCAATTTTACTATCTGTTCAGCAGTTCCCATGACCCACTGTATGGCCCAATTCCAGGGGAGACGTCCCACCTTCCCAGATTGTGATACTGTCTCTAAAAAGAAAGAAAAAAAGTCTTTGTTGTGGCTGAGGCACAATTCTTGAATGTCTTGAATGTACTACAACTCAAAAACACACAAGCTTTGAAGATAACTGGTAATAACTTACTCAAATGCCATATGCAACACAAATAATATTTTCAAAAGAGCAGTAACTGTAATGGGATTATATTAGAGCAACTGTGTTCATACCGAGATTGTGCTTTTGTTTGTCTTTGTTTAGGGATTTAAACAGTCCAGCTCACAGATGTTTGTTGTTTTGATGATGTGAAAAGCTTGATCAATGTTAAATTATAATATCTGCATTTTAAATTCATTTATTTTTTGTTCACAATGTATCGTGCATATATATCCAATCATTTATTTTTGTTGGTTGACACTTTACAATGAGGTCTAATCAGTCCTCAGTAATTAGTTAATAGCAGGGACGTGCAAAGAGTTCCTCAGAAGCTGCGCCTCAAATGTAAAATGTGGAAATCTGTCAGTATAATTCATATACAGTATATGTGCAGTATATAAATAAGAGTAAATTGAAAACTACTTACAATTAATGCAACTTCTGGCTCTGCATGGTTTTACGGATTGTCCAAAGAAATTTGTCCAAATTTTCCATTGTCCAATGAAATATGAGCTTGTTGTGCCACTTTGATGAATTATGCAATATTTTTAAATATGTAAATGTGGATTTTTTAACTGAATCGACACCCTAGTAATCACTGCTGATCTGTTGTTCTTAATTGCTTTTGTAAACAGAACATGTCACAGTTATGAATATGCAAATACTGACAATCTCCTTGTTTTTTTTTGTTTTGTTTTTGTTTTTGTTGACAGTGAGTAGAATAATTACAACAAAAAGAAAAAAAAGAATAGTGATTAGCACGTAAGGGGTGTCAGAATGTCAATCAAGCCCGAAGCAAGACATATACCCGTTATGCACTGTCCACCAGTCTGCTCTGCATACGCTTACCGCCTTGCTTTAGAAGGAAATACTTCTTAGCAAACTTTTAGTCATAATGAGTATCCAGAACAGACTGGTGGGCATGTCCTTGGATGGCAACATGCCCAGTGCATTATGGGTGTTGAAGTTTTCCTGCCTATTTGACAAAAAGGAAAATTTTTCTTTGTTTTATCTAATCAGGTAAAGCAATCGGCAAATATTTCCAGATAACCGATAATTCCAAAAGGCAACTATTGGTGCAGAATGATCTGTAAAATCAATGTATCGGTTGACCTCTAATGTTTATCATTTTCAACCAAAAATTTAAAGTATATTTTTGCATATGTCATCCACCTCTACCAGAATGTCTAAACCCTTTATTTAATGTTGCATGAGCAGTTTGCTGGCCTAGATCCCACATGTGCCCATCCGCCACTGGAACCAGGTTGCTACATAAATATTTTCTATGGTTATAAGATCAGACACAGAAACAAAGTTTGGGCCAATTTATAGATTGCTGATGTCTGTAAGAAGAAGTGCAGTGCTGTTAATTTCTGTCTGAGACAGTGAACGGCTGGAACACAGCTGCTCTTTGGACTTGTTTACAGAACAACATTCCTTCACACGGCGTGACCTATCGCACATCCAAGAATCCGTTCTCATCACACCGCTAACTTTAAGTGCTGATTGCAGTATACATATATTGAAAATCAATTATATTCTCACTTCTATTCAGAGATAAGCCATCCCCTCAAAATATGTTCAATATTCTGTGCAGGTTATTTATTTAGAGTTATAATTATAGGAAATTGTGTGCTTCTGCCCTCAGTCTTGACATATTTTTAGTAACAGTGCCGGAGTAGAAACGCAATCACTAGAGGAATTCTGTAACATAATTATTACAGGAACACAAAGAATAATGAGAAAATATATTCTAGGGATCACCGTGCCTATGAACCGCTGTCCGCTGTTATTAATTATCGTGAGTTCTCTCTTAAGCGCTTGGGGAAATGTCATTTACGAGGGACTGTGCAATCCAGCCCACAGACTGAACAACATTAATGTGCACAGACAGTATGTGGAACGCTCTACAAAACCAGTGTCCCTCATTAATATATGTGGAAATAACGACTTTAATAACATTAGCAATGCTGATTCCAGCTTTTACTATCTAAATGTACTAACAGAAATCCAGCAACATAAACGTTTCTTTTCCTTCACCACGAGGATGCCTTTTTTGCATCTTTCAGACCTGTTGAGCAGAGCTCAACTTAATGCAAAGCGATGCAGCGACTACCAATGAGTGCAGATCCGCCACCTGATACAGAAGAAAAGGTACTGAAAAAAAATGCTTTGGACAAACTTTAAACAAAATATCATGCTATACTTAATACAAAGTTCTGTCATGAAACTCTAGATAGCACAGGCTGATTGGTTCCTGCTGTATCAGTAGCCATTGAGCTCACCGCTCAACTGTCAAATACATGGTCAGCATTTGCTGTAGCAGTTGCGCTTTTAGAAACCATTCACCTTCCCCAGCTCCAGCTCCTGTATAGATCTGCTACGGGTAAATCATGTATGCTATATTGTACAGTAGAAGCAGGTCTTACTTGCTCACAGCAGCATGTTATGCATTGGCAGTAGCAAGTCCTGTACTTGCTCTGCAGTAGCAACCGCAGCAATAACAGCAACAGCAATAATCATTATCAGCAGCAGTAGCAACAATAACAGCAGCCACAATAACCAACAGCAGCAGCAGCATAGAAGATCTATTCCACCAAAACCAAACATAACAACATTGTCATATTCATTACCATGCCAAAAACAGCAGCAGTAGAAACAATAACAAACAGCAGCAGCAATAATCAGCAGCAGCAGCAAAAATAACAAACAGCAGCAATAATAAACAGCAGCAGCAATAACAGCAACAGCAGCAATAACAGCAGCAGCAATAATCATTATTAGCAGCAGTAGCAATAATCTGCAGCAGCAACAATAACAGCAGCAGCAATAAAAACAGCCACAATAACCACCAGCAGCAGCAGCATAGAAGATCTATTCCACCAAAACCAAACATAACAACATTGTCATATTCATTACCATGCCAAACACAGCAGCAGCGCCATAATCATTAACAGTGACAGTAGCAATAATCAGCAGTAGAAACAATAACAAACAGCAGCAGCAATAATCAGCAGCAGCAGCAGCAGCAAAAATAACAAACAGCAGCAATAATCAATAACAGCAGCAGCAGCAATAAAAGCAGCCACAATAACCAACAGCAGCAGCAGCATGGCAGATCTATTCCACCAAAACCAAACATATTAACATTGTCATATTCAATGCCATGCCAAACACAGCAGCAGCAGCAGCAGCAATAATCATTATTAGCAGCAGTAGTAAAAATCAACAGAAGCAATAATCAGCAGTAGAAACAATAACAAACAGCAGCAGCAAATAAAAGCAGTGGCAATAACCAACAGCAGCAGCAGCAGCAATAATCAGCAGCAGAAGCAATAACAAACAGCAGCAATAACAGCAGCAACAATAACAGCAGCCACAATAACCAACAGCAGCAGCAGCATAGCAGATCTATTCCACCAAATCCAAACATATCAACATTGTCATATTCATTACCATGCCAAACACAGCAGCAGCAATAATCAACAGCAGCAGTAATAATCAGCAGTAGAAACAATAAAAAACAGCAGCAGCAATAATCAGTAGCAGCCTCAAACAATAACAAACAGCAGCAGCAATAATCATTATCAGCAGCAGTAGCAATAATCAACAGCAGAAACAATAACAAACAGCAGCAATAAAAGCAGTGGCAATAACCAACAGCAGCAGCACCAATTATCATCAACTGCATCAATAATTAGCAGCTGAAGCAATAACAAACAGCAGCAGCAACAGCATATAAGATCTGTTCTGCCAAGACCAAACACATCAACATTGTCATATTCATTACCATGTCAAAAACAGCAGCAGCAATAACAGCAGCAATAATAAGCAGCAGAAACAATAACAAACAGCAGCAGCAAATAAAAGCAGTGGCAATAACCAACAGCAGCAGCAGCAGCAGCAATAATCAGCAGCAGAAGCAAAAACAAACAGCAGCAGCAAATAACAGCAGTGGCAATATCCAACAGCAGCAGCAATAATCAGCAGCAGAAGCAATAACAAACAGCAGCAATAACAGCAGCCACAATAACCAACAGCAGCAGCATCAATAATCAGCAGCTGAAGCAATAACAAACAGCAGCAATAACATCATAGCAGATCTGTTCTGCCAAGACCAAACACATCGACATTGTCATATTCATTAGCATGTCAAAAACAGCAGCAGCAACAACAGCAGCAATAATAAACAGCAGAAGCAATAACAAGCAGCAGCAGATACCCAATTAGATTCTCGGTGACCAAAACCAGGAATTTTTGCCTGTTTACCTCCTTTTGAATAAAGATAGTCAGCCGGGTAATTAACTAACACTTTATTTCATTTAGAAATTCTACTAACTACAAGTAACTTTGCAACTTCATGTCAACTAACTGTCATAAGACTGTCTGCTTAATATCTGATTAACACTATATTGGTGCTCCCAATAGACATTCTACTGACTATAAGTAACTTTGCAATGTCAACTTATTCTACTAACCCTAATACCTGATACTCTAATGACTGGTGTTTGACATGTACTTACAAAGTTGTTTATAGTTAGTAGAATGTGTAAAGTGGACTATAAAAATAAAGTGTAACCATGTGCTGTACTTCATATTTTTGTTTAATTATAGTAGTGTGTGTTGCTACGCTGCAAAAATTCAGTTCTTGTTTTTGAGTAGTAAATATATTAGCTTTATTAATTAAATCAGTCACTGAAATAAGAGGCACTGATCTTTTGCAAAACTATGTGATGCTTGTGTTTTAATAAAACAACTGATCTATATAAAATCATTTGGTTATATTCCTTATCGTATATGGCTTGATATTGATAAAAGACTCACACTGACATGATTAATAGTTGGCAAATCACTATTCAGTCTAATTTGACTACAGTGATTATCTGTTCTTTGCAGCTGGCCTGCAGCCTTTAATAGCTACAGAGTAATATTAATATTGTGGAAAAGAAACGCATCATCATCATCATCAGCTCATGTGCAGGTCAGAGGTGCAGCAGCCGTGTGCTACAGGAAGGTGCCCTTGGTCTGGATCAGCCTGGGACGTGTGGTTTGAGAGGTAGTTATGCTGTTAGATAGAGGAGGTGCTGCGTCAGCGCTGCTGCAGATCAATTGATAGAGAGTGACCAGCCAGTTTACAAGGACACATAAATAACCACCATCAAATGTGTACAGATGCGGAGGGAATTATTAGCACACACTGAAAAAAAAAAAGTATTTTTGTCTTAGACACATTTACTTGTCAAGAAAATTACTTAATATTTGTCAAATTTAAGTACGTTTATGCTTGAGCCAAGTAAAAGTATTTAAGAACATATAGATATTTGTACTGGAAAAAACAAATACAGTAAAAAATCTTTTTTTTTCTCCCAGTGCAGTGTAAGAACTGTTACTGTTTATCAAATATAATATCCAGCATATAGTTTGTGCTTGTGCACATATAATAAAAACGAGGCAATTTTAATTTGTACTTCAATAAAATAGAAGTGAGGCAAACAAAATCTATGGATGTTTCTTCAACTATGGCCACTGTTGTCTCCCTGGGGTTGATTTTCATTAAAATATAGTTTACTTTTTATCATCCGCGGTTCATCTGTAAGGGCAGGTGAGGCAGAGCACCACCAAAATATTCATCCAAAACACAGACCTCTACAGAAACTGAATCCATAATAAATTGTAAATGTGTTGTTCTGCATTGTGCAACAAATATTTTTTGGATTTTCTCGACTATTTTAAGTCAAAGTGAGCAGAATATATTGAAAATGTAGCATATGGCTTCGGCTGGCAATTAGGGATGCAAACGGGAGGAAAATTTCCGGTAAGTTTCTGGAAAATTTCCAGAATTTTGGAAACTTAAGGGCAATTTTGGAATGTTTTTGGAAATTTTCCACCCCTTTGCATGCCTAATTACGAAACTAAGTGGGCCAGTGAAAATGTAACTGCAGCGCGCTCTAGCGGCCCCGATATACTTCAAAGGAAATCGAAGAACGAACTGATGTGACGTCATTTCAAATAAAATCAGGCCAAAACGAAGTTTGTTTTGTGTTTGTTTTGGGAGTTCACTGCAAAAAAATCCTTTTTTTTTTTATTTATTATTTTTTTTTTGGTCTTGTTTCTAGTACAAATATCTAAAAATTCTTAAATCAAGAAGCATTTTCTAGACAAGAAAAATTATTGTCTTGAAAAATTGTCAGAAAAAAATAAGTCAAAATAAAGTGAGATTTTTCCTTAAAAAAAACAAACAAAATAATCTTATTTCAAACTGAAAACAAGATGCTTTTGCTTACCCCATTGTCAGATTATTTTGCCTCCGTACTACCATTGGTCCATGATGATAACATAATAGGAGCGGCACCTCCCCCAGTTTCTCTTGAAGCCAGTATGGAAGTGACATAAACTTGAGCCCATGTTAAAATGCCCAACTTTACAGCAGAAATAAACATGTTTACAGCTGGTACAAATTGTGGTTTTGGTCTATACAGCTCATTTTGCCATTCATGACAACTGTCAGGGGGGTGATTTTTTTTTTTTTTTTTTTAACATCTGTTTAAATAATATTAAGCCTTAAAGTTCTGCATAATTAAAGGCTAATTTAGTGACAGGTGGATTGCCGCTGCTGTCTGTCAGCCACTGAATTTGGCATCTCTGCAATGTTTGTGCTTTTTTTTCTGGGATTATTTCATACAATTATCAAATAATTTGGCTTGCTGTGCGGTTAATGGTCGAGACAGATGTGTGTCTGTGTACGTGCACGTGTGTGAAAGATAAACAGAGCACACGTTGTTGGATCGTCTTGGCATTGGATAAAAGTTTTGTCTGTCAGATAATGCCTCTCATGACACCACAAACTCATGATGGAGATGATGGAGAGCAGATCATTCAGATGAAAACAATGGACAATATATCAATATTTCATGGATTTAATGCTTTTGTGGACAAAAAGTGCTGTTGGATGTTTTTCAATGGACATTTTACCCAAGTGTGATGGATTGGATTCATCTCACGATTGCTATTTTATTACAGAGGTATGAAGTCCTGTTTTGATTTTGCGTTTTGTCATTTGCACACCCGACACAAATTACAATATCACTGTTGCTGGAGCATCTACAAACCCGATTCCAAAAAAGTTGGGACACTGTACAAATTGTGAATAAAAACAGAATGCAATGATGTGGAAGTTTCAAATGTCAATATTTTATACAGAATACAACATAGATGACATATCAAATGTTTAAACTGAGAAAATGTATCATTTTAAGGGGAAAATTAGTTGATTTTAAATTTCATGGCATCAACACATCTCAAAAAAGTTGGGACAAGGCCATGTTTACCACTGTGTGGCATCCCCTCTTCTTTTTATAACAGTCTGCAAACGTTTGGGGACTGAGGAGACAAGTTGCTCAAGTTTAGGAATAGGAATGTTGTCCCATTCTTGTCTAATACAGGCTTCTAGTTGCTCAACTATCTTAGGTCTTCTTTGTTGCATCTTCCTCTTTATGATTCGCCAAATGTTTTCTATGGGTGAAAGATCTGGACTGCAGGCTGGCCATTTCAGTACTCGGACCCTTCTTCTACACAGCCATGATGTTGTAATTGATGCAGTATGTGGTCTGGCATTGTCATGTTGGAAAATGCAAGGTCTTCCCTGAAAGAGACGACGTCTGGATGGGAGCATATGTTGTTCTAGAACTTGGATATACCTTTCAGCATTGATGGTGCCTTTCCAGATGTGTAAGCTGCCCATGCCACACGCACTCATGCAACCCCATACCATCAGAGATGCAGGCTTCTGAACTGAGCGCTGATAACAACTTGGGTTGTCCTTGTCCTCTTTAGTCCGGATGACATGGCGTCCCAGTTTTCCAAATTTTGATTCGTCTGACCACAGAACAGTTTTCCACTTTGCCACAGTCCATTTTAAATGAGCCTTGGCCCAGAGAAAATGCCTGCGCTTCTGGATCATGTTTAGATATGGCTTCTTTTTTGACCTATAGAGTTTTAGCCGGCAACGGCGAATGGCACGGTGGATTGTGTTCACCGACAATGTTTTCTGGAAGTATTCCTGAGCCCATGTTGTGATTTCCATTACAGTAGCATTCCTGTATGTGATGCAGTGCCGTCTAAGGGCCCGAAGATCACGGACATCCAGTATGGTTTTCCGGCCTTGACCCTTACGCACAGAGATTGTTCCAGATTCTCTGAATCTTTGGATGATATTATGCACTGTAGATGATGATAACTTCAAACTCTTTGCAATTTTTCTCTGAGAAACTCCTTTCTGATATTGCTCCACTATTTTTGGCCGCAGCATTGGGGGAATTGGTGATCCTCTGCCCATCTTGACTTCTGAGAGACACTGCCACTCTGAGAGGCTCTTTTTATACCCAATCATGTTGCCAGTTGACCTAATAAGTTGCTCCAGCTGCTCCTTATATGTACATTTAACTTTTCCGGCCTCTTATTGCTACCTGTCCCAACTTTTTTGGAATGTGTAGCTTTCATGAAACCCAAAATGAGCCAATATTTGGCATGACATTTCAAAATGTCTCACTTTCAACATTTGATATGTTATCTATATTCTATTGTGAATAAAATATAAGTTTATGAGATTATTGCATTCCTTTTTTTACTCACAATTTGTACAGTGTCCCAACTTTTGTATATCATAAAACAGACACCGTAAATTGACCGTAAACCTTTAGAACTTTCTAATGATATAACTTATGTTTATTAATATTTTAGATAGTAACATGACTTTACTTGAGTGCTAATTTGCAGAGCTCATGCTAACATACCCATGCCCTAATGATCAGTTGCTTTTCTTATGTTTTCTATAAAGCAAATGCTTGCTGTTTTCTAATTTTTGTTGTGTTCATGTTGTTACTGAGAGGAAAGCGTGCAGCACATATTTACAAATTCATCTAAACGTCGCTCACAGCAGTGTGGGTGGCGTCAGATGTTCGGTAACAGTGTATCGCTGCTCATGCATTTCTAAATTCGTTTTACGCTTAAATGAAGAATGAAAAAGAATGTTGCTGTGAGTATATTGCCCTTCACTGAGATCCACTGGGGCAGATTTCAGACTGTCCCGCTTATTTTCATGTTACCTTGCATAAACCTCGCTCCAGACCTAGACGATATCAGTCCGCTTCAGATATGTGCATATTAGTCTGCATCAGGTCAGTAACTGTTGGCATGTCTGTTATATGAATATATAATGGATATATGAATATGATGTTTGAGAATAGATATTCTTTTCCTCACTGGAAATCCTCCACAACTTGTAATGTTCAGAGGCAATAAATAATACATCAAGACATTCAATCATAAAGTCTGTCAATCAACATTAGAGCGCCACCTTCAGGCTGAATAAATGCAACCTCTGCCAAAGTGTTCTGTGTGTGTTCAGCGATTACAATATAATGTCTCTAAGAGACATCTGAATTTACGGTCAGGAGCTGCTATTGCTTTTTGTTATAAGAAGATCACATTAAAACTCTTGGAAGTTTTTTTTTTTTTTTTATCTTCAAGCATTTTCTCACTGCTTTTGTGTATAGATTTTATTGCTTTACCCTCGACTTTACATTTTTGGAAGTATTTTACACGTGTCCATCAAGCTTGTTTCTTACTGGCAAATCGTTAGATTATGTTTTAAAAATGAAACGTTTTAAGGGGGAAAAAAAATCAGTACATTTCTGATATTGATGTTTGGAGGAAAAACCGAAACTACAAGCTTCAGAAAAAGCCTCTCTGATGATGAACATGTGAACCACCTGTAATCTAGGAAATGTTGGAGCTTGACAAATAGGCCGGTCACCACAGCTTTGTACAACAACTAGTCTTTCACTACAGTAACTACTCACTTCAGCGTGTTTGATTCATTCCTCCACACCTGCGGTCCACGACACAGCTGGTGTAAAACACACTACACACCACCGCACGCCACTAACAGATGGAGCGGGAATCTGATCGATAAAGTGTTATCAGGCCGTCCAGTGAGTCCAGCGCTGGCTTTGTGTTCGTGTGTTTACATCTGAAACCTTTACAATACTCGACCTGTGAAACACACATACACACACACACCTCAGTCATGGTCTTTGAGTTATAGCTCTTCAATCTTTCTCTCTGTGTGTTTCACGTTGACCTTGCTTTTTTTTTTGGAAGTCATATTTTATCCAAGACATTTAGCAGAGAGCACTTGTAAGAAGTTTGATGGATGTTGGCTCTCAGAAATGCCTTTTACCTCCTGTATGCTTCATATTCAAGATTTCATTGTTCTCTGCTTATTGAGGAAGCTCATGCATCACGGCTCTTAGCAAAAGATCAGATTATTCATGACAAATGAATGATGAGTCTAATATCAGCTTCATATAATGAAAAACACAAAACTCAAAACAGAGACATTATAAGTCTTGTAATCAGCTGATAGATGACCGCCTAACACTCTCTCATGACTATTTGTAACTCTTTGCTTTGGTTAATTGGTGATGAATTCATAAGAAGTGGTACAATCTCATTTGTCTCGCCTGTCTTTGGCTTCATTGAGTTTATAGGTGGAGATTCATGCTTATGATTTTATACAAATCTTAACTTTCATATGAATCAAAGTGATGGCGTTGGAACGCCTGTGACTGTGTGTATTATTACAGCAAGTTGTGATGTAACAGGGAAGCACGCTGGATGATAACAGCATTAAAACAACACATGCTCGGACTGCCGCTGCATTGATATTCAGACATCTACTGTGCTGTCAAGAGCATTCTGGTGTCAGAGAGAGAGTCAAGCATGACATGCTGCCTTACAAACACATTCATCTGCTTCTCAATAAATGCAATATCCCTGAAGACTAGATGACGAGAAAAATCCGTTTTCTGTATTTATTTCTCACAGTGCATTTGAGAAGGGCAGTGACCAGGATATCCGCACCACAACCTTAAATGTCATTCATGCCAAAAGTGCTGTTGTTAACAGATATCTATGCATGTTTGAAAGTCAAGCATCATTGTGACACGGTAATTCTGTTTTACTTAAAAATATCACATTTAATTCAATGTTACTTGCTGTTTCTTTGTGAAATTTCTAGCAGCGAAAACTATTTTTTTTTTTTTTTCAGTGCTTGAATGAAAACACTAAGGGGCAAATTCACAAAACAACCACATGCTATTTCAAATCAAGCAGCTGTGACTTACTGACTTATTCACCCAAAAGAAACAGAAATAGCGCTGCACCTTGAGTATTCAAATCAAGTCATTGTCATGCATTTCCGTGCAAACTTGCCCTCTTTGACTGCTATTTATTCACAAAACTCAATGTTATTTGTCTGAGTAACTAAGCAATTACATGAAAGGGATGTTTGTGCGCACTTCCCAGCGATCATGACGGCAGTAAAGCATCAGATGATGGAGAAGAGCGTCATAACCAGGCATCGTTCAGGTGTCTGTGCGCCAGCAGAGATTTTGTGTGTGCGTTTGCACCGCTGCCTGATCTGCATATTTCATTTAGTGAATCAGGTGCTAAACCGTCGCAAATAATTGTGCATGCAAATAATTACTATGTGCAATCAGACGCACATTTCCCTGTCCTGTCACCCTCAGGATTTTTCAGTCCCATGAAGGCAAAATTCTCACGAATAAAGGTTCGTTGATAATTAAGGTGATTAGATTAGTCCCCATGGATGAATTAAATGATTTAAAGGGAATAGTTGTTAAATATAGCTTCCAAAATGAGGATTTTGTAGTAATGCAGAGGTGGAAAGTAACTAATTACAAATACTTTCGTTACAGTACTTGAGTACATTAATTTTCTCGTTTTTTATAATTAAATTGTGGTACTTTTACTTGAGTTGAATAAAAGTAAAGTATTTAACTTTGCTACATTTATTTTTCACTAAAAGTACAAAGTACTTAAAGAGTCTAAATGCATGCACAAAGCTTGCCCTCTTTAACAGTACAGTTAAATTAAATGTACGTAGAAAACTGAAATAACCTCAACATTAGAAACAACAGTGAAATAAGAGCGCATAGTTTATCTGTCAATCAGATGCATGTAAAAATGAAGTTCGTTATTATAGCAACAGTTGACTCTTGGCATATTTTAAAAATAACGCAAAAAAAGCATTTTATTTAACATGTCAACCCGTACCCCACTTTATTTTTTTTACTGGCACTTTTCTATTCACACTGTTTTAATCCCACCTTTTCTCCTATATCGGACCTCTCACTTACACTTCTTTGCTTTTGCCCTTCTTAAAAACATTCAAATGATCTTACATGGACTTACTTTTCAAAATTAGTAATAAAACAATCACTCTTTGCAACAGGGATAGCTAGTACGTTTGCTTAGAATAGTGTCAAACACGACACAAATTAATGAGATTAATACCATGTTTTGCTCCAAAATGACTATATAACATACATGTCAGTCATATTTGACATAACTTCTGTGGTCCCATGTTGCTTCTTAACACAGAGTGAGACAGAAAATATATTAGGCTATATTATAAAATTCTATGATAGCATTGCATTAAAGTTCGGCCTATACATTATTCTTATGAAAATACCTGAGATGGCTTGAAGAACACAGATAAAAACAGATATGTCCTTGCAATCGTGTTTTTTGTCTCAATGTTTCATCAGTCAAAACGTATCTGTTTGCATGTTATTGAGCTGTAGCGATATCTGATATCATAAGTTTAATATTTCTATGAATCTCAATTGCACAATGGCGCCCTCTGGCTTCCAGTATGAATGAAACAGAAAAATTATGCGAGAGTGTTTAGCGCTCCATATTGTTTAAACATCGCTAACATTTTGTGTAAAAATAGAAAAATTATACTAAAGTACTTTGTAATGTACACTCTAAAAAATGCTGGGTTAAAAACAACCCAAGTTAGGTTGAAAATGGACAAACCCAGCGAATGGGTTGTTTTAACCCAGCGGTTGGGTTAAATGTTTGCCAAACCTGCTGGGTAGTTTTATTTAAACCAACTATTGTTTAAAAATTGCTATATGGCTAGCTTAAAATGTACCCAAAATAGTTGGGAAATTAAAAACCAGATGCAATTAGAGGCAACAATAATAGACAAAAGGTGAATGTTTATTAATAAGCTTTAATATTTTATTAATATAAATTTAATAGTTTAATAGTTTATTAATATAAATTTATTAATAAGCAATTTAATACATTTTTGTTTAATAATTATTCATTGAACATTAATAAATGTTCATTTCCAACATACTTTGGTTTAATTTTAATTAAGCAATACAGTAATTTTTAAACAATAGTTGAGTTAACCGCTGGGTTAAAACAACCCAATTGCTGGGTTTGTCCATTTTCAACCCAACTTGGGTTGTTTTTAACCCAGCATTTTTTAGAGTGTAACTTGAGTAGTTTATTTACTCTTACTTGAGTCACAATTTTTTTCAGTACTTCTACTTGTACTCAAGTCAATTATTTCTTAAGTAGCAATACTTTTTACAAAAGCAATGTTTTTACTCTTTCCACCACTGTAGCAAAGTAATAGAAGAACCATTTCTGATTCCCCAAAAAACAGTTCTTAGTGCAAAGAACCTTTTTCCACTATTATCAATGTCAATGCCAATGCCATTGAAGAACCTCTAGAGTGTAGCTCACAGAATATTCAGGGAATTTATGCAACATTTTTAAAAATACAACAAGCTGACTTCTCTTCTGCCAGAAGTTTACGATGAATGTGCTCTTGAGGATGGAGGGGTGGTCTGCGGTTAATGTCAAAACAGAAGCTGTTCATATGATGTGAGCTTTCAAGGATTACACCACTGTTGCTCTTGTCTGTGCGACTCCCTTTGAAAGGAATCAATTAGTCACATTTACTTGATGACAATAGGATGAGATCCATAGCCATCCACTGCAGATGAACAATACTTCCAAACGTTCCCTCTGTGATTCCCCAGGTGATTCATGTGTTTAAGCATCTGTCATCCAGGCCTGGAGTGATTGCTGACTGAGTTGGACAAGCAATGGTTTGCAGCTTCTTAACAGTCCCAAGAATGGCCGTGATAATAAAAATAACGCATTAGCGACTTGGCAGAGTTTGAGAGCTTTCGGTGGAACCTTTAAGACTCTTGTATCGCCATTGTCTCGCTGCCCACATTGAATGGATTACAAATCAACTCTTTAGCTTCTTAAGTAAATCACAGCGCAGTGCAGTCGGGAATTGTCAGCGCGTACATGCCGCGATTGCAAAGAGGACGACATCTCTGCAGAATTACTAATAGTGCTGTAAAAGGAGCATTTGTGTTTTGGACCGGATTGTTCAACTTGGAGCAGAGAAAGAGTTTAGAAAGACAAGAGATGGTCGGACAGCAGGCGTCCGAAGAAGAGCAAATCATTTTCACAGAAGCAGAGCTCAGCTAAGCGCCTAATCTTCAATGCTCAGGGAATACAAATGATCTGGTAATCGTCTGCAACCTTGACACGGAGGAGGAAGGTCACGATGTTGGAGCGGGTGCTCGTGCCTGTCGTTGCTTTATGAAGGTGCTGTAAATAATTAGTAAACCAAACGACATGGGCTGGGCTCCTGAGGGGCTGTACGTATTGTTTTGCCCTGTTGATCAGATTTTTAGTATGTCTAGACAGGCAAACATTGCTATGACTGTTAGCCATACTCATCCAAAGAGTATAAAAGTTGAGCATTTGGGTCATCCTGTGGCGTTTGTGCTCCAGACGTGAATGATTCCTCAGATCATGTGTGGTGTTGAGGAGATTGTAAAATCCCACAGATGCTCAATGAAGGAGGAACATTTAAAAACATTGAAATGCCAACAGTGCTGCAATGCTGCATTAACTAACCCCACAATTACTGGGACATAAACTGCATGTATAGGGGGGTGATATGAATAAAATGTTATATATGTAAGGGATAATCCATGGCTAGGTGTGAATTACACAAGATTAATGCAGGATATGGAGGCAAAGGTAGTTATGGGCGCTTTCAAAACACTGCTTCATGAAGCTTCAAAACCTTTACAAATCTTTTGTTTAGAATCAGTAGGTCGGAGCCTGTATCAAACTGGGCTAAATAAACGAGGCTTTGTTATGTTACGGCATAACTGTTTTGAAACTTGTTCAATGGTTCACTGCAGGAGTGCAATGATCTCTATGAACCTATGAATCACTGAATAACCCCCAACAGCAAACCATTGACAAGTATCTATGGGTTTTACCTGATCTCTGATCAGTTTTATACATTTGTATACGTTTTAATGAGACATTAGTGTAATTAAAAGGAATAATAGTTGAGCCATCCATGGAACAAACAAACCAAGCCCTGAAAATTGATAAAAGAACACATATTATACAGACACTTGATATTTAATCTTATTAGATGATTCGTTAATTGCATTTGATAGATTTTACTTTCGATAAAACATTTGCAATGGGTTTTATGCATGCTTGGCCTGATTTTTTGTTGCATTTGTTTTCACCAGCGTGTCACGTTTCGAACGCTTCGAAACAGTGAATCATTTTGCGAAGCAATTGGTGCAATTGATTCAAATCTTTGAAAAGTTTAATGCACAGTGGAGTGAATTAAAATTGTTTAATGCATACTTAGCTGTGCTATTTTCGTCAGTTACAGCTCTTTAGATCTAGCATTCTGCCCACTTTAAATCAGACACAGAGATAAAATAGTGTGGTAAGATTACATTTATTTGATTGAATTATAACATTTATTTATATAACGTCTGTGCAGCATCTCTCTACCTACAGTGAAACTGTGAGTTTAATTACTTCAAAAACAGCGATTGTTACCCCCTCATTGCTGAGTAATATAATTAAGCATTTCAATAGCAATGTTTTTCAATAACAAGTTTCTGTGCTCATGAATGATTCTGTGTGTGCGTGAGCTTTAATGAAAGCAGCTCATTAATATAGAACGGTGATTAAACTGACTGAAACTACCTGTGCATTAAACGGTTTTAATGCACAGCTTCTAGCCAATCAGATTCGGGTGTTCAGACAGACTATGGTATTAAATGGTATATATCACAGTTAGGGTTGGGTATCATTTGAAAATAAATCAGCAGCCTAAAGAACACTTAAACAAGGAACTTTTTGCTAGAAGTTTCAAAAAATGCCAACTAGACTATCTAATATAAATTTCAAACATTATTAAAGACAAGTAAATGGTCAATAAAAAATAATAACAAATAAACCAACTAGCAATAGCACAAATAAATACAAATGAACAAAGTTCAGGTACAGAAATTGAAATCAAATGTAAAATAACACTGCATATAGATTAATCCTTATTAAAGTTATTAAGTCAAGAGCAGTGAGAGATTTTCTCTTTGCCTTTTGTTTGATTGAGACAGCAGGAGGAATATTAAGTTGCTGTCACTTTAAGAGTGAATGCACAGATCCAATATACTGTTGCACATGCGTTTTATTTCTGTTTACGTTCACGTTAGACAAAACCGACTGTGTTTATGAGGATATTTTGTCCTAATTTTGTGTGTATTTGTCCATTCAAGCACAAGAAAGCTTGTGCGAAATGCACAAAAGAGAACACAATTCAGTATTTGCGCACTATATGAGAGGCGCCACGCTTCGGATGTGTTCACAGCACAGAAAACAGCGTGCGAGTGCAGAATTGAGTTTTCTTTCGCGTCTTCTTGCGTTTGAATGGTTTAAAATGACATGCAGACAGGAACTGATAAGCAGAATCGAAATGTGTGCGTGTCTTATCGAATCTACGGTCCTTGGAAATTCTGTTTACATATGCTGGAAATTTTTGTTACCCAACTCTAATTGCAGAATAGAAAAGTGTTGCAGTATAGTTATTTTTGCTGGAAAAGTGTTCTTACATGACATAATCATGTAGTAATGGCTATGACAATTGAGTTATGCAGTCTACACTGAACATTCTCATCTGTACACAGTTTAGTTTCATGCTTGGTGCTGCATAATCTCTACCAGTCGACACATTCTATTGCCTCATGGTGAGCACCGTCATACGACCAGCCTTAACAGCATGTGGTGAAAAAAGTGGCCGGCGGTGATCCGAGTTTGATGCCACTCCAGCGGTCTCAGTCAGCGGTCCAGAATTAATTGGGAATCATTTCCTACCTACCAGCTGTCGCCCGAAGAAAGTACTAAAACTGGCACGGACGATGCACAGGCCCAGAATCGGGTGAGTCACCCCAGCAGGAGTTTTCCCCAACTGCGTTCCTGCGGCTCTGGAAAGAGCGATCCAGACCTCAGCAGCTTTCCCAGTGCCAACTCAGGGAATCGGTGGGGAGCGGGTTTTCAGACTTGGCTGGAGAAACTTTAACATTCTCTGGGATAATGTGAACCGCAGTGCATCCAAACTGCTTTACAAACATGCTGTTCTGTCTTTGTTTTACTACATTCATGGCAGAGCATCAACTCATTTTACTTTCACAATGTGAATTGTGCACAAAACAATGTTGATTTTAACTCTGAGCCTTTTCTGTCTCCAGATGAGGGTCAATGCAGGAGGACGTACTGTGGTCGGGGTCGGGAGTGCGTGGTCAGGAACGTAACGGGCCGTGTCGAGTGTGTGTGCCAGGAACGGTGCCACACTTCCTTTGTTCCCGTGTGTGGCTCTGACGGACGTTTTTATGAGAACCACTGCGAGCTGTACCGCACCGCTTGCCTGCAGCGGAGGAGGATCTATGTGGTCCACAGCAAAGACTGCTTTTTCAAAGGTGAGCTGCACGATCCTCACTGTAGTGCTGTGAATGCAACCGACCAGTTCTCATGTATGTTGTGCATACATATTTGCTGATTTTCGGTGGATCATTTTAAAAGAGATTACAAAATTAGCTCTGTGATTTCAAATTACTACCTGTGCACAAAACCTGTGTGAGCCTTTTGTATCTTTACTATACTAAAACTTGTACTATTGAAGCCACACATGCCAAAATGGCCCCAATTATGCTTTTTCAGATATTCCCTTTCATGTAGTGTGTGAGCTGTTGGTGAATGTAAAAGGTCTGCAAAGTTTTAAAGATCAAAGTGCAGATAAATGGAGTTTTTGTCTCCCAAAAGATAGAAGTGATTCTGAAATGCCTGAAACGAGTCGTCAGTAATTCCAGTCTCACTTCCTGCTGAATTTACGCAGGTTTGTAACAAATTTGTGTAATGCCCACTATAGAGCTGCATGATTAATTGTTAAAAGATTGCAATCTCGATTCAAACACCCACACAATCTTACTCCTAAATTACAGCAATGTTTGTTAAAGGATTAGTTCACTTTCAAATTAAAATTTCCTGATAATTTACTCACCCCCATGTCATCCAAGATGTCCATGTCTTTCTTCAGTCGAAAAGAAATGAAGGTTTTTGATGAAAACATTCCAGGATTTTTCTCCATATAGTGGACTTCACTGGGGTTCAACGGGTTGAAGGTCCAAATGTCAGTTTCAGTGCAGCTTCAAAGAGCTCTACATGATCCCAGACGAGGAATAAGAGTCTTATCTAGAGAAACCATCGGTCATTTTCTAAAAAAAAATTAAAAATTATATACGTTTTAATAATAAATGCTCATCTTGAACTAGCTTGTAGACGCTGCTAAGTGTATTACTGCCCTCCACAGCTCACATTTTTAACTAAATTGTCATATACAATATGCCAGTGCAAGTATATAACAATTAGTTCAAACTTTGACCTGTGGAGGGCAGTAATACACTTAGCAGTGTCTACACTGCTGGAATTCTAATAGTGAAGAAGAAGAAGAAGAGAGCTAGTTCAAGATGAGCATTTATGGTTAAATGTGTACACATTTTTTTTATTTATTTTTTTTTAGAAAATGAGTGATGGTTTCTCTAGAACCCTTATTCCTCGTCTGGGATCATGTAGAGCTCTTTGAAGCTGCACTGAAACTGTAATTCAACCGTTCAACCTTCAACCGTTTGGAGTCCAGTGAAGTCCACTATATGGAGAAAAATCCTGGATTGTTTTCATCAAAAACCTTAATTTCTTTTCAACTGAAGAGAGAAGGACATGAACATCTTGGATGACATGGGGGTGAGTAAATTATCAGGAAAATTTCATTTGAAAGTGAACTAATCCTTTAAACCTTTGACAAGTATAATCACAGTGAACATTCAGATCTACATTGGCTCTCATCCAGAGAGAGCTGTTGTCATGTATCGGTATAAAACATCTTGTCAACCACACAGTATCATTATTTCTCTCCTATGATAATTGTCACAGAAGAACTGGGATAAACGTTTATAGTTCAGATATAAACACTGATGTCTAGGGTAGCAATCGAAATAGAGAGAATCGCCTTTTGAAAGTACTTGGTACTTTTAACGTGGTACTTTAAATATATATAACATGGTATCTAAATAATACAACATGCATCATAGCTCCAGCTGCGAGGTTCGCCTCCATAAAAATGCAGATATGCGTTATGTGCATGCCCTGCTGAAAAATCCAGCATTGCTGGTCACCAGAATAAAGTATGTTTTGCATGCTGGGACCAGCATGGGAAGCAGAAGTTTTGCCTGAGAACAGCATGACTATGCTCCTACACCAGCACTATACAAGCTCAAACCAGCCTGGACCAACATGGAATTCATGCTGGCTTATGCTTGGATTTTCAGCTGGGCAGCTGGAGGTCCATGGGGCAGGTGGAGGACTTCAAAGCAAAAACATCTAGTTGTTTTCTGTGAATCTTGAGATTTATTTTTCTTCTTTCAAGCATCAATCTAACAGCATGAGATTTATGTTTAAAACAAGACTAATCTATTTTCCAAGATGCATGCTTTTACATCGTGCGCAGTTCTGCAAATGTAAATGTGTCTTGATCTTTAGCAATAGCGCTTGCTCAACCAGTTTAACATCACAGACCATACTTACTGAATGTCATGTGATCATCTCTAGACTGCACATAAAATGAGTATCCATAATCTATAGTTTGTGATCTGTTGTGGTAGTGTCAGGGGAATATGCCTCGTGAGAAGGCGGTCAAGGTTTATGGCCTCTAACTAAATGAAGGTCATTCTAAAGCACAAGAAGCACTTGACAATGTTCCACCTCATAAATAATAATAAAGCACTGTGCCTTTGTGCACAGCTGAGGTGTGCGGTCTGAGGAGATCCAGCAGTTTGAGCTATAAAGTATTTCACATCAAGAAGGGAAATAATAACTTTGACAAACAGCACTAGGAGATGCAGCTTTAATCCAGTTTACAGAGGGCAGGGAGAACAGGAGACGCTCACGTAAGCAACGTCACTTTCAATGTCACGGTGGACTCGCTTAGTTATTCCAGCATGTGTAACCTGAAGGAAAGGAGTCTCGGGTGTATGTGTGTGGAGGAGTTTATACATTATGGCATGTGTCAGGAGTTATGCTGCATGGGTTTATGGTGATTTTTTTAATCCTGAAGGTTAAATTCAGACACCATCACTTTTATAGCTCAGAGCTTTATGGGATTCTCTGTTATAGCTTTAGTTTTCTGTTTTAATTCTTATATTTTATTTATGTGTCAATTTTGAAGCTATAAAATGGCTGTGAATTGCAAAGTGATTGTGAGTAGCAGCTCAGATTGTCTTCTGGAGAATTTAATGACAAATGTTTACAGTATATGCAGATCTCAGACGTTAGTATTTTAGGAAATCTGAGCTTTTCAACCAGAGACCAAAATCAGAGACGACAAATTACAAAGACCACGACTGGTGTAGATTTAAAAATATGCCCTTCTTCCTAACTTATTTGATGAAATTCATTCTCCGATCCAATCCTTCTTCATAGCGTTAACATTAGCTACATTTTTAACCCAAGTTGCCAGATGATGTAGCTTGTAGCCAACTTTTTGTGTCAAAAAATATATTACAGTTATGGTTTTGTGTGTGTGTGTGTGTGTGTAGTCGATTGGCCTCAACTGCATTTAGATGGTTTTCTGTAAATGATATCTGGCAACAGTACATAGTTTTTCCGCTCATGTGAGCACTTCCAAGTAGATAAACCACTCATAAGTGTTATGTTTCACCTCGAATGACAAGGAAACTTATATTTATGTTAATATAAAGAAGCAAATCCCCACTCTCTTCCTCTTGAATGGCTTTGGTATTGTAGAGCAGTTAATGTGGAGCACGTCGCTGCTGCGTGCACCAGTATCCTGGAGGGTTAAACACCTGAAACGAATAGTGGAAAGTTGGCATATTTTTAAATAATTCATGTCTTCTCGGGTCCATTCGATAAAAGCACATTTATTTTAAGGACCTGTGACTACTAATATCAGACCCAACCCGTATCCAAGGCATGTGTCAAAGTTTTGGACCTCGGGTTTTCAGATCTAAGTGGACCCATGAAGACCTCAATATCTGAGATTGGGTTGCCAAAACTACCGACTTCGGTACCAAGTCGGTACTGAAATTTTAACAATGTGACGATACCAGCATTTCCCCCTAGCATTCTTAACACTCTGAGGTCTGAGGGTATCGCCGGCGATACCACCGCGTTTTTTTCTTACCAGTGTGAAAGAGACTCAAAATGTCCAATGTTGCACATACAATTAAGAGTTATACACCGTTTTAATCTGTTGAATATCTTCGTTCATTTGTGTACACTCAGAGAACGAAGTCCAATCTGATAGTTCTCAGAAAATGAACTGTAACTTAGTGAATACTAATCACAAAAAAATTAGACTTATGTCTAAAAAAACGTTGAAATGTCAGGTTTTAAATCGTGCAAGTCAAATCGAAAACAAACATTTTGTGTTTATGTAATCTGTATGAAAAGAGAGCCATGTCAGAAATCCGTGATTCAGCTCATTATCAGCTAATGCGGCCACGCCCACGGAGCTAGCGCTATTCAGACGCAAATTCAGAGGCAATACATGCATTCATCGTCTCAATCGTGTATTTATTGTCTTGAAAAGTGTTTATCTGGATGTTAAAGCCATGGTTAGCGAACTCTAGAAGACATGCAGTTAGTTCCTGGTTCTTCTTCTTCTTTATATGGATTTGTGGCCTAAAGGTGTACAGAGCGCCCTCCGGCTGCAAGTATGAATTGTATCCATCACTCATAGTGATGATATATAGAATAAATATAGAATAAATATTACTCCTCTGTATAGACATTTGACACAAACATATAAGAATCCATCAATATTTCTCCAAATGTGCATGCTTTAAGCTAAAAGCCTATATGAAATGCCATAGAGGTAACATAATTGTTCAGACACTTTGCATTACAGAAATACATTATATTTTAAAGAATATAATAGAATACCATTATTTTAAATTGAGCTGAGACATGATTACAGAGGGGTTTTTTCACAGCCTACCTGACTCAAAGGCCTCATTAATATGCAAGTCATTTCAGGTCATTATTATGTGATTCTTTTGTCTTCTCAGGTGTAAATGGCCCATTATTCATGATCATTCACGCCTCCATGCATACTGTGTTTCTTGACAAAAAGTGACTTACAAAAACTAAATCAATATATTGTTTTATATGAAGGAGTAGGCAGCATAATTTTTACATAATTCTGAAGCAAAAACTCTAGTCTACCACCTCCAATACCCAGAAGTCTTATGAACACAGATTTAATATACTTTTTTGGCGTTATTTCAGTGACTTAAGTTTTTTGTTTTTTCAATAACCACGCATAAACATTATTCCTTCAAAAACACAAACATGTACATACATGTTCCTCACATATTATGGTAGCCTAGTTTGTGCTGAATACAGTGTAATGACACTTGTGTCATTAATGTGTTTATGAACAAATGAAAAAAGCACAAATGTCAGGGCATGTCAAAACTTCTCCAGGCCCCAAATCAGCCTCAGACTCCAGAGGGTTAAACACCTCTGATTGGCCATTGTGTTCACGCGCTCAACAGATATGCAGACCTGCTAACATGTATGCATTTTGTGTAGCGGGCACACATTTTGACCTCAAAGTACGCAAAAACCTGGCTCTGTGCACCATAGACTGTAAGCTGTACACATGTAGTACTCAAATCAAGCAAAAGAAAGAGTTCGACCAATCATAGCACTGGGTTAATTTCCCCAAATAGCAAGAGGGGATGACTGACAAATGCATATCAATAAAAAGAGACTGCAAATCGACAGCAACACAAAATCCCGCTCGATCCCTCCTTCCACTCCCGCTGTCTGACAGTGACTGAATTCTCAAGCGAGGACAGCACAGCAGTCACGGTACTTCTGACTCCTCAAGGTAAACGGGTATAAAATGCTCAAGTAATATTGAACAACAAATCTAAATAAAATTGAAATCGCTATATGGCTTAGTGATTATGGAAGTGGGGGATATGACAGGGGGATATCCGATCTGTCCACTTACATGGCATTTCTTCTTTCCTGAGGAAACTGCTGTTATTTAGTTCATTGTGGGTTTTGCAGTGGCGTTGACCACATAACAGTCCTACATCACTTCACCATCATCATTTGAGTCATTTGAAAGAGCCATACAGCCATACAAACATACCAAAAAAGTACAAAAACACTGACCAAGAAAATAAATATGACAATATAGGACCAAAATGGCCAATTTCAAGCTTTATTGTCCTGTAAACAGCCGTACATATGCATACACACAGTTTAGCCATTTATAAAGGCAATTACTGAAGGAATAAAAGGGTCTAATTATATGTTGGTCTTACACTGAGGAAGACCAGAGCCTTCAAAATCTCTCACATATCTTGTATCTTTGTTCATGTTATTAAAATGAAAGACGCCTCCTCGGGTCACTGTTCAGCTCAACTTTGATCCCAGCACTGTCTCTTGCAACATATAAAAGCAGCAACAACACACTGCACTGGAAAGACATCTTTCTTCTCTGCAGGCCGCCAGAGTGCCACAACAAAGCGTACGAGCATTTGACTGATGCCTGGTGCGCAGCGGGACGCCTCTGAAGCTGCAGCGTCCACCATCACAACACCAAAAGGTGTACAAATGAATCTCTGGTGGGTCGAGGGATGCTGGGAGGTGTTTTTGCCGTGTCAGTGACAGAACTCCTAATGATCACTCGCGCGTCTGGAGATATATAAAGTCATGTACATGCACAATAGAAATGTTTTTTAATTAAAGGGACAGTATGTAAGATTTTTGGATTAAAATATCAAAAAACCACTAGAACAGTGGTTCACATCAGTGTTAATTTCGTTGATGAATAAATTTTGTCATAATTTTCGTCAACAACATTTTTTCACGGACGAAAACGAGACGATGACTAAATAAAAATGCGTTTTGTATGACTAAAACTATGACTAAAATCTATTTTTCGTCAACGAATAAAAACGAGACGAAAATGAAAGAGAGTGACGATTTGGGAAGATATACAGTCAGGACTGCTGTAATGTGTGGAAGATGCGCACATTTGAAGTGTAACATGCTTATCTAACCGCAGGAAACGCAGCGCTGTTGCACCCTCTACAGGCTCGTCCAGCAGCACTTCAGACTGCTTCGCAATTAAAGGGGTACTTCACCCCTGGAAAGATGAATGTGTATTTAAAATTGGTCATTTATGTAGTAGAAATGTGAAATTATTTTTGAATTTGGAGCTTTCTAGACTGAGAAAAGGCAGAAAATGTATTTTTGACTAATGTGGATGAAAGACAACAACTCCCAGAATGCACTTGTTTTGCTGCCCCTGCGAGGCCACGCCCAAACCACGCCTATCGGTTACAGGCGGAATTACCAGGAAAATTCAAACAACTAGGCTTGCTTTGTTACATATTAATTCTATAAATCGTGAGTTAGTTCATACATTTACAGCGAAATGGTGCTAAATTGCTTTGTACCTGGATGTACACCCAAAAGCAGGAAAGGGCAAGTAAGTTTCCATCATTTTCCGATTAAGTTAAAGATTTGGAGCGATGTAAACAGTGGCTGCGGGCCATCAAACACCCGAAGTTTGGAGATGACACCGTTATAGAAAGCCTAAAAAACCGCAGAATATGTAGTCTCCATTTCAAGCACGAGGACTACGAACCAAATATCCTTGCAATGAAGAGAACCATTCTGAAGGACACCGCGATCGATATTCACTTTCCCAGAGGACGAACAGCCTGGGCATCTGGTACTAAGCGTATTCGCCTAGAGGTTAGACTCGCTGATACTAGACTGATAACACAGTAGCCTATATGTAGTGTTGTAGGTAGCAGTAAAACTGCAAACTTAGCAAAGTAACGTTAGATAGACAATTACATATAAGTTGCATATAAGTTGACTGTTATCAAAGTAAAGCCACTGTTCTGTAAAACTGAGTTAGTCTATTTATCTATTTATGCTAATGTTACCACAAAAGCCTGTTGCTGTATTGGTTGAGATGACTGCAGAGACCGATAAATTTGCGAGATGAACCACTGATGTAGTGCAGACTATAACAAAATATGTTAAGCTTAAAAATATAATTGACACCCACTTTTGATAAAATCTTTGATCTATGTCCGTGAGTAACCTCAAACGTGCATATGTATGGGCGTGGTGAAAAAATGCAGAACTACCTGCTATTACTGGCTGTAGTTTTATGCCTATGGCCAAAAAAGCCTCCGATGAAAAATGACGATTTTTGCGTCATCGGAGGCTTTTTTACAGAATAAAAATGCATAAATCTCTCATCTCGGGCTGATATGAAGGGGGAAAGCACGGTAATTCGAAAATACTAGTGGTATTCTACTAATACAAAGCTTAATGCTAAATCCTGAAGTAACCCTTTAATGAATAGCGCACATTTATGCCAAGCAATTGCTTATGAGTTAATGTTGATGAATTATGACAATGTTTACTACAGGCTCTTTATATGGAAGTATGTTTTAGACAGATGTAAGAATGCATATTTTATCTCCTTCATTTGAACTTAAATGAGCATCCTGCTACAGTGCAGACATTTCAGAATAAGAGTCACCGTGTATTTCAGGATGGTTTATAATTATTATTTTTTCCTGGTCATTATTGTTATTTTGTTTACACAATAAACTGCATTTAATTTAATTTCATTTCTGTTTAATTCATAGTAAGCTAATGTATCTTCTTTCACAGGAAGGAAAGACTAAGAACATTGTTTGACACATTATTCAATATATTTTACAAGTATAAGGGTTATTATAGTTAAACCTAAAACCATACAAAATCTTAACTGAACGTTAACTGAAATAAAAATTAAATAAATAAAAAATGTGAACTTATTTTATTTCATCTAGATTCCAAGCTTTGGCTTATCCTGGTGTACTAAAATAACTAAAACCGAAATAAAAAACTACATAGATGTTTAAAAGCAAAAACTAAAAGACATAAACACAAAAACATTTCTAAAACTTTTAACTAAAATTACAATGAAAGCAGAAAAACTAAAAATCAAATCTAATCAAATTTATTTTTAACAAAAACTAAAATAGTATCTCAATGATAAGTGTGTCAATCCCTGAAAAGCTTTTGTGTCTTTTTGCACTTGAACGGTCGAAAACTGTCCGCTTTGGTGAGTAAAGTACAGTTGGTTGTCTTTAGTGAATATAAACAGTTTGGAGAATATCAGATGTATATCAGTGTATTGGATCTGTGTATTGTTAGAGAAATGCTTAATGCATTACAGTTTAACTAAATTAGATTTTAGTCGACTAAAACTAAAACAATTTCCAATGACTAAAATATGACTAAAACTAAATCAAAATGTGCTGTCAAAATTAACAGTGGTTCACATGCTATCAGAAACATCCCACTTCTGAACGCCAGGTTCATACTACCGATTTCTTGGGGAGATGTTATTTTAGCAAAATAACTCATGTTAGTCCAACAGAAAGAGAGAAACATGTGAACATATTTTTTTTGTAAATATCAGTCAAAATAATAAAATAATAATAATAATAATAATAATAATCATCATCATCTCCCAAAACAATTATCTATATGCTTTAAATCAAACACTAGAAGTATTGCAATATTTTATTAAAGGTCCCGTTTTTCGTGGTTTTTTGAAGCTTTGATTGTGTTTATAGTGTGCAATATAACATGTGTTCATGTTTCGCGTTTAAAAAAGCACAGTATTTTTCACATAATTTACTTATCTGTATACCGCTGTTTCCACTGTCATAAAAACGGGCTGATGACTTCCTTGTTCTATGAAGTCCCTCCTTCAGAAATACGTAACGAGTTCTGATTGTGCCAGCGGTTCCTGTGTTGTGATTCGACAGCAGTTTAGCGCATCTTGCCCAGAAAGGTCACGCCTCTTACCATAACGTGGAGATGCACGCGCTCAGTGTTATTGTAAACATGTCTTTAATTTTACCCTATCAATTTGAGCCGGAATCAGACCCGGTGATTGGACTGCGGGATGAAAATAACAGCGTTTCGACGACATGGCGACAAACACACTCTACAAACGCAACTCTTGTGTATTCCTGTGGGCGGAGGTTAGTCAAAAAACTGTTTTAGTGACGTCATTAAAGAAGGAAGTAGAGGGATGTAGTCCAAACTGGCCGTTCGATGTAGGCGACTTCTGTTAAATAAAATATCTCGCTTGGCATTGAACTTTGAGCTTTAAAATTTTACAGATTTTATTTATACTCTAACAACAACATTACACACTAACTAAAGTTTGAAACATGGGATCACGAAGAACGGGACCTTTAATCAACTTGATGCATATAACGCCCAAACAAACAGTTTTATCTCTTTATTGGGTCAAATACATGCTATTTTCACTTTGTATAAAACATACAATTTATGCTTTACATTAATATTGCTTATTCATATATGTAAATATGCACTACTTTAATGACGAGACAAGATGATGTGATGATTGTGGAAAAAAACTAATAAAGAAAACCAGTCACAGCAGCAATCGTTCTCCCCTTCGCCATGATTAAAGGTGCCCTAGAATTAAAAATTGAATTCACCTCGGCATAGTTGAATAACAAGAGTTCAGTACATGGAAATGACATACAGTGAGTCTCAAACTCCATTGTTTCCTCCTTCTTATATAAATCTCATTTGTTTAAAAGACCTCTGAAGAACAGGCGAATCTCAACATAACACCGACTGTTACGTAACAGTCGGGATCATTAATATGTACGCCCCCAATATTTGCATATGCCAGCCCATGTTCAAGGCATTACACAAGGGCAGCCAGTATTAACGTCTGGATCTGTGCACAGCTGAATCATCAGACTAGGTAAGCAAGCAAGAACAACAGCGAAAAATGGCAGATGGAGCGATAATAACTGACATGATTCATGATATTTTTAGTGATATTTGTAAATTGTCTTTCTAAATGTTTCGTTAGCATGTTGCTAATGTACTGTTAAATGTGGTTAAAGTTACCATCGTTTCTTACTGTATTCACGGAGACAAGAGAGCCGTCGCTATTTTCATTTTTAAACACTTGCAGTCTGTATAATTCATAAACACAACTTCATTCTTTATAAATCTCTCCAACAGTGTGTAATGTTAGCTTTAGCCACGGAGCACTATCAAACTCATTCAGAATCAAATGTAAACATCCAAATAAATACTTTACTCACATGATCTGATGTATACAAGCAGTATGCATGACGAACACTTTGTAAAGATCCATTTTGAGGGTTATATTAGCTGTGTGAACTTTGTTTATGCACTGTTTAAGGCAAGCGTGAGCTCCGGGGGCAGAGAGCGTGAGCATTTAAAGGGGCCGTAGCATGAATCGGCGCATTTCTAATGATGCCCCAAAATAGGCATTTAAAAAAAAATTAATTAAAAAAAATCTATGGGGTATTTTGAGCTGAAACTTCACAGACACATTCAGGGGACACCTTAGACTTATATTACATCTTGTGAAAGAACGTTCTAGGGCACCTTTAAAGATTGTCACGGTATCAAAATTAGTTTCCCAGTAGTAAATATGACTTGAGAGGTCTTCCAATTTCCGACTAGGGAACTCTTATTTATGATTATTCTGATAGCACGTGTGGGCAGCATTACTCCAGCCCTGTGGGTAAGATGAGCCACTTTTGTAACAGACCTTTATTTAATCCACAATCCATCTCTATATACCGGCGAGAGTCAGTGCTTTACTCACACAGACTCTTGAGATATCACTTCACTTATACTGTATGTGACCTTCTCAGACGACTCTCTCAGTATACTGCAATTCAGACATTAACACGGGCATCATGCTGTGTCACCTCAGTAAATATAAGAGACAGCATGTTTTTTGTCCTTTTTAAGTAATATTCAGGTGCAGTGCATGTTTTTGTTGTAAATGAGCCTGAAAGCGCCGCTCTCCTTCTTTCACGATGGTGAATAAACAGGCTTCTTCGGCCCCTCCGGTCACGTGGCCACTTCATTAACTTTATTGCTCCCGAGAGATTCATTACTTTAAAGTATTTGCTATTTGAAATGGATGCCGTGTTCTACTTATAAATGTCCCCTGAAGTCCCTCGCCTCATAAACATCACTCTCAGAAGTGAGAGACTCACGAAAGCTCAAATGTGATGTATACGCAAGAGTACAGCATCGCATCGCTGTTGCTCACGGTTAGTGTTTTCAACAAAGCCTTATTCGTTTCAGCGCAGTGGTGTGACTATCTTTCAGCTTATTTTACATTTGCATTTAAGCCTGTTCTGTGATTAGATGACTGTTAATTAGTCCATTTACCACACGTCTAGTCTACGTAACCTTTAGTGCTCATTATTATTTTTTACATTTTCAAATGACGATATAACAAAGGTCCAGTGGAGGTGATATTCAGTATCTACTCCTTTTCCTCACTGTACAGTGATGAATGTGAGTGTATTGTCATTTGAACAGAGCAAGTGTTTGAACTACTTTTTATGACATGAGACAGTTGCACTGGGGCTTGTGGATGCATAACACCTTACTTTATGCTTAATATCAAAATATGCAAATGCAACTTTTTAGTATAAATAAAACCGAATGATTTTTTAGTTATACTTTAAGAGGGCTTGTCCAACTCCAATTTAGAATAAAAATGATTGTTCTGTAAAAACATGTCTAGAGTGTAGAGTGAACATCATTTAAATAATGTTTCTCAAAATTGGTGTAATTACTTTGTGTGTCAAACTTTTTTAATTAGCAAAAAAAAAAAAAAAAAAAAAAAAAAAAAAAATCACATTTAAGCAGTTTTATAGCCCCAGTTTAGTATTTGTGGTCTATTCCATGTAGATTAATTAGTGTTTGGATGTGAATGTGATGCTCTTTCTCATTAAAACTAGATTTGTGATAATCATGTTCATCATTGGATCATTGCTGATAATCATTTATGATTGGCATATTTACACTAAGTGAAAAAGCGATATAAAAGTAGCAGTTCTTTGCAATAAGTGTAAATAGTTGTTAGATGCTATTTATACTTTTAAATAGTGGCAGTCAATATTGTTCTACATTAACAGGATGCAATAATATCATAGAGTGTAAATATTTATTAAAATAGTTAAATGGATGCTGCCTTATTGGGACACTAAAGCCCTCCCTAACCCTACCCGATAAATACTTTATTATGAAACACTCGTTAGGCGCTTTATTTCCATAAATATGTTCTTCATATTTATTGAAAATAAATGCCTTTCTGATCTTATATGTGATGGAAAAAGGGAGAAGAGTGGGTTTGTCAAAAGGCGGATTCGATCTCGGACTGATCGTGTCAAAACCTTCAATGCGCTTTACTCTCGACGCCACTGCAGACGTAAAGAGGTGCGTGTCTTTTTTAATCTTGTGACATTGGTGGGTGGAGTTAGTGTAAATATCATTTGCCCACAAGACAGGCTATTTTCACTTAAATGTAAATAGACACTTCGTTTATGATTTATGGCGCTGTTTCCACCTGGTATTAACCCGTGTGCGGTCTTCGTTTGGGAAGTACACTCAGGGTCTTCGGGGTCCACAGACCCCAGGCAGCAAAATGCAATTTTGTAACAAAATACTTGTTTTTTTTTTTTGTTTTTTTTTTTAACAAATGTAATTTTATTCTATTTATTAATGTTTTTACTCCATGTTTGTGCAGTTTTTGGAGGATTTATCTTTTTTTTTTTTTTTTAATTTATATTAATAAATATAGGTTTTTATGCAAAAACAGCTTTTTATGTAAAATTCACTTTATAAAAGACACACATTTCTAACTTTCATTCATGGGGATAACATGGATAATTTGACATGGTTTAGTGTGAGATTTTTGCCCATCTTTTGGAAAATGCAGTTATGAAAGTAAAAAAAAAAAACTCATTTTTAAAATCATTTTTACCAGTAAATGGCAGCAGAGCTCCACTATATGCTATGTGCTATTTGACTGACTGAAAGACTCTTTTCACAAGTATTTTTCAGTTGGATTCATATCTAAATATTCTGAAATCACAATTATAACAATAAAGGCTACTTTTTGTCAAAGTTGAGTATTTATTGTAATGAAAAAAATCTGTTTTTTCAATATTGTTACATTATGATGAGACTCCACTTCATCCTCAAAATCAACATTTTTGAAAAACTTTTTTTTTTTTTCAGTACAAAAAAATACTAAACTTTGACAAAAAGGAATTTTTATTGTCTTTTATTGTCATAATTATGATTTCATAATATTTAGATATAAATCCAACTGAAAAATACTTGTGAAAAGATGTCTTTCAGTCAGTCAAATAGCAAATAGTGAAGCTCTGCTGCCATCTACTGGTAAAAGTGATTTTTTTTTTTACTTTTAAAACTGCATTTTCCAAAAGATGGGCAAAAATCTCACACTAAACCATGTCAAATTATCCATGTTATCCCCATGAATGAAATTTAGAAATGTGGGTCTTTTATAAAGTGAATTTTACATAATAAGCTGTTTTTGTATAAAAAATATTTATTTATTTATTTATATAAATTTAAAAGATATGTCAAATCCTCCAAAAACTGCACAAATATGAAGTAAAAACATTAATAAACAGAGTAAAGTTACATTTGTTTTTTAAAAAACAATTATTTTGTTACAGAATTACATTTTGTTGTCTGGAGACCCCAAAAACCCTGAGTGTGACCCTTTTTTTTTTACACTAACATAAAAACAAGATATCACTCCATTTTTTTTTTCTTTGTGAAAACATGATCTAGAAAGTGTTAACAACTGTACAAAGTTCATTTGGACAAAGAGAACCTTTTTTTTTTTATTTGAGCAAACGTCGTTTGGGGTCTGTGCAAACCCCAAAGACCCTATAAGGGTTAAGATGTGTTTTGGTCGATCAGATCACTCTAAATTCAGGTGTAAATGGGGTCTAAAACATTTTGAGCTCGTTGAGCTTTTGACCTCTTCCAGAGGTAGTTGAAAACACATTCGACTGGATTTGCTTTGATAGTGTAGACGCTCATGTGATCAAACAGCCTCTAAAGACCGTCTACTCTCCACATACTGACCTGACGCATAAACATTATGGGAAGCGCTCTAGTTAGACGGGATTCAAACTTTGTTGCTTTGGTCACAATGTCCTGTCACCAGTCCTGATTTCAAACACACACTCACAGCATGATCTTGTGTCTGTCAGAGCAGAAACGAAAGCTGATGCTCTCTGTGTTTATCAGTACAAAAAAGCCACGCATTTACCCGCCCATAGACTCTCACCTCAAAGAAATCAGGACAGAAGTGGTTGAAAGTGGACAAAAGAGACGGATTAAAACACCAGGTGTAAATACTTGTGATCCGATCGACCAAAACGCATCTTAATACCAGTGGGAAACAGGGCCTACGATTATTTTGAAAATCAATACTCCATGTAGTAAATCAGAAATGACTTATTGTATACTTTGTCTCTTCTTTTGACAAACACCCTAGCAGTGTTTGAATGATTTCATTATATCATTATGAAACCATTTGGAAATGTGATGCATATCTGTCAGTCACACATAAATGAGACAGGTAAGATTTGTGCACTCATGGCATAGATTGTTATATATATGCATATATGCATCTATTTTAATTTTAATTAATCATATGTTCAAAATGCATTTATTCAAATGGCTTAAAGTCAGCATTCTTTGTGAAAACAATTACGTTCATTCAGTTAATAAGTATGAACATAGTTAAAATATGAAGTAGTACTGACACATATGCTTCACATTATGTTCAGGAGTTTGCTTATGTTTAAATGTATGATGTAAATTGTATATGCATTTCGAATGTAAATGTCTTTTGAGCGAACCGCAGCATCATAGCAGTGAATTTTCTCACTCTCCGGCCACATTTGTAAATGCAGCCCTGATTAGTAAGTGAAACTGCATGTGAAGAATTTGCATACAAATCAAAAGACAAATTAGGACAACTGTTTTTTTATTAGGCTTTGTTATATATTAGCATCGTATGAGGCTTGAAGAGACGGCCGAGCCTGAAGGGCCAAACAGAGCATGCTCAGTTCAGACCGTCTCTTTTAACACACGCCAATCAGCTCAAAACAAAATAATCTCCTCTGAAAGCGCATCCTCACATCCGCTTTAGAGACTCTGACAGTCCTTGTATAATGCGTTTATCTCTCTCTATGCCTCTCACTCGTGACGTATTGGTCTGGGTTTCAAGTGATGGCTTTCACCCAAATGAGCTCTAATACTTTAGTCCCGGGCTATTTAATTTGAAACGCTAAATTACAAATTTGAACGGTGAAATTAAAATGCTATTTTTAACCGGGAAGGGGAAATTGTAACTTTTGGGATTTGTTTGTATATCAATCTTTATTCTTTCGTCATTCGTTTAACGCCACGAGGTTGTTGAGGAACTTTGTGTTGCTCAGGAGATGATCTGGATGTCAACTTTGACAGTCTCAGAAGTTTCTCATACACGACCTTAAACACAGACTGAGTGAGTCGCTACAGTCATCCAGTAAGAGCTGTGAAATGAACATGGAATCATATTGAAGTTCATATTGAGATCTTTTGATTGCAGACTTTGGTATCCTTTTTTGGTGAGATTCTTTTTCTCATGAGAAACATCTGAGAACGCATGTTCAGAGAAAGAAAACAGCGAGCACTTGAGATGTTGTCTTGTGTTAGATGGCAGTCTGTGAAAATCACGGGTCTTTGAAAGTGACCCTTTCTGTGCTAGCAAACAAACCTCTCCATCTCTGTCCATCACTTCTGAGGGATTTTCACTTTGCTGTCAGACTCCCCTCCAGCACCGGCGGTTTCCAGTACACTCAAAAAATGATTTTACGATACTGTTCAGTTTATTTAAAAAAATCATTTTCATTTAACATCATTGTATTAGGTTTGTCATTGCAATGTGTTAAACAGACTTGAAACCATTGCGTTTTGGCTCAACTCAATATTTTCATTTTGAAAGAATATGTTTCAATTAAGTTGGCCAACAATAACATTTGATGCTTGTTCAGTTTACTTATGTATATTAAGTTAGTCCAACACAATTCTTTTCATCCTCTTTATTTAATCCATTTGAGTTGAGATAAATGATTTTAGTTGTGTTAAAATAGCATAATACACTCTAAAAAATAAAACATTGGTTCAAAAAAAAAAAAAAAAAAAAAAATGTTAACGTTTTACACTAGAATTTTTAACTTAAGCCAATTGGGAGAATTACATTAATTCAAAGCAATATTTTGAGTTGATCCAACATAATGTTTTAAGTAAGGTGAAGACGTTTTTTTGCCACAACAAAACGCATTTCTAAGTAACATGAACTTAATAGTTGTCAACATGAATGCAACTATTTAAGTTGATCCATCATAATGTTTTAAGTAAGGTGAAGACGGTTTTTGGACACAATAAAACGCATTTCTAAGTAACATGAACTTAATAATTGTCAACATGAATGCAACTATTTAAGTTGATGCAACATAATGTTTTAAGTAAGGTGAAGACGCTTTTTGGACACAACAAAACGCATTTCTAAGTAACACGAACTTAATAATTGTCAACATGAATGCAACTATTTAAGTTGATCCAACATAATGTTTTAAGTAAGGTGAAGACGGTTTTTGGACACAATAAAACGCATTTCTAAGTAACACGAACTTAATAATTGTCAACATGAATGCAACTATTTAAGTTGATGCAACATAATGTTTTAAGTAAGGTGAAGACGGTTTTTGGACACAATAAAACGCATTTCTAAGTAACACGAACTTAATAATTGTCAACATGAATGCAACTATTTAAGTTGATGCAACATAATGTTTTAAGTAAGGTGAAGACGCTTTTTGGACACAATAAAACGCATTTCTAAGTAACATGAACTTAAAAATTGTCAACATGAATGCAACTATTTAAGTTGATGCAACATAATGTTTTAAGTAAGGTGAAGACGGTTTTTGGACACAATAAAACGCATTTCTAAGTAACACGAACTTAATAATTGTCAACATGAATGCAACTATTTAAGTTGATCCATCATAATGTTTTAAGTAAGGTGAAGACGGTTTTTGGACACAATAAAAACACATTTCTAAGTAACATGAACTTAATAATTGTCAACATGAATGCAACTATTTAAGTTGATGCAACATAATGTTTTAAGTAAGGTGAAGACGGTTTTTGGACACAATAAAACGCATTTCTAAGTAACACGAACTTAATAATTGTCAACATGAATGCAACTATTTAAGTTGATCCATCATAATGTTTTAAGTAAGGTGAAGACGGTTTTTGGACACAATAAAAACACATTTCTAAGTAACATGAACTTAATAATTGTCAACATGAATGCAACTATTTAAGTTGATGCAACATAATGTTTTAAGTAAGGTGAAGACGCTTTTTGGACACAATAAAACGCATTTCTAAGTAACATGAACTTAATAATTGTCAACATGAATGCAACTATTTAAGTTGATCCATCATAATGTTTTAAGTAAGGTGAAGACGGTTTTTGGACACAATAAAACACATTTCTAAGTAACATGAACTTAATAATTGTCAACATGAATGCAACTATTTAAGTTGATGCAACATAATGTTTTAAGTAAGGTGAAGACGGTTTTTGGACACAATAAAACGCATTTCTAAGTAACACGAACTTAATAATTGTCAACATGAATGCAACTATTTAAGTTGATCCATCATAATGTTTTAAGTAAGGTGAAGACGGTTTTTGGACACAATAAAAACACATTTCTAAGTAACATGAACTTAATAATTGTCAACATGAATGCAACTATTTAAGTTGATGCAACATAATGTTTTAAGTAAGGTGAAGACGGTTTTTGGACACAATAAAACACATTTCTAAGTAACACGAACTTAATAATTGTCAACATGAATGCAACTATTTAAGTTGATCCATCATAATGTTTTAAGTAAGGTGAAGACGGTTTTTGGACACAATAAAAACACATTTCTAAGTAACACGAACTTAATAATTGTCAACATGAATGCAACTATTTAAGTTGATGCAACATAATGTTTTAAGTAAGGTGAAGACGCTTTTTGGACACAATAAAACGCATTTCTAAGTAACACGAACTTAATAATTGTCAACATGAATGCAACTATTTAAGTTGATCCATCATAATGTTTTAAGTAAGGTGAAGACGGTTTTTGGACACAATAAAACGCATTTCTAAGTAACATGAACTTAATAATTGTCAACATGAATGCAACTATTTAAGTTGATCCAACATAATGTTTTAAGTAAGGTGAAGACGCTTTTTGGACACAATAAAACGCATTTCTAAGTAACACGAACTTAATAATTGTCAACATGAATGCAACTATTTAAGTTGATGCAACATAATGTTTTAAGTAAGGTGAAGACGGTTTTTGGACACAATAAAACGCATTTCTAAGTAACACGAACTTAATAATTGTCAACATGAATGCAACTATTTAAGTTGATCCAACATAATGTTTTAAGTAAGGTGAAGACGTTTTTTGGACACAATAAAACGCATTTCTAAGTAACACGAACTTAATAATTGTCAACATGAATGCAACTATTTAAGTTGATCCAACATAATGTTTTAAGTAAGGTGAAGACGGTTTTTGGACACAATAAAACGCATTTCTAAGTAACACGAACTTAATAATTGTCAACATGAATGCAACTATTTAAGTTGATCCATCATAATGTTTTAAGTAAGGTGAAGACGTTTTTTGGACACAATAAAACGCATTTCTAAGTAACACGAACTTAATAATTGTCAACATGAATGCAACTATTTAAGTTGATGCAACATAATGTTTTAAGTAAGGTGAAGACGGTTTTTGGACACAATAAAACACATTTCTAAGTAACACGAACTTAATAATTGTCAACATGAATGCAACTATTTAAGTTGATGCAACATAATGTTTTAAGTAAGGTGAAGACGGTTTTTGGACACAATAAAACGCATTTCTAAGTAACATGAACTTAATAGTTGTCAACATGAATGCAACTATTTAAGTTGATCCATCATAATGTTTTAAGTAAGGTGAAGACGGTTTTTTGCCACAACAAAACGCATTTCTAAGTAACATGAACTTAATAGTTGTCAACATGAATGCAACTATTTAAGTTGATCCAACATAATGTTTTAAGTAAGGTGAAGACGCTTTTTGGACACAATAAAACGCATTTCTAAGTAACACGAACTTAATAATTGTCAACATGAATGCAACTATTTAAGTTGATACATCATAATGTTTTAAGTAAGGTGAAGACGGTTTTTGGACACAATAAAACGCATTTCTAAGTAACACGAACTTAATAATTGTCAACATGAATGCAACTATTTAAGTTGATCCATCATAATGTTTTAAGTAAGGTGAAGACGGTTTTTGGACACAATAAAACGCATTTCTAAGTAACACGAACTTAATAATTGTCAACATGAATGCAACTATTTAAGTTGATCCAACATAATGTTTTAAGTAAGGTGAAGACGGTTTTTGGACACAATAAAACACATTTCTAAGTAACATGAACTTAATAGTTGTCAACATGAATGCAACTATTTAAGTTGATCCAACATAATGTTTTAAGTAAGGTGAAGACGCTTTTTGGACACAATAAAACGCATTTCTAAGTAACATGAACTTAATAATTGTCAACATGAATGCAACTATTTAAGTTGATCCAACATAATGTTTTAAGTAAGGTGAAGACGGTTTTTGGACACAATAAAACGCATTTCTAAGTAACACGAACTTAATAATTGTCAACATGAATGCAACTATTTAAGTTGATCCATCATAATGTTTTAAGTAAGGTGAAGACGGTTTTTGGACACAATAAAACGCATTTCTAAGTAACATGAACTTAAAAATTATCAACATGAATGCAACTATTTAAGTTGATCCAACATAATGTTTTAAGTAAGGTGAAGACGGTTTTTTGCCACAACAAAACGCATTTCTAAGTAACATGAACTTAATAGTTGTCAACATGAATGCAACTATTTAAGTTGATCCAACATAATGTTTTAAGTAAGGTGAAGACGCTTTTTGGACACAATAAAACGCATTTCTAAGTAACACGAACTTAATAATTGTCAACATGAATGCAACTATTTAAGTTGATCCATCATAATGTTTTAAGTAAGGTGAAGACGGTTTTTGGACACAATAAAACGCATTTCTAAGTAACATGAACTTAAAAATTATCAACATGAATGCAACTATTTAAGTTGATCCAACATAATGTTTTAAGTAAGGTGAAGACGGTTTTTTGCCACAACAAAACGCATTTCTAAGTAACATGAACTTAATAGTTGTCAACATGAATGCAACTATTTAAGTTGATCCAACATAATGTTTTAAGTAAGGTGAAGACGTTTTTTGGACACAATAAAACGCATTTCTAAGTAACACGAACTTAATAATTGTCAACATGAATGCAACTATTTAAGTTGATCCAACATAATGTTTTAAGTAAGGTGAAGACGGTTTTTGGACACAATAAAACGCATTTCTAAGTAACATGAACTTAATAGTTGTCAACATGAATGCAACTATTTAAGTTGATCCAACATAATGTTTTAAGTAAGGTGAAGACGGTTTTTGGACACAATAAAACGCATTTCTAAGTAACATGAACTTAATAGTTGTCAACATGAATGCAACTATTTAAGTTGATCCAACATAATGTTTTAAGTAAGGTGAAGACGGTTTTTTGCCACAACAAAACGCATTTCTAAGTAACATGAACTTAATAGTTGTCAACATGAATGCAACTATTTAAGTTGATCCAACATAATGTTTTAAGTAAGGTGAAGACGGTTTTTGGACACAATAAAACGCATTTCTAAGTAACACGAACTTAATAATTGTCAACATGAATGCAACTATTTAAGTTGATGCAACATAATGTTTTAAGTAAGGTGAAGACGGTTTTTGGACACAATGAAACGCATTTCTAAGTAACACGAACTTAATAATTGTCAACATGAATGCAACTATTTAAGTTGATCCATCATAATGTTTTAAGTAAGGTGAAGACGGTTTTTGGACACAATAAAACGCATTTCTAAGTAACACGAACTTAATAATTGTCAACATGAATGCAACTATTTAAGTTGATCCAACATAATGTTTTAAGTAAGGTGAAGACGGTTTTTGGACACAATAAAACGCATTTCTAAGTAACACGAACTTAATAATTGTCAACATGAATGCAACTATTTAAGTTGATCCATCATAATGTTTTAAGTAAGGTGAAGACGGTTTTTGGACACAATAAAACGCATTTCTAAGTAACATGAACTTAATAATTGTCAACATGAATGCAACTATTTAAGTTGATCCAACATAATGTTTTAAGTAAGGTGAAGACGGTTTTTGGACACAATAAAACGCATTTCTAAGTAACACGAACTTAATGATTGTCAACATGAATGCAACTATTTAAGTTGATCCATCATAATGTTTTAAGTAAGGTGAAGACGGTTTTTGGACACAATAAAACGCATTTCTAAGTAACATGAACTTAATAATTGTCAACATGAATGCAACTATTTAAGTTGATCCAACATAATGTTTTAAGTAAGGTGAAGACGGTTTTTTGCCACAACAAAACGCATTTCTAAGTAACATGAACTTAATAGTTGTCAACATGAATGCAACTATTTAAGTTGATCCAACATAATGTTTTAAGTAAGGTGAAGACGCTTTTTGGACACAATAAAACGCATTTCTAAGTAACACGAACTTAATAATTGTCAACATGAATGCAACTATTTAAGTTGATGCAACATAATGTTTTAAGTAAGGTGAAGACGGTTTTTGGACACAATAAAACGCATTTCTAAGTAACACGAACTTAATAATTGTCAACATGAATGCAACTATTTAAGTTGATCCAACATAATGTTTTAAGTAAGGTGAAGACGGTTTTTTGCCACAACAAAACGCATTTCTAAGTAACATGAACTTAATAGTTGTCAACATGAATGCAACTATTTAAGTTGATCCAACATAATGTTTTAAGTAAGGTGAAGATGCTTTTTGGACACAATAAAACGCATTTCTAAGTAACACGAACTTAAAAATTGTCAACATGAATGCAACTATTTAAGTTGATCCAACATAATGTTTTAAGTAAGGTGAAGACGTTTTTTGCCACAATAAAAACACATTTCTAAGTAACATGAACTTAATAATTGTCAACATGAATGCAACTATTTAAGTTGATCCAACATAATGTTTTAAGTTAGGTGAAGACGCTTTTTGGACACAGTAAAACGCATTTCTAAGTAACATGAACTTACCAAGCACCGCTTGTCACCATGATGGTAAATTAGCATAACAAAACACTAATTACTGCTAAATCTCCCTAATCATTAATCTTGTGCAAAAAACATTATATAACACTTAATTTTAGCATTTACTCTCCCTTTCAAGTGCCATGGGCAAAGCATGATGGGAAATATAAATCCCAGCCCAGTTTCACTTAACTTAAGTTCGTCTAAATTAAAAGAAGTGTTCATACAACTCAAAACAATCAAACATGTTTACACGTCATCAGATTGTATTTTACATTAACAGAACTTAAAATGAAATACATTTTTGATTAACTGAAAATGTTAAACTATGACAAGTCATGATAGTATATCGAATCAATAGGCATAATTTGTGTGTCATCCAAGCTCAATAAAATAACAATTACAAGTAAAAAGTCTAACAGCATTTCAGAACTTGATTTTTTATTTCACAACAATATATATATTTAAGTAATGACTAAAGGTCCCCTGAATTAGTTTTTAGAGTGTAGAAACTAGGAACAGGATTTTCCCTTCGCATCATGCTTTGCACGGGGCTGGATAGGGATGTTGAAATAAAATGTTAAATAAATCAAGATGAAAAAGTTGTGAGACTTGTTAATGTTTGATGTTCTTTTATGTTTCTGAGTTTCTGGTGTGTTAGTGTTTTTAGAGGTTACCATTGTGGTGAAGGACCTGCTAACAAAAATTAAAGTTGTTTTAATAATAAAAAACAACTACTTTGGGCATGCTGCATGGATATAACAAAACCATCTTCTGTCTAATGCCTAACAATAAGAGTCTTTACAGAGTAAAGATAGTGTAAAAGGTTTTCTTGTTAGATAACATTTGTAAAGGTTGTGAAAATAGTGCTTGATCACATTCACTAAATAAACTAATCAGTTAAACTGGATTAATTTTTGTTTGATAATGAACTTAATAGTTTTGTGCAAAATTAAGGATGTTAACCTGATTCAACTAAATGGCATTGAATTAACCTTATGTAATAAACTTAAGTTATTAAATGCAACATAACCTGTTGACATAAAAAAGTTAAGTAAATCCAACATATAATTTTTTTGAGTGTAGTTATATAGCACAGATCCAGATCATGTGTAATCAGTAGGGATGCCCTGATGTATCATTACATCATTAAGTTATTATTTGCATGTGTTTTGAAGCCATATCAGTCTAAACTTCTGATCCGAAGCACATGCACAGAAAGCTGGCTGTCAGACAGCGCGTCCCGTGAGTATTAAACAGTCCCTCCACGTTGTCTTAAAAAATGCAATGGAATATGTGGGATATTTTTGCAATTTTATGCAATGAAATTGCGGGAACTTGCAAAAACTGTGGTTTGATGAAAAAGAGAAAAAAAGGTGATTTCCCCCAACACCCTGTTCTCACTAGGCTACTACCTTAATGTAAAGAGTCATTTCTTATTACTTCCTATGATAAGCAAGCATACTAAATCACAGAATATTTAAGTTCTCATTCTGCTTTATTTTAGACCTTAATTAACACATGGCTCAAACTTACAAAACATTGAGTCAAACAAGTTTGCGCGGTCTTTTGCGCTTATTTTTGTTGGCAAATGAGAATGATTTGCGTAATTACGTCACTTCATAAGGTTCCCATGGCAATAGGGGGAAAAATAATGGCGCTTTACTTGTGTGATGTAAACGCAACATTTTTCAACTTTCTGCTAAGATATATGTGACTTTTTTACAACGAAAATACAGGGATTATGAAATCATGCTAGCCCCGCATATTTTGCTTGCTGAAATCGGCAATTTATGCGGCGAAAGTGCGGCGTATTTGAAAAAATGCGACCCCCCGCATAAATATGCGGACTTTGGCTGATTATGCATTAAATCAGGCGATCGCATAATCACGTTTTTCTGGAGGGACTTAAACTAAGTTCTCTTTCACGTCTCATTGCACTTAAACTGTCAAACACAGTCGGTTATGTCTGTGAACGTAAACAGCAGGGAAAGAAATTGCATGTGTATATTAGATCTGTGAATTAAATTAACTAAAACAGCTTGTGAAATATGTGTCACTTAACATTGCATTCACATGATTTTCCATGCATAGACTAACAAAAAAAACAAAAACAAAAAAAGAATGATTAGTACCTATTAGCTTAAAACGTCCACCCTGTTGCACATTTCCAGATTTCCAGATATACACATAAAAAGTAATTGATTTTTTTTTTGTCAGCAAACCTGTTCAGTCCAAAATCCCCCAAACTGTAGGAATGACCCTTGCATGTCCAGTGTAATAGTTCACTCATAGTCTAATTTAGTAGTTAGTACTTTGCTCAATGCACAAAGTTACAGTCCCAGTAGAAGAGCAAGAGGGGTTCAGATGGCTTTAAGAAGCTCTTCACAAAAGATCGCAGAAGGTCCTGTGTGTATTTGGACACGGCAGCGCTGTCACTTCATCTGTCCGCTGCCGCATGTCTGACCTTGTACAGGAAACACTGCTGCTCAGTGACACATTAGCTGTCAGATGAAATACTTCCACTCGGCCAGTCCAAACCTTTGGATCTCCCAGGACAATGCAGATGATGAGTTTTAGTTTTTAAACCCATCATTTTGCAGAGCCATTGGGTGGTACTATTACTTGCAACACATAAATGTTGGATTGGCCTTACAGTTGTCCAAGATTCATTGTGTTTGTTGCATCAGTGTTGACTACAGAAACCAGATACTACCACAATACATCCACCCAGATGAGACTTCTTCACCGGCATAACTCTCACGCAAAATTTGCGTATTGCTTGTGTGATATCCAGTTCGTGGTTTAAAATGGAAATATTTTCAATATTGTGACATAAATATATATTCTTCATCACCAGTTGCTCACAAAATGATGGACAATGATTGACATTTCGTGCTCGTCATTTCCCGTGATTAAAAAACTAAGTAAATTATTAAATAAATGAGTAAATAAGTAACAAGCAAACTTAAACTGGTTTGCTTACAATTTCTGTGAATAATTTGCTGATGCATGTACAAAAAGACTTGTCTTTTGTGTGCACCAAGAAGCTCTAGTCCACCGTGTCTAGTTTGGTTTGCACTCTCCACATGAGCCTCACCGACACGTTCCACAAACAGCGAGAGATCTCCACTGTGTTTTAATGCCTTCCACAGAGAGAAGCGTCACCATTCCTGTCATCCTTCCCTATGGGCCCAGCGAGAAAAATTAGCACTAATACCTGGTGACATTGTGCTCTGTGTGCTCATTAGCAGGGGGCAGCGTTTCAATCACACTCCCCGTCTGAGCGTGTGCTCAACAGAATGCTTAACACGCTCTTCCTCTGCCAAGACAACTAACACGGTCTCGGGGAGGTTTCTGAGCGTGTTGTTTTGTTGTTTTGTGTTCCCGATGACTTTCATTCACGCTGCATCTTCTCCCTGTGACGCCGCCGTGATGCCGTGCCATGAGTGTGTTTGTTACGCGCTTTTCTGATGAAGGTAATCAGGTGTTTGTTGTAATTTCATTTGTCCCAGTTAAAGTATGTTCCCATCCCGGCGTTCATATGGAGTGAGGTCAACGCTCGGCCCGCAGGGTGACACATATTGATCCGTATTGGACATGTGGTCGACATTAAAGCTCCCTCTGCTGACAGAGATGAACAAACACGCAAATATATGTTTGGAGAACAAACATGTTGTGGTCAAAACATGAAGTAATTTACTATATGCCTTGTTTTACTTGTCATGTGACCTGAATCTGGATGTTGTCCACATACTCACTGGAAAGACAAGACAAATTTATATAAACACATTATATATATATATATATATATATATATATATATATATATATATATAAAACTTTCTTTAAGCCCCAAGTTTCTGATTTTGCATGGGTGTCAGAGAGAAAATATGGATGACGCAATAGATGCAGCGATTGAATTGGTGGGAAATGTGTTGAAATGAATTAAATTAATTAAGCGAGCTAAATTGCATTTAAAAATACAATAGTAATGTACAAATATGATAGAATATGTAGTGACTAAATTTACAGCACATTCACGAATTGCTCATAAATGCTTATGCGCATTCTTTATTAAAGGTGCCCTAGAACGTTTTTTTCACAAGATGTAATATAAGTCTAAGGTGTCCCTTGAATATTTCTGTGAAGTTTCAGCTCAAAATACCCCATAGATTTTTTTTTTTTTAATTCATTTTTTTACCTGCCTATTTTGGGGCATCATTATAAATGCGCTGATTCAGGCTGCGGCCCCTTTAAATCCTCGCGCTCCCCACCCCCGAGCTCACGACTGCCTTAAACAGCATAAACAAAGTTCACACAGCTAATATAACCCTCAAAATAGATCTTTACAGGATGTTCGTCATGCATGCTGCATGCATACATTGGATTATGTGAGTACAGTATTTATTTGGATGTTTATATTTGATTCTGAATGAGTTTGATAGTGCTCCGTGGCTAAAGCTAACATTACACACTGTTGGAGAGATTTATAAAGAATGAAGTTGTGTTTATGAATTATACAGACTGCAAGTGTTTAAAAATGAAAATAGCGACGGCTCTTGTCTCCGTGAATACAGTAATAAACGATGGTAACTTTAACCACATTTAACAGTACATTAGCAACATGCTAACGAAACATTTAGAAAGACAATTTACAAATATCACTAAAAATATCATGAATCATGTCAGTTATTATCGCTCCATCTGCCATTTTTCGCTGTTGTTCTTGCTTGCTTACCTAGTCTGATGATTCAGCTGTGCACAGATCCAGACGTTAATACTGGCTGCCCTTGTGTAATGCCTTGAACATGAGCTGGCATATGCAAATATTGGGGGCGTACATATTAATGATGCCCACTGTTACGTAACAGTTGGTGTTATGTTGAGATTCGCCTGTTCTTCGGAGGTCTTTTAAACAAATGAGATTTACATAAGAAGGAGGAAACAATGGAGTTTGAGACTCACTGTATGTCATTTCCATGTACTGAACTCTTGTTATTCAACTATGCCGAGGTAAATTCAATTTTCCATTCTATGGCACCTTTAAATAACATTAATGATAAATTATCAGTATATGAGACGAGCTTCCATACTATATAGCTTTTTATAAATGTGTAACATTCATTTGTATTTCTGTATGTATGAACAAGCAGAAACACCAAATGGTGATCCATGCATTTCAAACAGATAAATGATAAGACCTCTGTTAAACAACGCTTCATCTGGAAAGCTCAGACAAACATCTGCTAAACATATATTCAAGCAGTTTTGCATATAATAAATCATAAGCATCTTAAAAGGTGTTTTCTGTGTGTCTAGACTAACCTGCACATCAAATACGCATCTACGACATACGTGTTAATATTAACACACTGTAAACCCACACATTTTATGAAGACGCTACACTGAAACCTAACGAATAAATGTCATATTCCTTCGGTGGATCTGCAACGCCCGTCTGCTCCGCTGCTCTGCACATGCATTGGAGTAATGATTACGAGAAAGTTTCTCATTATTACAAGAAAATAACTCATTTTTATGAGAATGTTTCTCATTATTATGAAAAATTAAGTCATTATTATGAGAAATTTTCTCAATATAATGATGCACTAAGTCATAATTATGAAAAACTTTCAATATAAAGAGATACTAAGTCATAATTATGAGAGTTTCTCGTTATTATGACTTAAAGAATCACATTTTTCACTCAACTGTGTTGGAAACGGGCTTCTGTAATTACAGGATCAACAATCACATGCAAATGTGAAATGCTTATAAGATGAATTGCTTGTGGTTTGTGAAGTTTTAGTGCTGCAACAACATACAGAGGTGATGTGAGTAAGTTTCATGAGTACAGTAGTTTCTGCTGTAACATGCTTCAGTTTCTCTCGCTGAGCAGTGTGAAATATTTAATGCTTTATACCTTGAAAAAAACAACAAACTCAGATTTACAGAATGCTGGTGCTGTCAATACAAAAGTAATGGACCGAATCCCTGAAGATACACTCGAAGCCACTTACACACACAATGTAAGGCAGTGAACAATTTTTGCAACCTTTGCTATTCTATTTCAGTTTCTTCCTTCTTTTGTTTTTCAGCATTTTATTCTCTATTTTCTTGCATATGATTTTGCAGTGTTTAAAAAAATCAAAACAGTGATACGCTTTAGCTTTAAATACTTATTTAATTACTCTAAAAGCGACATCATAACCATGACGAGACTGATGCTGCAAGAGCAATTCCAGTTTTTATCAGTTACGGCACAATGTTGTCCAGAGGATCGTTCGTGATTTAATTAAGAAACACACAAGGTCAGCAATGTTAATGAGAGATTTACAAGCAGATTTATGTTTATACCTGCTTATATATAAATACAAATAAATGTCAACAGCTGGCAAAACTAATACTCATGTCTAGTCACTCCATTACAAATGACATCCACAGTGAACATCCCTCTGGACACTAGAATGACGTTCCTCATCCCTAAAAATATCACACATCTGAGAATATCGAAATATATGTGATACATCCTCTTAGCAGCTGGTTTGGGATCAGATTAAGTCTTATAAAGGTTAAATACTGTTATGAATGATAATGATTTTGAATCCAGGACAAGGCATTGATATTGTCCAGACTGCATGCAAAAAAATATATATTTTCTTCCTCAGTGTTTTTTGTTTGCTTAGTACAAATACCTTAATTCTTAAATCAAGATACATTTACTGGACAAGTCATGTTTACAGAAAAATCAAGTGACTTAAAACAAGATACTAAATGCCAAAAACAAGAAAAATGTTTTCACTTTGAGTGAATTAAAATTTTATTTTTATTATTTTTTCTTGTTTTAAGCATAACGTCAATTAATTTAGATTTTTTTTTTTTTTTTTTTTTTTTTTTAGAAAAGATGAAATGATTTTGCTTCTCAAGTAAATGTGTTTTGATTTTAGAAAGTGTACTGGAATTCAAGACAAAAAATACTGAGGAAGAACATGTTATTTTTGCAGTGCTCAGGAATCCTTGTGTAAATTTCTGGATTAAAGTTATCAAAACCGTTATCAAAAATTGCAAATACAATTTACAATAAAGATTACTGTACCTCGCTATTGCAATTTTCCAATGCCTCCCAGCATTTCAATTTGACCATTTTCAGATGTTTTTCACAGCCTCGTATGAACCTGATGATTTCCGCTAATGTTATGCTCTTAATCACGCTCACCGTATCAAACTGCACGACTCTTCCATTCCAATTTTCCTCTCTGTCTGGACAGACTCGATTTTGAAGGCCAATTATTTTCAGAGAGGGATAAAATAGCAACCTTTGAACAACCTTGTTTTCCAATTCAAACAGCCTTATACTCAATATACAAATCTCCCATAAATCCCACAGTGGATGGCCTTACATTTAGAAGATCGTTGTGAAGCAGAGCCAGGCCAAAAATCATACAGGTTTCTCCTTCTGAATCTCAAATGTCTTTGGGTTGCATTTGAAATTCACTGCCAAATCCTCCTGTCTATCAGTTTAGAAGTGTAGAAAAATGGCATACACAATGGTGTTTTCCATTCAATCAATGGTTTGAGACACAGGCGTAATTTGTGTGTCGGAGTAAAGCATTGTTTCCACAGCGTCCGCATCAGACAACACACACCGAACCTGAATTACCGTCAACACCTGGCCTGATGCCACAGCTGATCAGTGCTAGTTGCTAGTTCTACTGCGTTGTATTAAAAAGCGCCATCACTATCCACTAACTAACACTCCTAACCAGGGGGGGTCAGGCTTTCGAGGGGTGCATGTGTATGCAAAGACTACAAAATTGTATCATTTGACAAACTGTAACATATAGAGAGAGAACCCTCCGCTATGAACAATAAAATGCTGATCAAAATAATTCTATAGGTGTGCAAAGCTACATCTGATGACAATGAAAGCTTTCTGTAGGCCTTCTCCTGTGTGTCAGTATCAAATATAAGAGTGATTCTACCATTAAAGGAGAGAAAATAAATACAAAATGCAGTGCTCGACATTAAGCCTTGTTTTGTGCTTGTCCTTTGGACAACTAAATTGGTGATTTACCTGTCAGAGTAAAAAAATAGGATTTTTGTGTGTGTGTTGTTGTAAATATAATCTATTCTGAAACCAGCAACATTCTCATCAGTGTTTTATCAGCAGCAACATATTTAAATATGCATATTTTTGTTATTTACCCTGGGGGCATTTTATTAACCTTTATAAAGGGCATTTCCCCCCTAATCTAATTAAATGTATGTTTAATCTTTTATTTCAAACTCTTACATTTGAGAAATTAAAATAGTAAGACACTATAGGGCTGTTACCAAATTAAATGATTTACACTGAAAAAGTACAACTGCTTTCAATAATGTTATGAGATTCTTTAAATATTTTTGAATAAAAAAATAAGAAATGTTGGTGGGACATTTATACTTTTAAACATGAAATTAAACCGCCAGTAGATGGCGTCAAGTGACCGTCTTAAAGGGTTAGTTCACCCAAAAATGAAAATGATGTCATTAATGACTCACCCTCATGTCGTTCCAAACCTGTAAGACCTTCGTTCATCTTCAGAACACAGTTTAAGATATTTTAGATTTAGTCCGAGAGCTTTCTGTTCCTCCATTGAAAATGTATGTACGGTCTACTGTCCATGTCCAGAAAGGTAATAAAAACATCATCAAAGTAGTCCATGTGACATCAGTGGGTTAGTTAGAAGTTTTTGAAGCATGGAAATACATTTTGGTCCTAAAATAACAAAAACTACGACTTTATTCAGCATTGTATTCTCTTCTGGAATCCTTTCCATTGAACTGATTCCATTGAATTGATTCCATCGAATTGATTCTATTGAACTGATTCAATTGAACCCTTTCATCGGTCGGTGTTGGTAATGCACTTTTATGTCGCCGTGGTTGTTTTTGGCGATTAGGACATCCGCGACATTTTGAAGCATCAAAAATATATTTTGGTCCAAAAATAACAAAAACTACGACTTTATTCAGCATTGTCTTCTCTTCTGGGTCTGTTGTATATCCGCTTTCACTCCACAGTGACGCTACTTCTTCTTCTTCTTTCCTGTTTTACGGCGGTTGGCATCCAGCTTATTGGTGCATTACCGCCCCCTTCTGCTCCGGAGTGTGGCGCTGCTGACGTGTTATCTAGTGCGCCAGAGCTTCGTTTACTGTCTGAGGTTTGTATTTTGGTATTGCTATATTTTTTAAAATGGTGCGTAGGTGTGCATGTCGTGGATGTCCTAATCGCATCACTGTCCAGAGCAGAAGGGGGCGGTAATGCACCAATAAGCTGGATGCCAACCGCCGTAAAACAGGAAAGAAGAAGAAGAAGTAGCGTCACTGTGGAGTGAAAGCGGATATACAACAGACCCAGAAGAGAAGACAATGCTGAATAAAGTCGTAGTTTTTGTTATTTTTGGACCAAAATGTATTTTCGATGCTTCAACAAATTCTAACTGACCCTCTGATGTCACATGGACTACTTTGATGATGTTTTTATTACCTTTCTGGACATGGACAGTATACCGTACATACATTTTCAATGGAGGGACAGAAAGCTCTCGGACTAAATCTAAAATATCTTAAACTGTGTTCTGAAGATGAACGAAGGTCTTACAGGTTTGGAACTAACCCTTTAATGAGTGAGCCACTGAGTCATTTATTCAAACGATTCATTCAAAAGGCTGATTCAAGAATGAAGCAGTTGTTCATGATTGGTCCATTGAATCTTCACTCAACCGATTCGTTCAAAACGCTGAATCATTCAAAGCGGCTGAGCGTAGCTGCGAGATGCACTGGTTCTGCCTTGTTTGGAACAATTTTCGCTGCTACAATAGAACAAAAAACAGGCAATATTGCACCTCAAACGTAAGTGATTAATATTAACTACCTGTTTATTGAACAGTTATATGAAATTAATAATTATTATTTCAATCGAGGTGATATTCAGGAATTCAGCACTTTCGGTCGTGTGATGCTTAACTTTATCATATGTCGTAAATAGCCAGCTATAAAAACCCCACATATTGAATTTTTCCTGCAACATGATATCTGAGTTTCTTTGTGTTTGTTTTGAATTCTCCTCAAGAGGTTTCTCCTCAAAGCCACTTAAGCTAAACTAATCAATCTCACGTTTTGGTTTTTATTGACATTTTAATCAAGCTACGTATCTGGTCAGGCAAGTAAAATTCTCTTTCACTTCAAAAAATCCACAAGCGTATGTCGAGCCCTCGTAAGCCCATGTGCCGGAGCTCAATTTAACCCCTGCTCCTAACAGCCCATAAACGTGTGACAGGTCATAATTGTATGAGATCGGCTGGCTTCTGACCTTCCTTATTATATGGCTTGATTTTTAATTACCATCCCCAGAACATAGAGTCAAACTGTTTCTGTCTCTGAATGAATATGTTGTATAATCAGGATTGTTTTTCTATAAGCCTCATTTGCTGTTTAAGAGGAAAATGTTTTCTCCGATTATGAAAAGCTTTGCCGTGTCTAGAGGGATTCTCTTGCCTGTGATTACCATCCTTGAAGCCTCAATTATTGCGAAAGGCCAGCGTTATCACTGCATTAGGAATTTTAATTTCCCCTCTGAAACTGCAATTTATTGTATGAAGGAGCGCATTTAAAATGCTGATTTATCAGGACTATCAGAGGGATTGCAGGCGAGAGCACGAAAGACATGGAAAATCACCGCAGTTCAGCAGGATCAAATAGATCAAACACATCAAATAGACTGCATTTTGCTTCACAGCGATGTGCCGAGCATTTGGATTCAATAAAGAGTTCATGCGTAATACCACTGGATAAGAAATGGGAAGTATATATCTGTAGCTAAACAAGATTATGTTTAGTAACTTTCTTCTGTGGAAACTCTGCAGTCACAATGATGGAGAGTTCTGGGTGTCTGTGAAAAGCCATTATATGGACTCACAGAGATTGATTCTTTTCCTAAATGTCTTTGTTTATGTTTATCTGAAGAAAGTCAGTCATATACATCGGGGATAGCATGAGAGTGAGTAAATGATGAGAGAATTTATTTTTGTGTGCACCAGGAGCACCAGTCCTTCCACCACTGATTACCCACAGCCACAAATATATTTAATATAGCTGCTGTTATTAGATTATAGAAGTGTGAGTTTCACTAATCAAAAGTCAGTCAATAAAATATTATTATGGGGATCCAGCATATCTAGTAGTTTGTGCGTTCCTGCTTGTCTAATGGAGAATCTCTCTAGAGGCCAGGCAGGAGCGAGAAACACAAAGGTTTAGGAGATGGCCTCAATATGTGACCTGCTTCTGGCCCGAGGCTTTCATCCCTCTTCCAGAAGTGGCTCTGGGTTCATGTCCAAGCCAAGACTGGCGCGAGCAGAAAATGTAGTGTGGAACAGGATGATCCCCAGCTCCTCATCATGGCCCGTTGTATGCATTATTCATGGACTAAACTTCTTAAAATAAGATTGAGGAAAGGGGAGATCGTCTTTGTCTCTTAAAGCCCAGGTTTCCTCTCTGGAAAAAAAGGGTGGACATTGGGTTGAGCAGTTTGACCAAATTTATAGTGTGTTATGAGTAATTGTGTATGAATCAAATGAATCAGGGGTGGCAAACTCTGATAAAAACTCGTCTGTGTCTTTCTAGTAACCCTTCAGAGCTTGATTATCATGTTCAGGTGTGTTTGATTAGGGTTACAGCAAAACTCTGCAGGACTGTTGTTCACCACCCCTGATATATATGATACTGATAAGTTAACAAAAATGGATTATATATGAAATACACATGTGGTAAAGGATATTTCTGCACAGTCTAATCATTTAAATACTTGCAGATACTGCAGATTTTCCCTTGTTATTTGGAACTTGATGTACAGAAATCAAAAGATTGAATCTTTCATTATAAATGTGGCATCAGTGTAAAAACAGCTTTACATAATTAATCTATGGAAGCTTGTTTCCACCACTAAATAAAAAAAAATTAAAAAGATAATTGTGAATATTTATCTCACAATTCTGAGTTTTTTTTTCTCGCAATTGCAAGATTTAAGCTCACAGTTACGGGTTATAAAGTCAAAATTGTGAGATATACACTTGCAATTCTGAGAAAAAAACTTTTTTCTTACACTCTAAAAAATGCTGGGTTAAAAACAACCCAAGTTGGGTTAAAAATGGACAAACCCAGCTGTTGGGTTGAATCTTTAACCCAACCTGCTGGGTAGTTTTTATTTAACTCAACTGATGTTTAAAAATCACTTTATTGATCACTTAAAATGAACCCAAAATAGGTTGGAAAATAACATTTATTAATATATTTAATTAATAATAATTAAATAATAAACATTTATTAAATTGCTCATTAATAAATGTTCATCTTTTGATTATTATTGTTGCCTCTAGTAATTATGTGTCTGATTTTTAATTTCCAACATATTTTGCGCTCATTTTAAGCCAGCCATATAGTCATTTTTAAACAACAGTTGAGTTAAATAAAACTACCCAGCACATTGAACAAACATTTAACCCAACCACTGGGTTTGTCCATATTTAACCCAACGTGGGTTGTTTTTAACACAGCATTTTTTAGAGTGTATTTTGTTCCCTCACAATTGAAAATTATATCATGCAATTGCAAGTTTATATCTAACAATTCTGAGGAAAAAAAAGTAATATAAATTCGCAATTCTGACTAAATATCTCGCAATTCTGACTTTATATCTCGCAATTCTGACTTTATATCGCAATTCTGACTTTATATCTCGCAATTCTGACTTTATATCTCGCAATTCTGACTTTATATCTCGCAATTCTGACTTTATATCACGCAATTCGGACTTTATATCTCGCAATTCGGACTTTATATCTCGCAATTCTGACTTTATATCACAATTCAGACTTTATATCTCGCAATTCAGACTTTATATCTCGCAATTCTGACTTTATCTCGCAATTATGACTTTATATCTCGCAATTCTGACTTTATATCGCAATTCTGACTTTATATCTCGCAATTCTGACTTTATATCTCGCAATTCTGACTTTATATCGCAATTCTGACTTTATATCTCGCAATTCTGACTTTATATCATGCAATTCAGACTTTATATCTCGCAATTCAGACTTTATATCTCGCAATTCTGACTTTATCTCGCAATTCTGACTTTATATCTCGCAATTCTGACTTTATATCTCGCAATTCTGACTTTATATCGCAATTCTGACTTTATATCTCGCAATTCTGACTTTATATCATGCAATTCGGACTTTATATCTCGCAATTCTGACTTTATATCTCGCAATTCTGACTTTATATCTCGCAATTCTGACTTTATATCACGCAATTCGGACTTTATATCTCGCAATTCGGACTTTATATCTCGCAATTCTGACTTTATATCACAATTCAGACTTTATATCTCGCAATTCAGACTTTATATCTCGCAATTCTGACTTTATCTCGCAATTATGACTTTATATCTCGCAATTCTGACTTTATATCGCAATTCTGACTTTATATCTCGCAATTCTGACTTTATATCTCGCAATTCTGACTTTATATCGCAATTCTGACTTTATATCTCGCAATTCTGACTTTATATCATGCAATTCAGACTTTATATCTCGCAATTCAGACTTTATATCTCGCAATTCTGACTTTATCTCGCAATTCTGACTTTATATCTCGCAATTCTGACTTTATATCTCGCAATTCTGACTTTATATCGCAATTCTGACTTTATATCTCGCAATTCTGACTTTATATCATGCAATTCGGACTTTATATCTCGCAATTCGGACTTTATATCTCACAATTCTGACTTTATATCTCGCAATTCGGACTTTATATCTCGCAATTCTGACTTTATATCACAATTCAGACTTTATATCTCGCAATTCTGACTTTATATCTCGCAATTCTGACTTTATATCGCAATTCTGACTTTATATCTCGCAATTCTGACTTTATATCGCAATTCTGACTTTATATCTCGCAATTCTGACTTTATATCTCGCAATTCTGACTTTATATCGCAATTCTGACTTTATATCTCGCAATTCTGACTTTATATCATGCAATTCAGACTTTATATCTCGCAATTCAGACTTTATATCTCGCAATTCTGACTTTATCTCGCAATTCTGACTTTATATCTCGCAATTCTGACTTTATATCTCGCAATTCTGACTTTATATCGCAATTCTGACTTTATATCTCGCAATTCTGACTTTATATCATGCAATTCGGACTTTATATCTCGCAATTCGGACTTTATATCTCGCAATTCTGACTTTATATCTCGCAATTCGGACTTTATATCTCGCAATTCTGACTTTATATCACAATTCAGACTTTATATCTCGCAATTCTGACTTTATATCTCGCAATTCTGACTTTATATCGCAATTCTGACTTTATATCTCGCAATTCTGACTTTATATCGCAATTCTGACTTTATATCTCGCAATTCTGACTTTATATCTCGCAATTCTGACTTTATATCGCAATTCTGACTTTATATCTCGCAATTCTGACTTTATATCTCGCAATTCTAACTTTATATCTCGCAATTCTGACTTTATATCTCGCAATTCCGACTTTATAACTCGCTATTCCGACTTTATATCTCGCAATTCTGACTTTATATCTCACAATTCTGACTTTATATCTCGCAATTCCGACTTTATATCTCGCAATTCCGACTTTATAACTCGCTATTCCGACTTTATATCCCGCAATTCCGACTTTATATCTCGCAATTCTGACTTTATATCTCGCAATTCTGACTTTATAACTCGCTATTCCGACTTTATATCCCGCAATTCTGACTTTATATCTCGCAATTCTAACTTTATATCTCACAATTCTGACTTTATAACTAGCTATTCTGACTTTATATCTCGCAATTCCGACTTTATATCTCGCAATTCAGACTTTATATCTCGCAATTCTGACTTTATATCCCGCAATTCCGACTTTATATCTCGCAATTCTGACTTTATATCTCGCAATTCCGACTTTATAACTCGCTATTCCGACTTTATATCCCGCAATTCTGACTTTATATCTCGCAATTCCGACTTTATATCTCACAATTATGACTTTATAACTCGCAATTATGACTTTATATCCCGCAATTCTGACTTTATATCCCGCAATTCCGACTTTATATTTCGCAATTCCGACTTTATAACTCGCAATTCTGACTTTATATCCCGCAATTCTGACTTTATATCCCGCAATTCTGACTTTATATCTCGCAATTCGGACTTTAAAACTCGCAATTCTGACTTTATATCTCGCAATTCTGACTTTATAACTCGCAATTCTGACTTTATATCCCGCAATTCTGACTTTATATCCCGCAATTCTGACTTTATATCTCGCAATTCGGACTTTATAACTCGCAATTCTGACTTTATATCTCGCAATTCTGACTTTATAACTCGCTATTCCGACTTTATATCCCGCAATTCTGACTTTATATCCCGCAATTCCGACTTTATATTTCGCAATTCGGACTTTATATCTCGCAATTCGGACTTTATATCACGCAATTCGGACTTTATATCACAAAATTCTGACTTTATATCTTGCAATTGTGAGTTTATATCTCACAATTCTTAGAAAAAAAGTCAGGGCTGTGAGATATAAACTTGCAATTACCTTTCTTATTTTTTATTTCATGGCGGAAACAAGATTCCATATGAATCTCTTTAGTTCAAAACTAAAAATTCAAAACTGTCAAACAGTCTCAAAATTCTGATTGTTTGAGCCACATTTGAAGTTGGTAGTTTTGTGAAAAAGAAGTACACCTCAGAATACTTTTAAGAAGAGTACTTGCTGGATTATGGAAATGTGTTATAGTTTAAAGACACTTAATATAAAGTGGGACCCCAGATCCTTTTGTCTCAAGACTCTTCAAATGCATGTCACAATTCAGGAGAGTCTCTCACTGTGTGTTTTTACGGTGTTGATGTGGCATAATTTTCCTGCAGCTCTTCAGTGACTAGTCATATGATATTTACAGCTTGGATGATTGGCTCAAAAACTGTTATTCCATGAGCAAAACTGGTAGATTTCAAAGTCGAGCAGCTGTCATTGAGATGAATTGCAAAAGAGAGCTCTCTCCAGGTTTCGAAAGGTGCGTCCCAGTTTGTGCATTTATGCAATATTCTATGTGGTTTTGTAACATAAATAGTGTGAGTTCACACACAAAAAAAAATCCAAATAGAAAAAGAGCACTTAATTAACTGAAAAATGAATTGTGGAATGTTGGACACAGCTTTAATTACATAGCGGAAGTAACAGCAGCTTGGTTGGTGTGGATACTTTAGTGTGCACTGCATAGTGCTCCACAATCATGCTTATTTTACCTTTGCATACATGCAACTGTTTTTTTTACTGGTGACAACAAGCTGGTACATACCAATTTAAGGATTCACGATGAACCTAATGCATACTCAATAAATGTGCTCACTGCAGCACTTCTAAATGAGATGCTGCAGCTCAATCCTCAAAGTCTCTCTCACCTGTTACTGTATGATGAATTAACTCTGTTACAAAGTGTGCATATTTTTATTGATCTGAAGAATTCAGATGATGCCCAGAGTATAGAGTATAACATCTAATCTGTAATTGTCTGAATTTGTCATTTGAACTCTGTAACCACTGCGGTTCTCTTAAAGGCCTGAAAAGAAATAAAGTAATTGATTTTATTTTCCCCTCTTCTCAAAGCGTGCCTTGGCAAGATTTCAGCCCTAACCATTCCCCGATATCTCGGATCGGTCTGATCACTGGGACATCCTGTAATTACACTTCTGTGTGTTTGAGGGGTTGAGTTACACTGGAGAATTGCTCATCAGTGGGAATATTGTCAGCGCTGGTCAAACACTTTAGATTAGGATCAATACTTCTGTCACCTTTGCTACAGTCTGTCTCCAATTTTTCCCCAAACACTCTGCGGTTTGCCATGATGAGTGCCACAATAATTACAGTCATCACATGTTCCCACATCTCAAGAAAGCGCTTGGTGATGGATGTCAACGCCAAAGCTTTTTTTTTTCTCTTTTGATTCACCCTTTGCTACGTAGATAATTGGGATGGCATGGTTTCTTGTAACTGGATTTAAGGGATTATCTTCCATTCCAGCAGCCGGCCTGAGAGAGACAGGAAGAACAGGGAGCTTATTAATGGTGCTGATAAATATAATTCATCTCAGATGAAGATGTCATGGCCCTTCAGAAGGTGACAGTAAGGGAATTATGCTGGTAAGAATTTAGATATATGCATACATATAATTTGAGATATTTCGTCATTCAAACAGTATTAAGCTTTTAAAAATGGGTTGAAAGTTTTTACTTTTTTCTTGTGTGTATATGATGGTGTGTTTTTTATTTTTCTCTCTGATCATATGTGTCCATTGGCATGAATTGATGAGAGCATTGAAAAGGCTGAGAGCTGCTCAACTGCATGCAAATAAGTGGCAAAATATGTCAGATTACAGCCAATCACTGTGAGCTGAAGGCAAGCCAAACTTGTGATGTCTGTCATAAGCATTTCAAAATCTACTTTTAATGTTGGCATTTCTGCTAGATTCAGTGCTTAAAGTATTAGTTCATCCAAAAATAACACTTCGGGCATCATTTACTCGCCTTTTTCTCAATATCCTGGATGCTTGTTTTGATATTATAAATTATATCTAAATATATCATTAAATGATAATGATATTTAACATTGTCTTTTTGAATGTCTGCTATGGAGGACCAGGATTAGCACTTTTTAGACGGTTGTGAGTTTAGTAGGTGGAAAATGTAAATAAACCAACTAACAAATTTATGACATAAATGGATAAAAGGACATGTCTTAAAATTCAGTGGGAAGCTGATTGATTGATCAGCTGTCTAGTGTTTTTATTTTTTAAAACTCAGTTGGCAAATGGAAAAAAAAGCAAATATATTGCTTTGTGTTATTGAATATTTAAATGCTCTTTGTTCAATTACAAAAAAACAACAACAAAAAAAACAACGTTTACTCTATTTAAAGTCTAAAACCCCTTTGCCAAAATTTAACTGTAAAAGTAGTAAACTTTTTTTTTTTTTTTTGTTTGTTTGAAAACAAGATACAGTAGAGATTTTCTTATGTTAGAATTTTTGATGCAAAAATTTATGAAAAATCCCAATTTTCCCATTGTTCTGATGGTGTAAGGAGATGTTCGGCTGAATCTAATATCCTGAAAACTCTTATAGGTCAAATTAGCAGCAGATTATTTTACAGTAGTTTGACATTTGAAGTTTTTTAGGTATTATAATAACATATAAGTTACTAATACCTTATAATACACCTTACATTTGGTTGTATGATCTGAAGAAAAATGCCTGAGACTGGGAAAGGCTCTAGCATCCTCACAATCCTACATGAGATACGTAATTTGGGGGATGGATCGATGGAACATTTTTTTTCTAACTTTTAATACATTTACAGCAATAATACATTACACTAAATACCTACTAAGGGCAGTTAGTATTTAATAAATATAATGTGCAATAGTAGTGCTATATCATGGGTATTGTGTTAAAATGTCACACTACACAAATAGTATATTAAGTCTGTCAATGTAACATTATTTTCTGACTCATACATTCTGTAATAAAGAACGTTTGTACCATAAAGAAATGCATTAAACAAACATTTGTTTTATTAGAAATATTAGACATAGGGGACATAGGGGTAACTGTGAAGCAGGCAAATGAATGTCTGGGATGGTTTCGTGGGTGTAGACACGGAGACAGGAAATCCCTGTTGCCCTCTGACGTAAGGCTCACCGTTCCCCTCAGGTTTTGTGTGAAAATAGCACAGGCTGGTCAAGTGAGGAAACATTCTCAAGAGGCCATCATTGTTCCCACTGGGGCAGAAAACTACATCCATAAGTCTCTGGATTTGGTAGGTGCCTCATGAAGCCTGAAGGGAAGGACTTTATACTGCCAGTGACCTCCTGGCATTTTCTTTTGCATCATCTAAAAGGGGCACCTGTCACATGCCCTTTGTTAAATCCAAAATTGAAATAAATCTTGTCTCACATAATCTCTCAATCATCTTAATCTCAAAGCAGCTGGTGTCATTTGGCTTTTGGATGTTGTTACCAAAACAGAAGGTGCCTTTGGGTTTCAAAACTATCAAGGAGGTTAAAAGAAAAATAACTATGCACTGGTTTTGCATCTCTGAAATGATTTAGAAGTAGAAATGAAAACCTTTTGAAATGAAATTTTAGTAAAAAGTGCACACAGATTAACATGGGACCACATTCTCATACTCTCGGTGTTGTCGCTGGGATAGCACCTTTTCAGGTGATGGGAGATGTTTGTTGTGTTTCCCGCCTTGGTTGGAACTGACTGTCAACATATTTTGCAGACCGTCTCAGCCGGATCACACAGAATGTGTTTTTGCATTCCACTGCGCTACTTTTCCTTTTGTTTTATATGTAAACGTTCTAGACGGATGTGTTTGACTGTTGTACTCGCATCTTTTGTAGCATCTCATTAATGACACACCATTCTAAAATTCTAAACTTTTAAGAAAAATGCATCTCATCAGCTTGTATTTTTCTTCGTTTCGCATTTATGCAAAAGCGCATTCTGGGTAACATGTTCTTACCTTTTTTTTTCAACAATTTCCTCAGCTTTAAAGGGTAACACAAGTTCGGTTTCATTTTCGCTTTCATTTCCCTCACCGGTGAAGGAGACGGACTGGATGTTGTCATCTTTATTTCTGATTTCAGAGCTTATTTCAGAGCTTATATCCATTATTAGGGTTGGGTATCGTTTAAATTTTAGCAATTCTGATTCCAATTCCGATTCCGATTCTTATCAATTCCCAATTTCAATTCTAATATGGTAAAAAAAAAAAAAAGGAAGTCAAACATTTATTAAACATTTAAAATGTTTTAAAATATGATACATTTATTATTTATTAAAACGTTTTCAGCTGAATACCATGAACAAAAATCTGCAGCCTAAAGAACTAATAAACTAGACTAATATAAATATCAAACATTATTAAAGACAAGTATATAGTAATACATTAAGAACAAATAAGCAAATTAGCAACAGTACAAACAAATACAAGTAAAATATAGATTAATCCTTATTAATGTATTGAAAGTTATTCAGTCAAGATCAGTGAGTGATTTTTCTTTTGATCTTTAACAGTAATGACACAGACAGCAGCAGATTCATTATTAGGCTTCTGTCACTTTAAGACCTCATGCACAGATCCAATATACTGATACACGTTTGATAACTGCTTATGTTCATTTAAGACATAACTGACTCTGCTTACGAGGATATTTTGACATTTGTTTTTAGTGTGTATTTGTCTATTCAAGTGCAAGAAGATGCAAAAAAACCTTAATTCAGTATTAGCAGACTGTATGAGAGGTGGCTTTCTGTGTGCGTGCTTCAGATGTGTGCACAGAAAACAGCGCATGAGCGCCGAATTGAGTTCTCTTTCACATCTTCTTGTGCTTGAATGGTTTAAAACCACATAAAAAATGCGCACACAGAAATCGATATGTGGAATTGAAATTGTAAGTTTATAAGTATCCGATTCCAGAATTGTAATCGATTTTTGATTAGTCGTTATCGACATATGTTTTATCATGATCTAGTTATGATATTGTTCATCGCCCAGCCCTAGTTTAAATATACATTCATGTTGAATTTTAGCCCCCCAAAATCAAGCCATGAAAATACAATGATTTAAAATACAAGCACTGTTAATGTGCCATCTCATTTAGTGCCATCTGACTGGAATGATTTAAATAGTTGAACAACTTGTATCTTGACATGCCATGTTAAAAACAGCGCAGATTCTTGCATTTATTTACAATTTTTCAAAATGGACTTTCTTAAAAGTACAATGATGAAAGAGTTTTCAGCTGCCAGAGATGAAAAGTACAGCATCTGCATTCATATGCACTAGTCTACCAACAGAACAAAACAGCTTGATACTAAGCAAGTCTGGAATTAAGGTGGATCATCACGTCAAATATGAATCTTAAAGCTGTTTACTTGCACTCGTAAATGAAAGCAAACAAGCATGACAACTAGATGCATCAGCAGGTGTACAGGCATCTGGTCAAATTCCCTCTGGGTCATAAGCACATTACTTATTGAGATATGCATTATTCACTGATGCGTGTGTGTGTGTGTGTTGTCTGAGGTTGGCACAACCCCTGCTATCAGCCTGGCAAAGTGCTAAATTTATTGCGAGGAGGAGCTCTGTTTTAGGAAGAACACCAGCAAAGTGAAAGTGTCATTGGCTTATTAAATCATGCAGAGATGGGCCGCTAGGATCAGACCACGTTCACGTTCATGTTCATGTAAGGTGACAGAGTTTGAAAGCCACAGCTGCTGGAACAGAAGGAAACCATCATGATGTCAGACATGAGAGGGCAGAGATGACAGGCAGCCGTAGCCCCTGCTGTACTGTACGAGTGTAGAAACAACACTGCTTCTGCTAGATCACACACCCTAAAAACACATACTGTTATACTCTATTCAGTGAAAGTTCTGAGAGCTCCAGCCTCTCAATGTCCTTCCCAGCAAAGGTCTGAACAACCAAACACTGCTTTGAATGAGCAACATGCTAATGTCTGAGGCAGATGTTGAAGTTCGTGTGACCTTTTTCATTTGAGCTCCAGCATTATTGAAGAATTCATTTCAACATCAGTATATTTTTCATATCTTTCTATTGGTGAATTATCTTTTGACAGTTTAACAGTTGTGACCAAGCCTCCGTTACTAATTCCGAAACGTCACTTTAGAACTAGTAATGAAGGAATGTTGAATTGCTTCATTAAAACTTATATCAACTAAACGAGTGTATCTGATATAGCATTCATTCTTCAGGTCAATGTCCTTAATATTACATTATATCCATTATAAAAAATGTTTGAATGTCCACTGAGGAAATATCTTTGTCCTTTTAAAGTTAAGGGGATTTCCCAGCGCTCAAACAAATTCATTTTGTCCTTTTCAAATTGCTACTAACTCACTCATGAAGACAGTCTTTGCTGACATCTAATGGCGTGATAATGTCACGATCACTAACGGACAATTTTGCAATACCAAATGTGGCATATTATTAATATAAAATAATATTGAACAATAATATTTAAATTAACAATAATAGCCATTGTAAAAGATAATAGGAAATAAACGCAAACAAACAATTCAGTCAAGCGTACAAAAGCAGCGCTCTAGTACAGAATTTAAGTTAAATATAGCCTAAATACAAAGTTATGAAACTTAATATAGCCCTTAACCCAAATCGATTTGCTCTGGAACAAGTAATAGATTAATAAGACCAAAGATTG